>NC_061112.1:50126116-50170614 GCF_002878395.1 Capsicum annuum
AAATTCTTGAAATTGAAGTGATTAATGTAGCCATGACGTATTATTGTTCATGCCCAAGTATAAGAATATGCTTCCCATGTGTTTGTTAAAATGCCTAAGTGAATTAAATGTTCAAATTTAATCCATTGTTGATCTTAGTTATGAATTAATGAATAAACTACACGTCTAAATGACTCCCATGTTAAAGCTATGCCTTGAAGGTGTTTGTTGAAATGCCTATATGAAATCTTAGGGTATTTAGGACATGATAGCATGCATCCCTATACATGTACATGTTCAAGACTCACAAGTGTTGATGAAATGCCTTAGCAAGTGAATTATGAACATGTGGGTATTGTTGTGCCTTCAAGATTTATGTTATGCTTTAATCTTTATGGTATCGAGTCCTGGAGGTATTTATTACACAATAATTTAGGTATATACCTAGAGCCAGTGTCATTTATAGAGTAGTCTCAGTTAGTTAGCAAGATTCAGTAGTATTCCATCAGTCAAAGGAACCCAACAAAGACAGTAACAGTTCAATTTATCCTAGTATAGACTAGAGATTAGTTCTGTGTCCATTCAGTTAGAAGTGGAATTCAGCACCGAGTTAACCCGGGGATGGGGGTATTCCTGCCTGCAGAGGGTTTAACCCTTAGTAGCAATCCCTGAGTTATAGAACTATGTAGCCAATGTAGGTTAAGATATCTTCCTGCCAGATATTTTGAGGGTTGATACATCTCACTTGAGTTTTCCTGTAAGCGAGGGTTGATGGAAAAGCTTCCTATCAGAGAGGGCTACCTTACAGCTTGTCTCTACCCATGGCACAGTATTAACACCCTTCTAACTGGAGTTACAGGTTGGACCCCAATCAGTTTAGAGAGGGGCATATCGGTTAGATGATTACCTCCCACAATTTTAGTTGCAATCTCAATCTAAAACTCAATTCAGTTCTACAGGTTTGGGACTATAATATATAGTCACTTAGCTTAGTACAGAACTCAGTATAGTTCCTCAAAATTTAGGAATGTCAGATACAGTCTTTCAGTTAAAAGTAATATAGTATCAATAAACTCAGATATCATTATATTCAGTATTCAGACTCAATAGTCAGTGTTATCACGTTCTCAGTTATAGTATACATATTCATGCATGTACTCTTATTTAGTCATATTCATGTTATTAAGTTAGTATTGTTCATACATCGTGAACCCATGCATTTCATCCTACCTCACTAAGCATACCAGCACATTCAAAGTACTCATGTATGCTTTTTACGCTATTATGTCTTATATCATAGGTTCATATGCATGGGTTCCAGAGCATCCTCAGTAGTACTGAATTTCAGCAGACAGAGTGGTGGTGAGTCCTTATATTTCAAGGATATGATTATCTTTAGTATTTTAGTTATTTCAGCAGTCAGTCAGAGTTAGTTGTGGACATATCCCATCAACTCCTTATTTCAGATAGTTTAGAGTCTTATCATACTAGAGTATTTTCAGACGAATGTTCAGTTTTTGTATTATTATACCTCATTCAGTATTGAACCTTGTGGCAGTTTTCTACATTTATTATATCTTTATTGTTATTATAATATTATTGTTATTCAGTGATCACAGCAGGTACCAGTCATGGGTTAGCATGTGGTCCCTTGGGGCCGTAGACACCGTGTAACAACTAGGGGGTAGTCTCAATTCGTTACAAGATCTCTCCTTTCTTTACCAGTAAAAACATCTCCTTTGTTAGCATCTCGGAAGACCCAAATACACGTTTACAAGATTTTCTCCAAACCGATGGCATGTTCTTTGATTTCTTTATCAGACAAGGAAGTAGTTGTTCCAAAATATACATATATGAATGAGTTTGTTTCTTGTCTGTCGAGCCAATCAAATATTTGATGACATTTATTTGAGTCTTGGTACTGCTTAGACAACAACGGATTAAATGAACCAATAACCCGTATATTAAATCCATTAACTTCTTTGGCTACTAAATCAAGGTATAAACCTTAAAATCACATCTTTAATATATGGTTGATGAATAAGGCAATCAAAAAAGTCATGGACCTCATAGTTTTATGCTTGTGTGTTTAAGGTGTAGATTTCACTCTATTAGAAATATGAGAACTTATTTCAAACTACTCAAGGGTATGGAGGGTCTCAACGTGTAACGAAGTTGGTGTAAGCCATAGAAAATTAGGGTTCAATCTCGGCACATACACAAACTCTAGGTAGTTTGTATCTGCCTTTATCATGGTCAACAAAGTTACCCAGTGCTCATGAGAAGTAGTAGGTATTCATGGAATAGATGAGACTAGAACAAGCTGACTTGAACTCCAATGTTATAGAAATAAAAAATCAAAAAGAGTTTAAGAACTTTCTTAATCAATAGCAATGAAATGGGAAATGATCTTTGCAGAGCAACTAGGCTTAATGAAGGAGTATAATGAGCCTAGTGCAGTAAGTATATTGAAGAAACCGGACATTTAGAGTGCTGTTACAAAATATCTGCAACATAAATAAGTCAGAACTAGCTAGCTTTCTGAAATCAATTTGAAATTAACGTTCAATTTTTATCAATGTTTGTTATAATCAAAATGAATCAAAAAGATAACAAGAGAAAAGAAGTTGGGCAATATAGTAAGGGCCCACTTGGATATCCGATATGAAATCATGATTTCAGATCATGATAGTAAGCTACCATTAGGACTACATGAATCTTTTTTTTCATTTTTCCTTCTCTTTTTTCTTTTTTTGTCAATTCCCCTCCATCCTATAATTGACTGTTGAGAGATCATCTAATAATTTCTAGTATTGTTGCATGAAGTACATGTTATATGCATAAGATTTAATTAATTTAAACTGTTGTGGTATTTAAATATTATATTGTTATCCAAGTAATATCTATGCTTATTTTCTAGTATACTAGTATTGAAATGGGATGCTAAATACTTGGTCTAAAGTTTAGACATGAACTATGATAAGGGAATTCCTTGCTTCCAGGGAACATGCAAAATCTTCAATGGTATGAGGAGCATTTAAGTATCATCATGCATGATAAATCTTCTTGGTACTGACTTATCTTGTCTTACTTATACATTCTTGGCCAATATAGTTTTAGATCTTTTTTTTTCCCATTATTTTGATGTTAATCCATTATATCTGTTGAGCTGCATGGTTTGTTTATGTTTGTTAAACTTGTTAAAATTTTTGTGCAAAGTTTCTTAGGATGCTCGATTCACATGGTTGACAATGTTCATATTTTAGCTTTGCATGAATTATAATTTTGGTGATTTCATTGTATTATGTAGGATTTAATGGATAGTGAAGATTGAAGTTAGATGAATTGTTTAATATGGTCTGATGAGTTTGAGCATGGAGTGAAATATTTTCTTGAAAAGGTATTTGAATGAGATTCTACAGGAAATAAGTTATTATATCCTTGTAGAGACTACAAGAATCAATCTTGGAATTATAGAGATGTGGTGGAGGATCACTTGCTTTCGAGAGGGTTTCTTTCTAGTTACATCAAATGGACTTTCCATGGAGAAAGTGTTTCCTCGAGAAATACACACCATCTAATCAATGATGATGAAGGTTCTAATATGTGTGATGATATTAATTGAATACTTCACAATAGGTTTAGAAATGTAGATGCTGAATCGAGGCATGGAGAAGGAGTTGAAGAGGAATTACCTGATGTTGCAAAGAAATGTTTTAAATTATTGGAGAAAGGAAAACAACACTTATATCTAAGGTGTGTGAATTTTAGTAAGTTCAATTTCACCATTTGGTTGTTCTTGTTTAAATCATTGTGTAGATTAAGTAATGTAACATTTTCATATCTCTTAATGTTGATAAAAGGGGCATTTCCCTTTGCTTAGATACCAGAGTCTTTCAATAAGGCCAAAAATATGACAAGATATTTGGGTCTTGATTATGAAAAAAATACACGCAGGCCCTAATAATTGCATGTTATTCTGGAAGGACAATGAGAAATTTGATATTTGCTGTATATGTGGGACTTCTAGATGGAAAAGTGTTGGTGGTGCCTCAACCAATGCAAGCTCTAAAGTTCCTCCAAAGGTTTTAAGATACTTTCCCTTAAAGACTAGGCTTTAGAGGTTGTTCATGTGTCCTAAAATGGTTGTTGCAATGAAATGGTATGCTAATGAATGACCAAATGACGGAAATCTAAGGCATCCCGCTGATAGCCAAGCATAGAAGGATTTTGATAATTTGTATCCAGAATTCTCTAGAGATCCTCTTAATGCTAGGTTCGGTATCTCAAGTGATGGTTTTAATCCATTTCGAACCATGAGTATTTCTTATAGCACGTGGCCTGTTATGCTAATGAACTATAATTTATCACCATGGATTTGCATGAAGCCAGAGTATCTTATGTTGTAATGATCATTCAAGGAATATTTTCTCCTGGAAATGATAGATATATGTATTTGCAACCACTCTTGATGAATTAAATGAACTATGGGAATCTAGAATAGATATATATGATGCAGAAACCAAACAAACATTCAAAATACGTGCAACCTTAATGTGGATAATTAGTGATTTTCCAGCATTTGCTTTCAGGATGGAGCACTAAGGGAAAATTTGCATGCCCTACTTGCAATCATAACACATGCTCTCAATATCTCAAACATAGTCGAAAGATGTGTTATTTGGGACATCAGATATTTTTGCCTCATGATCATTCACTGTGAAAAGATTGGAAGTCATTTGATGGTAAGGAGGAACATAGACCCGCACCCATTTCTTTATCGGGTATAGAAGTGCTTGAAGAGTTGCACGAATTCAATAATGTTTTTAGAAAGGGCAAAAAATAATAAGGGTCCTTGGATGAAAAAGTCTATATTTTTTAATTGTCATATTGGCCAGATAACAAATTGAGGTACAATTTTGATCCAATGCACATAGAAAAGAATATATGTGATAATTTGCTTTGGAATTTATTAGAGATAGATGGAAAGTAAAAGGATCATGTAACCAACTTGATATTTTGGTATTATCACCACAAAGAAGAGCTTTCAAATTTTCCAGAGAAGAATTCTTGATATGACTTACAAGTAATGGGAATACGGGAGGAGCTATAACCAGTAGAAGATAGTAACGGAAATATAAGTTTGGCTCAATCTTTATTCTTCATGGAGCCGAAACAGAAAAAATTATTTTGTAGTGTCTTGAAAAATATCAAATTACCTAAAGGGTGTTTTAAATATATCATATCGCATGTATATGAAGGAGATAAAGATATCAAGATACCAGAGTCAGGATGTTCATTTTATAATGCATCACTTGCTACAGGTTGTTGTTAGAAAAGTGATACCTAAGAATGTTGCATTGATATTGATTAAGTTATGCAATTATTTTATAGCCATATGTAGTAAGGTAATTAGGCCAAGAAATCTTGAAAAATTAGAGTATGAAATTAGTGAAATTACATCTAACCTTGAAATGATTTTTCATCCAACATTTTTTGACATAATTCTACATTTTCCTATTCATTTAGTAAATGAAATTTTGCTTAGGGTCCTATTTATATTTGTTGGATATATTCCATTGAGAGGGCCCTATGTAACCTTAAGGGGCTCATTCGTAATTAATTATGTCTACAAGTATCAATAGCAGAAGGTTATTTGGTTGAAGAGTGCTTGATTTTTTATTCTGGATACCTACATGATGGTATGAAGATACGATTTAGTAGGTACCAAACTAGAGATGAGGAATTCATTTTGAATTTGTCCCTTATATTTCCAAAGAATGGTCATCCAATTGAAAGTGAGAAGAAAAAAATTACACTCTTTTTATGGATGCAAAGTTACATTATGAAGAACATCGATATGTCCTTTTTAACACGGGAGATGAAGAAGTGGAAAATTTTATCGAGTAAGATATTTATATATTAAACTTCATTTATTTGTTTATGATAAGGTACATAAACATCTATTTTTAAAGGCCTGGTAATTATATTTTCAATATTTTTGATTGCATGGAGCATAAAAATTCATTAAGTAATCATACTAGATTCAATGCATGGGTAAGAACAAGGAATCATAGTCATGAATTCAGCAGTTGGTTTGAAGAGAAAGTTTAAAATGTTGAAGTATCCCATCATTTAACATGGCTATCTAGGGGGCATAATATGGTAGCCAAGAGATATAGCACATATTTCATGAATGGATGTCGATTTCAAATAAAATATCGGAATGCCCTACTCAAGACTCAGAATAGTGGAGTGACTTTATTAGGAACAACAAATAGTTTTGCTAGTGTTGGGACCAAAATCCCATAGATGGAGAGGTGGTTTATTATGGAGTCATTTGAAATATCATCGAGATTAATTACTATGGTTGTTTTAGTATTGTATTGTTTAGATATGATTGGCATCAGAATGAAGTACATAAGTATGGGTTAACTCGGGTATACATCAACAAGTTATACAGTTAAGATGATCCTTTTGTGTTGGCATCACAAATTTATCAAGTTTTTTATGTTGCAAATCTAATTAAGATATATCTTTATTATGCAAGGAATAAAGACCCTGTTGATTTGTATGATCTAGAGGAAGAGAATTGCCCTAATATAGGAGAAATATTTTTTAAGGAGCCTAATGATGACATTGGTCCCTCAACTAGATTAGATAAGGGTGACTTTAGATAGGCAAGAGAAGATGGAGCTGTTGTTGTTGTTGATATTCCATCTACTAAAGAACATTCAGAAGATATAGTTGTAGAAACATCAGAAGACGAGGATGAGTTTGATGATACTGACTGGAATTGGATAGAGGCAGGTGATTAGACAAGAAAGTTCTTTTAAATATATGCTCATCATTAGTTTCATTTTCTTGTGAGTTTTAAATTTTCTTTTTGTACATATTTTATATCCATGCATGTTTATAAAGTTGATCACTTTAATTATCAATATAGAGAGAACATTACGTCTTAGTATTTGCTCTTTCATTTCTATCACAGCTTTCAATTGACTTTGCAATACTAGGAGCTTCTTCTAAGTTGGCAGTCATTCTTTCAAGATATCTATTTCAGGTATGTTAGGGGTATGATAAGGGCTAAGGGTAGTCCATAGGTCATTATAATTTAACCTATCCTTAACTTCATCTTAAGTTTTGTACTTTTGAGTTGCTATGGAGGATAAGTTGAGCAAAAAAAAGAGATTGAGTAAATTAACCCATTTTTATACATTTAAAATCACAAAATTGGAGTTCGAAGATATAGGCTCATCCTTCTTTCATGGGAAACAGTAATACCATAAGTGTAATCAATTCATCAATATGTTTATTCCGAGTGTATTATATGAGAAAGCATTTTATTTAAACCTTAAACTTAAGTTTGCATTCTATTTTTTAATTCATCAAATATCTCCCTTACTAGTTGAAGGAAGTTACTGAAGTGTAAAAACTGAGTGAATTCATTTATGTGTTGCTGATTATCTATTGCTTAAGTCATAAAGCTGGAATTCAAAGATATAGACTCATCTTCCTTGTCATTAATTGCTTTTGTTAGGAGTTTCTGATGATTTGAACATTTTAGACAGTCATTCATTAAAATTTCCTTTCTAGGACCTGTTTCATATCTGACGCTGGCAATTTCTCCATTCTACATAGCCTTTGTAGTTTTGTGGGTAGTTTACCATCATATCTCCTTTGCTTGGATAGGTCAAGATATACTTGTAAATGTTGTTTCATAGTCATACTTTTCCTTTGTCTAATATCATATCAGTTGCCTGTATCTCCCATGGACAAAAAAAAAGAGGGTAAATTGATAATTGGATGGCTCTATTTTTTTTTATATTAGTATCGATTCAAGGTAATGAATTTTGGTTTCTATTAACTAGGGTACTGCATTGATCATCATGGTTCTGCAGGTTGTGCAAATTCCAAACCTCAAGGTAAAATAATTCATGTGCGGGTTTTTATTGTGTTACAGCTGTACAGTTTTATGTAAAGTGTTGGGTTTAGAAAATGGTATATCCCTATACCTTCTCTCATTAGGGTTTGAAATTTTATTGTGGACGAGCAATGTCTTCCATATTGTGGTATCCCTATTCTCTACTTCAATTGTTAAGGAGATAAGTGCTTCTCGAAAACCTAAACTCTACATAAGTTAAGCTTTACTGTAGTGGATTCTAATTTTGCTTTTAATTGCCAACAATTAATAAGGAACAAGGAGAGAGAACGGAGCTTTACTCAAAGTGGCTACTAGTTGAGTTGGTTGCTTTATGCAGAGTGAATAGAAACTAGCTACTAATATATTGATAGTTTTTTCTTTCTTTTTCTACTTTTCAGTGTTTATTTTCATCATATTTGGCTGCCCGAAAGATTAACTTTTCCCAATTTTTTCTCTATTTTGATAGAAGATGTTGATGAAAACTTGGGTACTTTCTCTTGCATGAGTGCTGCAAACAAGTGAAATCTTTCTTGGTCAAGTTTAGCAAGTCAGCTTCTCAAAGATTTGCTAATCATTAGGAACATAAATTATGTGATTTGCATTATACAACAATAATAATATACTCGGTGTACTTCTACAAGGTCGTAAGGTGATGGCAGACCTTACCCCTATACCAGGTGGGGTTATAGAGACAGAGTGATTGTTTTCAAAAGACCCTTGACATAATGCACTACATAGTAATTTTGAACATCATTGTTTTCCAAAGACTGCATATCATCACTGGAGAATGCACCCACTATTTTTCTTTTTTCTTTATCAGATTTACTATTTGGTCAACTATTTTTTCCTATTTGGTCTCGCTTCTTTTAGGGCTAGTCTATTTGAATGAAGAGTAAGGGGAAGAAAATAAAAATAGATGGAAGAGGATGGATTGTTTCCTGTACTTATCTCCATCACAGTTGTAGAGGATGAAGAACAATGTTAATCTAGTAGGTACCTAGTGAATGTTGGCCCTGACACAATCATGCTTAGTAATGTTAATTTAGGAAAAGTACGTTAAGTTGTAAATGCCAAAAATTAGATGTGAGCAGCATAAACGTGAATGCAATTTAGGTTGCCAAATATCTCAGCAACCATCATATTTGGAGCTCAAATGTGATTCTTACCCTTGCAAACTTGACTTGTTGGCGTTCATATTATGATGTGTGTCATGTGCATGCTTGATCTAATTTCTCAATAAATTCATGTATGTCATTTTATTATTTTATAGAGAAAACACATTAGGAGATCTGATACTGATTGTGCATAGTCTATTTAGATTTTCTAATGTGTAATGTCATTGCAATTTTCTAGGAGTCCCTTATTCCTCTGCGTTTTATTCCCTTGAATTGTGTTCTCTAATTAAACAGTCTATCCACTGTAAGAAGCCACATAATGGTTTCTATTTTGCTATACGCCTTGTGTTGTAGTAAACTAGAGTATAATATGGTTTTCATTTTACTAATACATGTTTTGGGAAGGTGCCAAAAATTTATGTAGCTCAGGCAATCAAAAGTTGGCTATTCCTTTTGGGGTTATTGGTGAACAAGTTAAAATTGGTTGTGGAACAGTTGCGTTACTTTGGAATTAGAAAGCAGAAGTTAGGCAAGGTGATAGCTACAAGTCCTCATCTACTATTTTAGAATCCTCAGGAATTCCATTAGGTAAGAGTCAAAATTATGGTGCTTACCTATCAACATAAGCACAAATGAATGCAAGATTGCACATTAGTTCTGATTGACATTGGAGTTTAGTTGTTATTTTAAATAGCTTGGCATTACATTTTTGCTCTTGATCTTACATAGACTTAAAGAATCATGAATCAACAAGAGTGTTCAAAAAATTATCAGAAAGCTAAAAACTTTCTTTCAGTTGGATCATTAGCAGCTCTACAAAATAAACAATTACTAAAACACAAGAAGAAGAAGAAGAAGTAGTAGTAGTAGTAGTAGTAGAAGAAGAAGAAGAAGAAGAAGAAGAAGAAGAATACAGGATACATAAATGCAAAGAAAAAGAATCAAAAGTAGAAGGATAAGTCAAACAACGTTCCACCTATATCTCAAGTATCAAAACAAGTGCAACATGTGCCAACTATATCTCAAGTACCAGAATAAGTACAATATATGTCTCCAGATTCCACCTCTCTTGCAGTACCAGTAGAGGAGCAAGTGTGACAAGAATTGACAGACTCCACCATTCGTGCATCACAACCCACAATTGAACGAGTGCAGCAAGATCAGTCACAACTTCCTAATTTACAAAAAAATGAACAATTTGTACAAGGCAATAATATATATATATATATATATATATATATATATTAGTTTATACTATTCTAAAAATTATTTTCATTTCAATAATCTTATTGTTGATATTATTGTAGGCCCTTCAACTAATAAAAAAAAGAGGCACTACACAAATGCAAGCAGTACATGGACAAACTGACCGTCAACTGATAGTGCCTAATGAGTTGAACCAGCCTATTGATCCAACTAAAGCAGTGGTCACTGAATTTCCCATATTTCTTGGCACATTGGCAAGGCATGGGACATTTTGTCCTCTTAATCTCAGTTGGATAAAGTTGAAGACACACAATGATATGTGGAGCTATATTCAGGTTCTAAGTTCTCAGTATTTTGATTTCTACTTGAAAGCTTTTTGTAGTTTTTACACTAACCCAATTCAACCAAATTATAGGAGAAATATGACATTCCCCAAAGCAAGAAAGATTGGACTATGAGATCAATTGATGCTACGTTTAGAGGGTATAAGTCCATACTCAAGAAATATCACTTTTATGCCTACACCAATGATGAAATTCATAGAGCAAAAAGGCCTTGCGCTATTTCTAAACCTATATTTGAGGATCTCCTTAAGTATTGGAATTCTGAAGAAGTTGAGGTATGATATCAATATAGACAACTATTATATTATTGTTAGCATACATTTATTATTGAATTCATCATGCCTAATCTTCCTTTTTACATTGTTCTTTCTTTCAATAAAAGTCATCAAATTTTATGTGCTTAAACCTTCACTGCCTAGATGTTTTTATTAAAAACTTATTCATAAATATTTTCTTGCAGGATACGTCAAATACTAAAAAAGAAAATAGGAAAAAGTTTAAGTATCCGCATACTGTGGGAAAAATAAGTTTTTCTCTAATCCGCGAGGTTTGGTGTTTTCTCATATTGTTACTATGAACTTGTTGACTTTACTTGATAATATTTTAATGCTGACTTTCATGTAACTAGGAATAAAAGAGAAAATTCTGGTACTTTGTCAAATAAGGAATTCTTTGTGGCTACTAGAAGAAGAAAACCTCACGAGTATATAAGGACACATCTGAAGATATTACAAACAAAATAGTATGAAATTTTCTATTTCAAAATTGATCAAGATTATTGTTTCCTTAAATATTGAATCAAATAAATTTACTTGCTCTTGAATCAGATGTGTACCTTGAAATGGAGAGAATAGAGACTTAAGAAAGTGAAGATGATACTCAATCAACTGATGCATTCACAAAATTTATAGGGCCTAATCATCCTGGTCGAGTAAGACTATTCGGATGTGGGGCTACCAAGTCTCTTTTGAAATAGAGAGTAAGTGGTTCTAGATTCTCTTCAAATATTACTGATGAACTAGTGGAGAAGAGATTGAATGAGCTAAAAGAGAGGATAAAACAAGAAATGCAAGAAAAATTCAATGCTCAAAGAGATGTCATTGAGTGAGATGTTACAATGAATATCATTGCACAACTTTAGCGTATAAATCTAGGATTAACACTTGATCCTAATATGCTAGGATTCAATGATCATTCATGGAGGAAGCGGTTGATAATCAACCAATAAATTATCCATCTGTTGGTAGTAACAATCAAGGTCAATATCCGTTTCTTAATCTATTAGTAGTAACAATCTTTTGGTACAACTTCAGGTGAGGTAGAGATAGGCCGAAGAAGCAATGGGTATAGGTGATTAGTTGGACATGACCATATCAAGCTTACTTAGATATGACCTTAGATAGGAAGTGGCGGAGGTTGTGGATTTAGGTGGTAAGTACGTAATTAAGTGTTGTCTCATAGTCTTGTAAGATAGGTTTTTCTTTGCATACCAACAGTATTGCACAATTCTTAAAGTTTCTGGTTTCTTAGTTTTTGCTACTACATGTTGTTTATTGTGATCCACCTATCATTTTATTTTATTGTGTTTACTGTCTTTTCTCTATATGTTTTAGAATGTGTCCCGTATTATTTATGATATCTTCATTATTCCTGTTTTCTCCTTTTAAATTTTACTTGAGGCATGGTTCTTTCGAAAACCACCTCTCTATATCTATGAGGTAGGGGTAAGGTCTGCATACCCTCTCCCCTCCGGAATGAGATTTCACTAGATATGATATTATTGATTTTTCCTTCCATCTCCTAAAACTAATTATAATGATGTTATTATCATTGAAAGTTCAAGGTGAATTTATTAATAGCTTGTTTATTTCTAATCAATGTACTATATGTAAGTGTATTTATTAACAGTGTGTTTTATAATTAACACGTAATAGAAAATTCCAAAAGGTTAGAATTCGTAAAGCTATTGAGATTGGTGTTAATGTTAAGTTGATCTCTGGTGACGAGCTTACTATCGATAAGTATGAAAATCAACATGTATCATCTTCAACTCTTCTTGGTTGCAATAAATATAAGCCCATTGTTATTTTATTTGAAAGTGAACAGAAGTTGTAGTCAGTAGTGTTAGGGTCCCTCCATGTCTCTATCTAGTTTGAATTTTCCAAATAGATAGAGAATATGAACCAGAAACACTTTCTCCATTTCTTTCCATAAAAAATAAGTTTGAATTCTCAATCAAATAAAAAAAATATTTCTAATCACAAAATATTAATATGAAGGAGTGGGGTCACTTTAAATTGATGAAATACCCTTGCCCGATAAAGTTACCGACACTTTTATTTGTAGGAGGTGGTAGGTACCCAATGGTACCACTGCCATAATAAAAGTGAAGATAATGTCTTACATTATTAAACTGCGGACCAGAGAGATCAGTTACTTTTTCAGGATATATGAATAGTTTAGAGTAGACTTTGGGTTGATATGAGAAAATAAGAATTGATACTATATGGAGAAGTGATTGATAACGTGGACCTCACAATAATGTTTGGTTGTAAGTTGTGTTACTATCTGCGAAATATGTAAAACTTAATTGTAGCATTGCCCTTTTCAATAGGTTTTGGAAAGTGGCTATGGAGGTTGTAATGTTGCCCTTTTCATGATTAGATCCTGGTAAGTGACTATATGGAGGTTACAAATGAGGATAAGGCTATGTTATCTGAGGTGGTTGCTTGCAACCAAATATGGAAGTACGAATATGGATGGTACACTAAATAGGTCATAATATCTCGCAGGGGTTTGTGTGTGGAAGGAATAAGGAGGTGATTTTAGTTGTGTTGATTTTATGGTTGGAGTGGGAGTCATATGTTGTGTGTGTGTGTGTGTGTTTTGTCAACTAGAAGCTTATCAAGATTCAATTTCTTTCTTCATTTTGATGTTGTGTGTGTTTTTGTGTGTTTTTTGCCAATTGGAATTATGTCTGCCTGGTAGACTCATTGTATTATATGTTATATGATAATCTAGATATGACTAGAACCCGACCTAATCCTCCCGATGTGAACTCAAAAAATTCTTGAAGTAGAACTCCAATGAGGTATTGACCCATTATATCATGCTACAGAGTGATTCTAATCTTTTTATGTTGTCATTTAAGTGCTAATTTATATTATTTGTTCTCTTTTTATAGGTATCCAAAATGAAGAGGGAGATGAAGATATTGACCTTACTTGAGAAGATTTTTGGGTTATGGATAAATTCTCTAATATCAATAGTTTTGTGTTGAATTTTTTGAAACTTATCGCGACTCAAACTTGCTACAATGTCAAAACTAATCATCTGGACTTGATTACATTTTGCTTTTTGGTTTAAATTACTAGGTTGTTGCATATTTTGAATTATGAGATTATTAATGAATGATTTTGTTTTATGATGTGTATATATTGTGTTATAATTTATTATGTATGTAAATTAAAATTTACGTTAATACGAGTAGCTTTTATATAAAAAACTTTTAATTTAATAACATGTGACAACAATCTTTGCAATAGATCAATATACCATTGTAATAGGTAGTCAAAAAGCGTTGCAACAGAATAACAAAAGCATCGCAATAGATGCTATTGCAACAGTTTAATATCATTGCAATAGAATCTATTGCAACGGTTAGTAACCACTGTAATAGATAAAAATAGGTTTCCCAATAAGTAATGAAATAGTTGTAATAGGTAATCAAAAAGCGTTGCATTAGAATAATAAAAGTATCGCAATAGATGCTATTACAATGGTTTAATGTCATTGCAATAGAATCTAATGCAATAGTTGCTAACCGTTGTAATAGATGAAAATAGGCATCTCAATAAGTCAAAAAATAACCATCACCATAGCTTGACCTATTGTGACGGTTCCATACAACCGCTGTCATAGACCCATCGCAACGCCTACATATAGAACATTTACTGAAGAATTGCGGTAGAGCTATAGCAACGTTTTTGTTTTCTATTGCAATGGTTTTGCAAGCATCACCGTAGGGGTAGTTTCAATTAGTGGTATCTCACTAATTATAACATATTAGATAAATTATATTAACATACCACATGCGTCACATGCTTCTACACTCCCCCTCAAGATAATGGATGAAAACAGGTTTTTTATCCCTAGATTGTCAACAAAATAATCACGTTGAGGCTTGAACAAAATTTTAATTAGAAGATCTATCATCTTCTCTCTTGTACCAATATGTTAAGTTGTAACGAGATTGTCTTGTATATTTTCTTTGACATCATGACAATTGATGTCAAAATATTTGGTTCTCTCATGGAAAATCAGATGTAAAACAGCCTTGCTGTCACAAAATAAAGCCACAAGCTTTTCAATATCAACACTTAGTTCTTTGAATAAGCCAACCAAATTATCTCAGTCACAGTTTTTGCCATGCTTATAAACTCACACTCTACAGAACTTCTAAAGACTATCTATTATTTTTTATATTTTCCTACTATAATGTAATCCCCCATACTTCTACCTAGCTTGAATCATCCGAAGAATGTTAGAAACTTACTTTGAAATATGAATCCATTTTTGTACACATGAAATTTTTAATATTTTTACTTTTTATCATGTGAGAAATTGAATTATCTTTCAAACGATACCAATTTTGTCAAAATTTGATATCGGAGTAAAATTTATGGACGTTTTACTCAGAGCTGTCAGAATCGCCCAGGTGCAACGGCCAAGTTGACAGACCGTCGATCTAGCGATGGACCATCGCCTAGACCATTGCAACCAAGAAAGTAAGGCAACCTTCTAGATAAGGTGCGACAGACAGGTTGACAGACAGTCGAACTTGCGATGGATCGTCGCCCAAGGCATCGCTACTTAGGCAGTGAGTCCTTTTCTTGGTCCACGTACGACGGTCGAAACGATGGATCGTTGAGCCAGCAATGGACCATCGCAGGTCCCGTTCAGCGAATTTTAAGTCATTTTGAAAGGGTATTTAGGTCTTTTTTCACCCGTTTTAACCCCTAATTATATCATAACAGGGCTCATAAGTTTATTATTCATCTATAACATCAAATTAGGGTTTCTCTCCAAGATCTATCCTTAAGAAAAATAAAACCCTAGGTGTTTAATTCCAAGTCAATAATTCAAGTTTTCCTCCATCAATCTTTAATAAATCACAACCCAAGTATGTCATGTGTTGATTCATGGGTCTCTTTCACCCATAAAGCTCAAGAATTTCTTTTAAAATTCAAGATTTGGGTATTTGTGAATGTTCATGATTTAAATTGAATCGAAATTCATGTCTATGATGTTGTGTGGTTTTGATTCATGTTTTAAATTATATTTTCCAATGATTGACCCTAGTATGTGATGGTTTGCTTAATAACTATGATAAACCCCCTTTAAATTACAAGTTGATTGATGTATCCATGATTTTTAGATGTGTTGATGATTTTATGACCAAAGCATGCTCCCCGTGTGTTTGATTAAATGCCCATGTGAAATAAAAGTTCCATACTAATATGATAATATGAAATCTCCATTCATGTACAAGTTTATGCGTGTCAAATGTTTGATGAAATGTCTTACTCAATGAATTATGGATTGTTGATATTAGTCATGTATTCAATAAAGTCATGCTTTGTCAGTTTCTTTCCATAGAGTCCTGGGGGGTGCTTGTCCCCAAAAAATATAGTTGTGTTCCTAGAGTCAGTGTCATGTTTTTCACGATATCCTCTGTCAAGCCATGATCCACAGAACTCAGTCAGTCATGTGGCTCAAGAAATCTCATTAATACAGTAATCTCAGTACTATTCCATTAGTCAATGAAACTCAGTTAATTCAGTTAAATTAGATCAGTAATCCATGTTCAGTGTCTATTCAGATGGGAGTAGGAATTAGCACTGAGTGAACCCAAGAATGGAAACTCACCTGTTATATGAGGGTGTGATTCTTAGAAGCAATCCTTGCATTCCAGAACTATATAGCCAGTGTAGGTTAAGACATCATAGCCTACTATATAAGGGTAGATGAGGTGGATTAACCTGTTATGTGAGGGTTCCCACTATTCTCACTAAAGTTACCTGTTATATGAGGGTTACTCACAGATTATCCTTACCAGTGGCGTGGTATTGAGATGCTTACAATTGGGATTACAGATTGGACCCCAACTCAGCCATAATGGCGTATTAGGGGTATGTCGGTTAGATAACTACTTCCCATAATTTCAGTTATAGAATCAGGACTGTCAAATATAGTTATTCAATGTCAATAATAGAACTCAGATAGTTTTACAGAATTCAAAATTGTCAGATACATTCGACTCAGAGCAGTACAAAACTCAGCTAGTTCCATCACAAACTAGATTGTCAGATATAGTCGCTCAGTATAAGTTATTTTAGTTATGCAGTTATCAGTATCTCATGTTATCAGTACTCAGATTCAGTAATCATGTTATCATGAAATCAGTTACAGTTATTAGGTATTCATGCATGTATTCTCACGTTTATGTTATCCATTCTGTTAGTATAGTTCATGCATGTGAACCCTTTATATTCAGCCTACCTTCTATACATACCAGTATATTCAAAGTACTAACACATTTGTGCTATGGTGTTTTATACCATAGGTTTAGAAGCACGAGCTCTAGAGCATCAATAGAATTCCAGTCTCAGTAGTTAGAAATAGTATTGAGTCCTCATCCTTTGAGTATATGACCATTTCTTTATTATCTCATTAATTAATTTATTAGTTGGAGTTAGTTGGGGACATGTCCCATCATCTCCTTATTCAGACAGTTCAGTCAGTTAGAGGCTTTTTAGACTATCATGTTCAGACAGTTATTTTAGTGTTTGGGTATTTCATACCTCATCCATATGTTATGATTTATCAGTTATGTTTCA
This sequence comes from Capsicum annuum, assembly GCF_002878395.1. Taxonomy (NCBI): domain Eukaryota; kingdom Viridiplantae; phylum Streptophyta; class Magnoliopsida; order Solanales; family Solanaceae; genus Capsicum; species Capsicum annuum. Next base: position 50,143,584 of record NC_061112.1, read on the forward strand.
GTTTTGAACCTTAAGGCCTTTCAATTTATGTTTCCGCATTTATATAATATATTATGCAGTTTTTAGGTACAGATATCAGTCATGGGTTAGCTTGTGGTCCTTCAGGGTTATGAGAACCGTGTGGCATTCTGGATACCAGATTTGGGGCTTTACATATAATTACTTCTCCTAATTTGATTGCATTCCTAGTTATAAATTTTTTATTTCAACACAAAAACCCTAATCTAAATCATAATAAGTTGTAAGCTTCATGTTACCATTAGCAGTCATAAGAAGTCCAAGACCTGGAATAACTCTTATATATCTTATTACTCTAATATTTGCATCCATATAACTTTGTTTGGGAGCAAGGATATGCTGACTCAATGCTTGAACCACAAAAGAAAAATTGGGTTTAGTCATAGTCAAATATAGAAGCCTCCTAACTGTTCTTTGATGCACGCTTTTATTTTCAAGTATTTCATAACAAGACATACTTTCAGGATTAAATTCTTTGTCATATTCAACAAATGTTAACTTTTGATTGAAGCTAAGTCACCTACAGGTTTACTGCCTGCTAACCCCATCTCTAATACTAGTTCCAAGGCTTACTTCCTTTGACATATATAAATTCCTTTCTCACTTCTAGCAAACTCAAAACCAAGAAAGTACTAAAGTTCACCTAAATTTTTCATTTTAAACCTAGACTACATATCTTTTCTCACCTTTTGAATGTAAATTATGTTGTTTTCTCTTACTAGGATATCATCAACAAGCACTAAGACTATATTTAAAGCTTTATTCACAACTTGAATAAATAAAGAATAATAATAGTAGGATTGAGTGAAGCCCATTGCAATAAGTGTCTTTGTTAACTTCAGCTATCTAGGGGCTTGTTTTAAGCCATACAATGACTTGTGAAGGTTGCACACAACAACAACAAGACCTGAATAGTCACCTAACTTGAAAAGCCTCCAGGACCCTACATATACACATCTTCAAGGAGATCACCTTGAAGAAATGCATTGTGAACATCTATTTGGAATATAAACCAATTGAAACAAGTAGCTAGGCAATCATTGCTCTTACAGTAACCATTTTTGCAACTAGAGAGAAGGTCTTAGCAAAATCAAGACTCTTTTGCTAAGAATATCCTTTGACAACAAGCCTGGATTTATATCTTTCTACCTCACTTGAATCACGATATTTGATATTAAACATCCACTTTCAACCAATAGGAAGGGTGGAAAAGGAATAATAGACTAGGTGTTATTAGCCTCAAGAGTTGAAACTTCAGCTTTTATAGCTCAACCCAAAGAGGGTCCTTACAGATTTCAGCATAGGATATAAGTTCAATAGCAGTAGAAAAAAACAAAAGAAGTCTGATATAAAGTTTGAAGATGTTCATAAAAAACTGTAAGACCCCGTAAAGTTCTCTCGTAGTCTGAGCCTTAGAGTGTGTCAAGTGAATTGTAATTTCATCCCTAAAAGATTGAGAAGAGACTTCCCAAGTGATTGGTTTTTAAAGCATATAGAATTTTTTCAAATTTGACCTTTTATCATACAGAGAATTCAATTAGCTTTCCAACACTACCAATTTTATCCAAATCCGGTATCAGGGTGAGAAGTTATAGCCGTTTTATCGAGAGTTGTCAGAACCGCCCAGGTTTGGCAGATGATTTAATGGACAGTCGAGTCTGCAACGTACCATTGCTTGACCTATCACAACCAAGGAAGTAACCTTCTTTTTTTGGGCCAAGTGTGATGGCCAAAATGACAGACCATCAAGGATGCGATGGACCATCGTTAGGACCGTCGCATTGAGGTAGTGTGGCCTCACCTTGTCCATTATGCGATGGATGATCTGATGGGCCATCTAACTTGCGACGGACCATTGCTCTGACCATCGTATTGAGGCATTGTTTCCCACTCCTAGCCAACGTGTGAGGGATGAATCGACGGACTGTCAGACTTATGATGGACCGTCGCTTCAATCGTCGCAGCCGCCGTTCAGTATTTTAACTCATTTTAACAAGGAGATTTTGGGTGTTTTCCCTTTTAACCCTCATATATATTATAAACGAACTTGATAGCCTCAATATCTACCAAACATACAAATACTAGGGTTTCTCCCTCAAGAGCAAATCTAAAACCCTTCTACAAGAAATCTAATAATTCACCATAGAGTTCCCAAGTTCAAGGGTTGCTAGAACCCTCTCTCAAGAGTAAGAATAAGAGTTTAGAGCAAGCTTATTCATCCAATTTCATAATCTAAGGTATGTGGGGTTTTGAACAAGGGTAATCCTTTCACCCTTGTGCCCAAAGGCTTATTTAAACTATAATTTCTCTGCAATTTATGAGATTTTACATGAAATTAAATTGGAATTTTTCACCCTTTGTTATTGGTTGCATGCTTTTGATGTTTTAACTTGATATTGAATTATGGGATATTAAGCCCTACTTGAGACTTGAGATTTTATGAACTCTTGTGCTATAAGAACCCATGATTTGAGTATTTTGAGATTATTGAGAAATGTTTTGACCTAATGGTTATTGAGTTTTAGAAATCCACTCTACTACATGAGTTTACCGGTTTGATTATTGGGTTTGTGGTGAACCATGAGATTATTTATAAAAGTGGATTTTTACGAGATGAGCACAGATAATCTAAAGGTAGTAGTATTTAGCACCGAGTGGGTAAGTTACTATGGTTTCTTACCCCAAAACTATGTGCCACCGTAGGTTGGTCCTGAGGCCGAGTTTATGATTATTATTGGGACTAAGGCCGAGTTGATATTAGGCCCGATAAGTTTGTTTAGTGATCACTGGACCTAGGTTATACTCCTTGGCAAGAGTATGACGCCTCTCCCCAACGTAAGGTCTCTTCCTTAGGAGGACAAGACGTTGGACTCCATGTAGCACGCATGGTTTATGTCATTTAAGAGAACCTTCCTTGACATTTAAACTTCAAGATTAGTTACTCCCTAAACTAAATTATTTTCCATTGAGAAAAGATATTTTCTTTTAAAACTAAAATACTTTCCCTTGATTTGAATATTTTTCCCTAAAGCTTGATTTTCCTAACGTGGATGAAATGCCTTCAAGTATGTTCCAAAGTTATATGATTTCAAATCCAAGTATTTGAGTTCAAAAGAGTTATGAGTTCTTGAGCATTGAAGAAGTTTTACTCTCCATGAGACATATGCATGAGTTGAAAGTATTGCTTAAAGTTTCCTTTAGCCTTGAGTAATGAGAATAAGAGAAGAGTATAAATTTCAAAGCTAAAAGTATAATGACTCATGAGATTGTGTTACATGTTCCATTTTACATGATTCATGAGCTTTGCATTTTATGCTTATTCAAGCCATGTGAGTCATTACTTATTACATGTATGATTTTATTAAAGAGTATTGATGATGTTTTATATAAATGCATGCACCCCTACATACTCAGTACATTCCCAAGTGCTGATCCATATATACGTCTATATGCTATATTATTTTATAATGTAGGTTCAGGTGCTTAGTCCCAACCTCGTTAGTGATTTTTGAGTACCTCTGTCTACATTCCTACAGTGGCGAGTCCTCATGGTTCGAGGACCTATTCTCAGATTTTTTGCATTTGAGAGACTATATTTTTACTTTTAGTTCATTTCGAGTCAGTTGGGGACCTGTCCCAATGTCTCTCTAGTTCATGGATTAGTAGAGGCTTTGTCAAACTAGTTATCAGATTGTAATTGTGTTGAGAATTCCAGTATTGTAGTCGTTTGGACTGAGTATTTTCTTCGTATCTCCCTTCATATGATATGACTATGCTAGTGTTTGAATTACTTCATCTTGAAATGAATATTAGTACTAGAAACAGGCTCAAAGGGTTAGCTTGGGGCTACTTGTAGCCTTAAGCACCGTGTGACGGCCCGGGAGGCAATTTTGAGTCGTTACAGAAACATAGTTTCCAAAAGGATAGAAATAACTAGAAAATTTAGAAGGAACAACATAACCAGACATACAGACAGGTGGTTTAGAAATTCTAGAAAATTTTCTAGGTGCAGGAACAAAAGTAGGTGGAGAAACAAATAATACCTTTACCGAATAAAAAATGTGATTGGATGGTGTGAACTCAAAAGGGGTAGAAGAAGATTTTGGTGAAGAAGAGGAGGTATGATCACCAGTACACAAGTGCAAAATAGGAAAGAGAGGAAAAGAAATTAAAGATGTCTGTTTTAATGGAAAAATATTTTCCTATAAGATAGCATCTCTACTGACAAAGAACATATTAGAACATACATAAAAAAAATAATGTAACCCTTATGAGTAGAAGATTAACCAAGATGTACTGCAAGAATAGCTCTAGGACCAAGTTTGTCATATTTTGTAGGGATCGTTGCATAACACAAACTACCAAAAACTCTAAGATATTGTAGAGAGGGTAAACTAGAATATAGTTTTTCAAAAAGAGAAAGATCATGCAACAAAGGTGTGGATAGTCTGTTTAGTAGGTACACAACTGTAGGCACATATTCACCCTAAAACTTTAGAGGTATATAATCCTGAAATCTCAATACTCTAGCCATGTCCAAAATGGACCTATGTCGAATTCCAACCACCCAATTTAACCAGGGAGTAAAGTACAAGAGATTTGATGCTCAAATACTCTGTCTCTAAAAAAATTCCTGATCTGAGTATTGTGAAACTCTGTTCCATTGTCAGATCAACACACTTAACATTAGCATAAAACTGATTTGTCACAGTCTGCAAAAAATTTCTCAACACCACAACCACATCTGATTTATTGTTAAGTAAGAAACGCCAGAAAAATCATCAACCAATGTCAGAAAGTGTCTTCTTCCATTATGTATAACACTCTATATGGTCTTCATACATCATCATAAATTATATCAAATGCACAAGATGAGACAATGTGGCTTGTAATAAATGAAAGTCTAGTTTGTTTAGTAATGGGAAAGACAATATGCACATGATCAGCTAGATAAACATTATGTAAGCTTGAAATATCTTTCAAAACTCTCAAAAGGGCATGACCTAACCTTCTATGCCACAGGGGGCCATTATTACACACATTGCTATTATTTATACTATTACTAGTATGTATATTATTGAACTTGATATGTTGTTATGGAATTAATTGAGATGATCTCCTCCTTATTTTCACAATCAGAGATATAAAGTACTTCTACCTCTTTACCAATCCCTATCACCTTCCCACAATCAGATTGCATGGCTATTTTATTCACTTTAGGAAATAAACCAGCCATGCAATCTAGTTCCTTGGTGATTTTGGATACTGAAAGTAGATTGTACTTAAATCCAAAAATGTAGGGAACACTTTGCACTTTTATCCCTTGTAAAACTAAATCCTCTCATTTATGACTAATAGCTACTTGATCTCTTGTAGGTAATTGGACAGTGTTTTTCTTCAAGCTTTCTAATTCCTATAATTTGTCAAAAAGATTCACATTATGCACCATATGATTTAATGCACCAGTGTCTATGATTCAGTTATTTACAACTAGATAAGACAAGAGGGTAGAAACAACATAAATAGTACATGTAGTACCTGATATGCTTAAGGAATTGCTCTTAGCTATATTGGCCATTACATCATATTTCTTGCACTTTCCCTTCTCCAACGGTCAAACTAACAGAGCATATTGTTCGTGTGTAAAAGATGGAGCATCCTTATAGGTTGTTGAACTGTATTGAGAAGGCCTTTGATGAGTAGGATATAACAAGTGTTCTTCATCATCAAAAAATCTTCCACTTGTATTGATGACATTATTGACATAACAGTAGAATTTTCTCCTTTATTTCTAAACTTGTAAGTTGCTAGATATCCATAAAGCTTGTAACATGCATCCTTGGTATGGCCTTTAAGCTTATAGTACTCACAGAACAGATAGAATTTTCCATCGCTACTCTTAGGTCTGAAGACACCATTATAGTTTGAACTAATATTCTGATTACTAAAACCACCAATGTGGCTATTGTGATTAGTACCACTAGATCCACCACTGTAACCAATATTTGAACTGAATGAGCTACTACTACTTCCATTATTATAAGGCTTTTTAGTCATAAAAGAAGTTGAGCCACTTCTTTCACCAATCATCACATTTTTTTCATCCTTTCATCATTAATAATCATAACATATGCTTTATTAACACTTGGTAAAGCTATTATGTCACGATCAAAACCAGGGCCTAGCCGTGATGGGTTCTCCAATCCCCCATGGATCAAAAATAACCCCCTGAACATAACCAATCCAAACACAACACACCCCAAAATTGGATGAATTCCAAATATATAACAAGATAGAATGCAATAGCTTAAGAAAAAATTAATGCATGTCTATGACCAACCACCGATAATCGGCCAAACGACCGACTAACACCACCCAATAATCATAGTAGTACAAGAAAAGCCTTCTAAAAAGAACCAAAACTAAATATCAATAAAGTATCGAGACATACCCTCGACTATAGCAAAAATAAGTATAAACAGTCTGTGAAGTAAAAGAACAAAACATAAAATGTAGACATCAAATGTATGGAAGTTCACCACTTCAATGTCAACTCATGATTTGATCCTAGATCCTAATCATTGAGCAGGAGAAGTAGAAAAATGACCAATTCCTACATCACATAGGGATACAACGTCCGAAGATGGTTATCAGGGTGAAGACTAATATGTAACTCAGGGATAAAGATAACATAATGTCATGATCAATAGTTTAAAATCATTCAAGCCAATGCACATAATCAAATGCATATATAAATATACTTCACAAGTTGGGATAGGGCACAAATTTTAACATACGCTTAAAATTTTAGCCTGGATTATGTATCTCATCATCAAAGCACGTACCCACAGGCTATATGGTGTAACAACCTGCATTTTAGGCTAGAATGTAAACTGTTATTCCTATGCGTAATAGTTCTAAAAGACAATAAATCCTATGCAATTTAGTGTGTTAATCAATTAGGTAGTGTGAGAATCTAGTTAAGCATGAATTGAGATCATAGAGGTCCCTTAACTCAAAGACGAGTTGAAAGCTTTCCTATCAATTGGTTTTAGTGAGCGTCTAAACTTTAGTCAACTTCCATTGACCATAAATTTTTGAATATAACGAATTAGGGGGACTACTATATATCAAATAAAATTTAATTGAGTCCTCCTTCCAAATCCACTAGTTTTGCCTTAATCCGATATTAGGGTAAAAAGTTATGTCCATTTTACTAAGAAGTGCCAGTCTGTCGAGGTGCAACAGACGGACTGACGTACTGTCAAGCTAGCGATGGCCCATCATGTTTCCCTTCAAGCCTTAACAAGTAAGCTATTTTATAGCCAATAACTGATGGATGGAGTGACGATCCATCACCAGTCTAATGGTCCATCAACCAAAATCCTTTTTTTACTCTCAAAAATAAGATCAAATGAGGGTTTCCTTCAAGAACAAGAAAATCAATCCTTAAGTCCAAAATTTCCAAGGAACAAATCAAGATTCAAGTTCTAAACTTTAAAACCTTGTAATCTAAGGTACATGAGGGTTTCCTAAACTACATGGGCATGATGAAATTACTTCAATAACATTTACACGTTGAGAGATTATGAATTTACAAATAGATATTGAAATTTCAACTACAATTATGCCTTGTGAATCCTTCTTGATATCGAAGTTCTGGTCTTGAGGCCTTTCCCTTAAATTCAATTATTGTTCATAAATATATATATATATATATATATGTATATATATACATATATATATACATATGTATATATATACATATATATATATGCATATGGTTTGATGTTTGAAACTTGATTTGAGAGAATGAACAATTATAACCCCTATCTTGTCATAAAACCTCTTGTTTTCATATGTTTTACATTATTCAATTATATTGTGAAAAGCACGATTCAAATATCTTTTCTATTTTAAGCGTTGATTTTGGATATAAACTGAAGAAAGGGTGATTCTTGCTAATAAAAATGAAGAGTGGCGATTCAAAGGGATTACATGGTTTGCTACAAAATACTTGACCACCACCGGTTTGTTGAAATATTGAAAAGAGAGAGTCTTTCGATGATTTTACATATGTTTTGAAATATGAATTCTCTAGAACTATTTGAATTATATGGTGGTCCAAAGTTTAGGTTTTGAATGAAGATTGTACATGATATTTTATGTCTAAGAAGATACAACTTTCAAGTCTTGGTATGACGATACCAAAATAAATAATTCCATAACAGACTCAAAACTAAATAGAAGTCATATTTTATTTAGATTTTTAGAATTTGAGTTCTTAAATATGCATGTTCAAAAAAGGTTAAAAATAGGTTTAAGAGATGTTAGGTGGTTACCCAAAGAATGCACGACTTCAGATACCTCATTGCCTAAAATTGTATTTTGTCGATATAGGTTATTTTGTTCCCAAAAGGGATTATCTCTGGCCTAGTGCCCTGTAGTGTATCAGACTCAGAAACTCCAACTCTTATGGAAAATTTTGGTTAGGGGATTACCCGCCAAGTCAATGGCGGATTTCATGTAGCCCATGGAATATCATATTTGTAGGGTGTACCAATTAGCTCAGAACTAAGACAAAGATGTTGAGTTGATTTGCAGAATTATTTTTAAAGTCCTATTTACTATGCCCATGAGTTTCCAAATAGTTTATGATGATGTATTTTTCTTTTCATAAAATGTTCTCACTTATGTTATTTATTAAAGCACATCATTTTGGATTTCTCTATGTACAAGTACATATGTATTGACTCCCTTTATCTTAGGATCGCAGTTACAGTCGTGGGGTCCCATTCATTAATAGGATTGAGTGCGCCAGAAGTTACAGTTGGTGAGCCTTCTCTATTCCGTAAGGCCTGAATTTCAGATTTTGTAGTTTTCATCTATTTATGGTCTACTGGGGGTATTGTCCCAGTTTTAGACAAGATATTGGTTCCTATGTATTAGAGATTTTGCAAACTGTTGTTAGATGTTGTTAGAAGTTATGAATTCCATTTTAGATTGATCATTTAAATTATATTATTTGACCATAATTCTGTATCGATATGTATTTTTGCATTGTCTTTTATAATATATGAACATGTGTATGATGTCCCAACAGTAAAGGATGCTTGGGTCTTTATGGTTTGGGATGCTCTTCTCGGCCAGGGTCTCGGCTTGGGTCATGACAAACTTGGTATCAGAGCATGGTTCATAGTCCCATGATGTCTGCAAAATTACATTAGGTAGAGTCGTATTTATGGGTGTGTAGTATGCCATACTTATAAATGGGAAGCTACAAGGTATTTAGGAATATCTCTATTCTTTCATGATTTAGTTTGTGCTATAGAGTCTGTATGTGCTCTAATCAATAATTTCTTATGTTACAAAAAGTTACCATGCCTCCCCATAGAATCAATGAACAAATTGCTCAGGCTGAGGATGTCCATCCCACTAATGGGATGCGGAACCATAATAGAGCTCGCACCCCAGAGTTTGTTCCTACTCCAAGAGTTCCTCCAGTTCCAAACAGTCCACCTCGGGCTCCATGGACCAATGTTAACCATCCCCAGCCTCCTCAGAGAGTTTTTGAATGCTGAGTTCAGACAGTCCATCCATTTGATTGCACAGCTGGTAGAATCTTAGACTCGTTGGTCTGAAGATGTGGGTTCTATATCTGGTTCATTTGAGATTACCCGAGTTGGTTAATTCATGAGACTGAACCCCCCTATTTTTACTAGAACGAAGGTTGAGGAGGACCCCTAAGGGTTCATTGATAAGCTGGAGAAGATTTTTAGAGTGATGCATATGAATAAGGTTAAAGGTATGGAGTTAGCAGCCTATCAGCGGAAGGATGTGGCAAATCAATGGTATAATGAGTGGGAGGATTCAAAGGGTAGTGATGCTGAGTCTTCTGTGTGGGGTGATTTTGTGGAGGCTTTTCTGAATCAATTCTTTCCCCAAGAATTGAGGGAATCCAAGGTTGAAGAGCTTATGAACTTAAAGCAAGGGAAGATGAGTGTAAAGGATTACACCTTAAAGTTCAATCAATTATCCTGCTATGCCTCAAAATTGGTAGGTAACATGAGAGCCCGCATGAGAAAGTTTGCATCTGATCTTTCAGATGATTTGGTGTTGGAATGAAAAGAGGTAATACTGGATAGAGATATGGATTTCTCCAGATTGTCCATTCATATCCAACAGATTAAAGAGCAGAAGAAGAGGGTTACTGAAGCATGGGAGAAGGACAGGAAAGCAATGAGGGCCAAACCTGTGGACTAGAATAACAGTCAGCAATAAGGTGGTAATTGGGGTGACGGATGGCCAAAGAAAAAGTTTTGGGGTAATTCTCAGTCTGCAGCCAGTGCTTCAGCTCCCAGACCACCAGTTGATTGGCGATTTCAGAATTATCAGCCTAATAATGGATCAGGAGCGCAGGGTACTCAGTCCCAGAGAAGTATAGCTCAACCACGTCAGTCATCTCCATGATGTGGGACTTACGGTAAATATCATTCTGGAAAGTGTCAGATGGGAAGCTTGGTATGTTATACTTATGGATAGTCAGGATACTTTTAGAGAGATTGTCCTTCTGCCAAAGAGAACTTTGGGAGTGCTAAGTCGTAAGTTAATTCATCAGCTCCACCACCTCCTAAGGGTACTACTTCAGCTACCAAGAGTGGTTGCAATAGGTTATATACTCTAACTAATCGGCAGGATGCAGAGGCATCACCAGATTTAGTCACGAATACATTACAAATTTTCTCTTGTGATGTGTATGTGTTACTTGATCCTGGTTCTACTTTTCTTATGTGACCTCGTATGTGGCATTCAGTTTTGATTTTGAGCCCAAAATTATTCTGGAACCCTTCTCTATTTCTACTTCTGTTGGTCACTCTATTGTGGCTAGAAGGGTTTATAGAAACTGTGTTATGTCCATTTGTGATCGTGATTCTGTGGCAGACCTTGTAGAGCTTGATATGGTTGACTTTGATGCTATATTGGGGATGGATTGGCTCTATTCTTGCTATGCCATACTAGATTATAGAATCCGAAGAGTCACTTTATCCTTTCCGAATAAACCAGTGATAGAGTGAGGGGCATTCTTTAGAACCTAGGGGAATTTTATATCTTATCTCAAAGCCTACAAACTTGTCTCAAAGGGTTGTCTGTATCATATTGTTTGGGTCAAAGATTCTAATACCAAAAGTCTTTCTCTCCGGTCTGTCTCTGTGGTAAATAAATTTCTAGAAGTCTTTCCCAATGATCTCTTAGGGATACCACCTGATAAGGAGATAGATTTTGGCATTAATTTATTATCGGACACCCATCCTTTTTCTATTCTGCCATATAGAATGGCTCCTACAAAATTAAAAGAGTGGAAAGAACAACTAATCGATCTTCTTAAGAAAGGCTTTATCCATCCTAGTGTTTCTCTCTGGGGTGCACCTGTACTCTTTGTACATAAAAAAGATGGTTCCCTCCGTATTTATATAGTCTACCGTCAGCTAAATAAGGTTACTATTAAAAATAAATACCCTTTTTCTTGAATATAGGATCTTTTTTATCAACATTAGGGTGCCAAGAGTTTCTCAAAGATAGACCTTCATTCGGGGTATGATCAATTGAAGGTTAGGAAGGTTGATATTCCCAAAATGACTTTTTAAACTCGATATGGCCATTATGAGCTCTTAGTTATGTCCTTCAGACTGACTAATGCCCCTTATACTTTTATAGACCCTATGAATAGGGTGTTTCGCTAGTTTATAGACCTGCTCGTCATAGTTTACATTAACGACGTCTTAGTTTACTGCAAGAATGAGGAAGATTATGCTAATAACCTCTAAATTATCCCTCATACCCTGAAAGATCATAAATTGTATGCAAAATTTTCCAAGTGTGAATTCTGGCTTAGTGCTATTGATTTCTTAGGGAATATTGTATCTAGTGAGGGAATTAAGGTTGATCCCCAAAAGATTGAGGCAGTGAGGAAATGGCCTAGACCCATGACTACAATCAATATTTAAAGCTTCTTGGGTTTGGTAGGGTATTACAGGAGGTTCGTAGAAAGTTTTTCTTCCATAGCTGCTCCACTTACCAAGTTAACGCAGAAAAACATAAAATTTTGTATGGTCTGACTCATGTGAAAGTAGTTTTGAAACACTGATAGATAAGTTGACTACCGTGCCTATTTTGTTTACTGTGATGCGTACCGAGTGGGACTTGGGTTTGTACTTATGCAGCATGGTAAGGCGGTAGCTTATACATCTAGGCAGTTGAAGTTGAACGAGCAAAATTACCCCACCTATGACTTGGAGTTAGCAGCAGTGGTGTTCACACTTAGATATGGCGCCATTATTAGTATGATGTACATGCTGATATATTTACTGACCACAAAAGTTCGCAGTATGTTTTCTCATAAAAAAAACTTAATCTTACGTAGAAGAGGTAGTTAGAATTGTTAAAGAACTATGATATGAGCCTGCACTATCATCCAGGAAAGGCAAATATAGTAGTCGACGCCCTTAGCAGGTTGTCAATGGGTAATCTTTCTCATGTTGAGAAAGGAAAAAGAGAGATGGTGAAAGATATTCAATGGCTAGTAAATCTAGGGGTTCAACTTTTGGATTCTAAAAATGAAGGAGTAATTATTCATGAGATAGATAAATCTTCCCTATGTACTGAAGTGAAGGAAAAATAGGTCGAAGGCCCCATCTTGATGCAGATTAAGAAAAAGGTTGGTCAATAGAAGGTGATGGCTTTTGAAATTGAAGTTGATTGGATTTTAAGGTATCTGGGTAGGTTGTGTATGCCAAATATGGATAGATTGAGGGAAAGAATTCTTGACGAGGCTCACACTTTGAGGTATGTTGTTCACTCAGGCTCTATGAAAATGTATCATGATCTTAAGATAATTTATTGGTGGATTAATATGAAACGTGATGTTGCTGATTTTGTTTCTTAGTGTTTGAATTGTCAATAAGTCAAAGTGGAACATTTGAGACCAGGTGGTACTTACCAGGAGATAGCCTTGCCTATGTGAAAATGGGAGATAATCAATATGAATTTCATCATGGAGATTCCGAGGTCCTAAAACTAATATGACTCCATTTGGGTGATTGTAGATCGGATGACGAAGTCAGCTCACTTTTTACCTGTGAGGACTAACTATTCAGGAGATGATTATGCCAAGCTGTACATTGAGGAAATAGTTTGCTTACATGGGGCACCAGTATCCATTATATCCGATCGAGGTATACAATCCTCTTTGTAGTTTTGGCGGTCTTTTTAGAGGGGTTTACGTACCCAAGTGAACCTTAGTAATGCCTTCTACCCCTAGACTGATGGGCAAGATGAACACACCATTCAGACACTTAAAGACATGCTGAGAGCCTACGTTATTGACTTCAAAGGTAGTTGGGTAGATCATTTTCCATTGATAGAGTTTGTCTACGATAATAGTTACCATGCCGGTATTCAGATGGCTCCTTTTGAAGCACTTTATAGGAGGAGATGTAGATCACTAATTAGGTGGTATGAAGTAGGTAAAACTCAATTTTTCAGGCCTGATCTTGTTCATTAGGCAATGGAGAAGGTGAAGATCATTAAAGAACGACTTAAGACAGCTTAAAGTCATCAAAAATCTTATGTCGATATTAGGATAAGAGAATTAGAATTTGAGGTTAGTGATTGGGTGTTTCTCAAAGTGTTTCCTATGAAGGGAGTCATGCATTTCAGAAGGAAAGGAAAGCTTAGTCCTCATTACATAGGACTATATTATATTTTAAAGAGGATCGGTGGGGTTGCCTATGAGTTAGATTTTCTCGTAAGCCTGGCTTCTGTTCATCCAGTATTTCATGTGTCCATGTTGAGAAATGCATTGGAGATCATTCCCTAGTGTTGCCTGTAGAGGAGATCAATTTGAAAGACTCCTTGTCGTATGAAGAAGAACCCGTTGCCATTTTGGATTGCCAAGTTCAGAAGTTGAGGAGCAAGGAAATAGTTTCAATTAAGGTGATGTGGAGGAATCAAAAAGCCGAGGAAGCTACTTGGGAGTCAGAAAATGATATGCGCGAGAAGTACCCGACTCTTTTCAAAGCCATGGATGATGATTTAGAAGGTACAAATCCTATACTACTCTTTTTCTTACATTTAGTTCTTGAAATGGTTCTTTTGGTATCCCGGGTCATCATTCGGGGACGAATGATCCCAAGGGGGGATAATGTAACAACCCGCATTTTGGGCTAGAATGTAAACTGTTATTCCTTCACGTAATAGTCTCAAAAGACAATAAATCCAATGAAATTTAGTGTGTTAATCAATTATGTAGTGTGGGAATATATTTGATCATGAATTGAGATCATAGAGGTCCCTTAACTCAAAGACGAGTTAAAAGCTTTCCTATCGATTGAGTTTTAGTGAGCGTCTAAAATTGGGTCAATTTCCATCGACCATAACTTTTGTATATAACAAATTAGCGGTCCTAATATATCTATCAAATAAAAGGTTATTAAGTCCTATTTCCAACACCACCAATTCTTCCTTAATCTGATATCAGGGTAAAACGTTATGCCCATTTTACTGAGAGGTGTTAGTCTGCCAAGGTACGACGGCCGGACTGAAGAACCGTCAAGCCAACGATGGCCTGTCAAGTTTCCCGTCAAGCCTTAAGTAGTAATATATTTTTTGGCAAGGAACTGATGGTTGGAGAGATGGTTCGTCACCGGATTGACAATCCGTCAACCAAACCGTTAGTTAAGGCTGAATAACGCAAAAAGGTGCATTTTAACAGGGTATTTTGGTACTTTTCCTCCCCAGAAACTTCTCAGATGAATAAAATTATATTATAAATGTTACTATACAATCATTATCAGCTATACAACATCAGAATCCACTTTAAACTCTGAAAAATAAGATCAAACTAGGGTTTCCTCCAAGAACAAGAAAATCAAGAAAATCAATCCTTAAGTCCAAGATTTCCAAGGAACAAATCAAGATTCAAGTTCTACACTTTAAAAC
Source organism: Capsicum annuum (assembly GCF_002878395.1). Lineage (NCBI taxonomy): Eukaryota > Viridiplantae > Streptophyta > Magnoliopsida > Solanales > Solanaceae > Capsicum > Capsicum annuum. The sequence goes on from NC_061112.1 coordinate 50,158,599, forward strand.
CTTTTAATCTAAGGTACGTAGGGTTTTTATTAACTACATGGGCATGAGGAAATTATTTCAATAACATTTACATGTTGAGAAATCATGAATTTACAAACGGGTATTGAAATTCCAACTAGAATTATGCATTGTGAGTCCTTCTTGATAACGAAGTTTTGGTCATTGGATATGAACTGAAGAGAGGGTGACTCTTGCTAATATAAATGAAGAGTGGTGATTCAAGGGGATTTCATGGTTTGTTACAAAATACTTGACCACCACATGTTTGTTGAAATGTTGAAAAGAGAGAGTCTTTTTTACTTATGTTTTGAAATATGAATTCTTTAGAACTGTTTGAATGATATGGTAGTCCAAACTTTATGTTTTTAATGAAGAATTGTACATGATATTTTATGGCTTATAAGATACTACTTAAAAGTCTTGGTATGATGATACCAAAACAGATAATGCCTTAACAAACTTAGAATAGAATAGAAGTCAGATTTTATTTAGATTTTCAGAATTTGAGTTCTTAAATATGCATATTCAGAAAAGGTTAAAAATGGGCTTAAGAGATGTTAGGTGGTTACCCGAATAAGGTACGAGTTTAGATAACTCATTGCCCAAAACCGTGTTTTACCAATACAGGTTATTTTGTCCCCAAGGGGGATTATACGCTGGCCTAGTGCCCTGTGGCGTATCAGACTCAAAAACTCCAACTCTTGCGGTAAACTTGGGTTGGGGGCTTACCCGCCGAGTCAATAGCAGATTCCATATAGCTCATGGAATATCAGACTTGTAGGGTGTACCACCTAGCTTATGACTAAGACAAAGATGTTGAGTTGATTTGCAGAACTATTTTTAAAGGCCTATTTACTATGCCCATGGATTTCCAAATGGTTTATGATGATGTATTTTTCTTTTCATAAAATGTTCTCACTTATGTTATTTATTAAAGCACATTATTTTGGATTGCTCTGTGTACCAGTAGATATGTATTAACCCCCTTTATCTTAGAATATGAGGCACAGTCCCGGGTTCCCATTCGGCAATCAGCTTGAGTGTATCAGAAGTTGCAGTTGGTGAGCATTCTCTATTCCTGAGGGCCCAAATTTTAGATTTTGTTATTTTTATCTTTTTATGGTCTACTGGGGGCCCTGTCCTAGTTTTTGACAAGATATTGGTTCCTCTGTATTAGAGATTTCGCAGATTGTTGTTAGATATTGTTAGAAGTTATGAATTCCATTTTGGATTGATCCTTTGAATTATATTATTTGACCATGATTCCATATCGATATGTATTTCTACATTGTCTTTTATAATATGCGAACATATGTATGATGTCCAGAAAGTGAAAGGCGCTCGGATCTTCATGGTTTGGGATGTTCGTCGTGGCTAGGGTCTCGACTCGGAACGTGACATATGGACCCCAGCTCCCACCCCAAGGTTGGGCCCCAATGCGAGTAGTCGCATAAATAGGAGAATTATCTCATATATATGCACATGAGAGACTCGAACCTTCCAATATATACTAAGGTGAGTTAAGAATCTGATCATGTAATGATTTACGAGGGACTCAAACCTCCCTAATAGTGAAATAACAAGCTCCCTAGTCACTTTGACCCCCCCCCCCCAATCCGAAAACACAGTTTCCAGTATCAATCACACAACCCTTATTAGAGCCCAATTAAAATAAGTATCATATATTCCCATTCATTGAACCATATTCCACATTAAGACATACATGTTTGGTATCGTCATACCAACTATACTTGGAATGTAATAGCATCATGTAAAAATAATTTCCATTAAATTGGGGAGAACAACTCCTTTTGTTCATTAATACAAAGTGGGGGAATACCAACTCCCTTTGTTTATTAAATCAAACCATTGTGTTTAAAATACCTCTTTATATTATGCAATAGTTCAAGATTAGTTCAATTTCACAAATTCCCATATTTCTCATAATTAAGTACCAATTTCACATCATGGGGTTGGGGTCATAACCACTTCAAAAGTCAAAAATTTGGGAAAATTCACAATTCCCCAGTTCATTCCCCATACCCAAGCACCCATAAGTTCAAAAGCATAATTAAAGCATGAATATCACATGTAAACCATGAGACAATATTGCTCAACAATAAGCATTCAAAACCACCAATCCTTATTTCAAACCAACATAAACATCTCATAAACAATACTTTAAAACACATGTTCTTACAAAATTAAAAATGAGGTAAGAGTAACATGCCTTAAACACTAAGAAATTTGGAGAGAATTTGACCCTTGAGCCCTTAGATGGCCAACTTGATGAAACCCTATCTTGGCTTGCTTGAGGGAACTTAGAGAGATTTGAAGTGTTTGAGAAGTTACTTGGATTAGTTTCTGAGTGTTAATCACACCCTAAAGGGGTTATAAGTCATGGGTTTCAATTTGGATAAGAGGGGAAATATTCAGAATGCCCTTAACCTAAAAGTTGAAAAAGTGTCGCCTTTGACTACGGGTCAACCACTGACTCATTGCCACTCCTCATGACACTTTATCACGATTCATAACCAAGGCAGTACCACCAAGGCACCTTATACTACTGACCTTATGACTTAGCAACAAGAATCACAATAGGACCCTTCAACTCGTAGGGTCCAGTCGTAATCAACACAGCACCCAAAGTGGGACTTACACTAGACACCCTACGATTACACCTAATGACTCATAACATCTCCTTATGGCTCTTAGTGAGCCACCCATACTCAAAGAAGAATCATGTGACAAACTTACATGATTTGGTTACGACTCATCCCAATGACTTGTCATGAGTCTCTACAACCAGTACCATCAAGTCATACCCAGGACATTAACTTCAACACCACTTTCTGAACACCTTACGACTAGGGTCACATTACCCGTCAAGACACTCTATGACTCATAGGGTGAGTCATAGTCAAGGCAAGGAGATCAAAACACAAAAAAAATTCAAGGACCAAAAACCTAAGGCGTTACATATTGTCATTAGAATCTGACTCCCAGCATTGTCACAAGACTCATTTAAGACCATGAGAAATTGCCATAATTTATGAAATTGAAAATGTTCACTCTGCTGCTTGGATTCGGGGCAAGGACATGAAGGAGGTGGAATTAAGGCTCCAAGTTCATCCCACAACTCTCTTAATCTCGAGAAAAAGACAGACACAAAAGATACACGTGAGTTAAAGTTGATATTGCCTTATGCAAATAAAATTCCCTAGATGCATTCACTTTATCAAACATTTCTCTAAGATCCTCCCATACACTATAATCATCCATTCTATTGATAACAATGCTTACAAATCCTTAGACACAGTATTCATAATCTAAGCTAATACAATAGCATTACATTTATCCCACAATTTATGCAAATTAGGTTAAAAAGGTTCTGTACGTCAAGTTTCTAACACAAATCCTTGTTTGTTTTTACCAAGTAAAACTATCTTTAATGATTTACTCTACAACGAGTAATTTTTAGAGCCTTGAAGTTTTGCAAAAATGAAATTCGGATGGATATTGAGGGGATGCTTGTGATTCTGTACTTGACTATGAATTCTGAGTATTGTGAGGTTGAGATTGACTTGTATCTCCACTTGTGAAATGTCCATTGTGTGCCATTGATTTTTTTGTTTGTCAAAACCTACTAGATTTATTCACATGCAATGGTTCAATTGAGATGAAAAATCTTTCAATGTAGAGAAGCACAATCAATTCTTTGTCAAAAATATAAAATTCGAACTCAATTTGGAGGATTTTTACGATTTCGATGTAGACTAAACCCAAATTGCTTCAACTTTAACAGCTTTTTCTCTTCTATTGAGAATAATTTGCTTCCACAAACTAAGTGTATTTAGACATCAACCTGGTTGCTCTAATACCATGTTGAAGAACACAGTAATGAAAATACTAAGAGATTCAAACTCAAAGAGAATGAAGAAGAAGAGAAATATCTATTCTCACAGTTGAACTAATGAAACAGTATGCTTACTCTATAAACTACAGTCTATATAGAGACCACTAACCGTCCTACACTCTAACATATCTTTCACCTAATTTGTCCTACGCTCTTAACATATCTTTCACCTAATCTAACTGACTGATCAGTTACAACTAATTACTTGTAGCTCCTAATTACAATAGATTAGATATATTATATTTACACACCACTTGCCTCGTATGCTTCTACACAATTACCAGCTATTTTGTCTTTCTAATAAATGGTATGAGTCTCTTTTACTGGAAAAAATAGTGGTGACATAGCGCAATTATCCAGCCTTTCTTTATTTTTTAGAGTTTGTTTCTCCTTATTGCAAGCTAGTTGAATTTTCTTTGAGAAAGCACTAGGAAGCATTCAAGTATCTTCTGTGATTTTTTCTTATAAGCTATTTGCCTGGATGTTTGTGTATGTCTTAGTGTTTTTGTGATGATTGAATTTGATTAAAGAGCATTACTCTCCCTTTCTATGATTTATGCTCTATGAGGATTGAATCTCCTCCTAATTCACTATCTTTTCTTTGCATGAATTATCCCTAACGTTGAGTCCATTTGGACTCCATGCCCTGCATCTCCTTTAGGTCAGCCCAATTCTTTGATCAAGTCAATGCCTCAACAAATTCAAAAATGGACTGATTAGTGAAGAACCGATTGGTATACACTAAGTACATGTTGTATAATGAAGTGACATGATATGCCAAAGAAGATGAAGAAAGGAAGCAAGTATACAGGACTTGAAAGCTGATACAGGTTATATACACTAATATACAGTGTATATACAATAGACATAAGGAAAAATAGGGTTCTAATCTACACCGGTTATAAATGGCTGAAAAAGGAGGCTAACAACCCATAAGCTTATTCCAAAAGTTGTACAGATCGCATGGTCCAAAAGGAGCCCAAATTTCAACCTTATTTTATTATTCTTAATTTATTAACTTTATTTCTGTTAACTCTAACTCTAATCAATTAAATCTAAATTGTTTCCCTTAAGTTGTTGCTTTGTCTTATCTTGCGATTTTTATTTTCTCACATAGATCAACCTTTAGACTAATAAAAAATAGATTAAAAATGGGGCATTTAATTTTTTTCCTCTTAAAACAAACCTTTAAACTCTATAAAATGACATTTACTCTTGTTCATGTGACTATAATTTATTTGGGTTAAAGTGATTTTTCTCCACATCAAAAACTATTTTTTCTTGAAAAAATTCAAGCCTTCATAGTCAGTTGAACACTTGGCTAAATTTAGCGTCTTCTTAAAATATCCCTGTCATTCAAAAATGTTATTTTTTTATTGGGATGATTTCAAAAATATATAATAAACTAATTAGTTTATAATAAATATAACCATATTTTCATTTACATTAAAAATAACCAATTGTTCGTATTGCACCATAAAGGTCCAGCCCAAACACCAAAAACATATTCGGCTCACTCTCTATTTCCTTTTTGATTTTTTCAGACCTCTTTACCTTTTCATTTCTTTATTTTCTTAATTCTTTTAAATTTGTTTTAAGGCTCAATGACCAGTTTTTTATAACTAATAATTTTATTAATAACCAAGAAAAATTCATATATAACTTCTCAAACTTGTATATGCAATGTATATATGGTATCGACATTTGTATCTATAATGTATCGATATTGTACAAATGGTGTACAAACATATATCGATATTATGTAAATGGTATACACACACACATAGGCATATATAAATAATTATTTAGTGTATTAATATTGTATAAATGTGATATATATATATATATATGTAAAATTATACAATGTATTAATATTGTATAAATGTGTATCGGTAGTATACAAATAGTTATCTAATAAATCGATATTGTATAAATACTCTATATACACCATATAAATTGTTTATACAATACATATGCATTATATAAATTGTAACGATCCCCCCCTCCCCCCGGTCGTTTGTGAAATTTTCTCGTCTTTTCAATTTTAGCTTCTTTCGTTGTTGTACATGTGAATCATGACTTACAAGATGGGTAGTACCAACTTTTGAGGTGTTCGGAAGCGATTTAAGTCATGACTAAGGTTATTAAGTTTTAATAAAGTTAAACTTGATCATGATCAGCCTTTGATCAAAATGACCCCTGGTAGTGTTTTAGTGATTCCAATAGATTCGGAATATACTTTTCAGTCAGTTTACACAGTTAAATTATTTTTATGGGGTTTCAAACAAATTTAGAGGATTAATTTAAAGTTTTTGATATTTTCGATAATTAATTTAATTCGTAATTTAATGGGTCAAACTCATAATTTATTTATTTATGTGGCCAATACAAAAATGGATTTAAGTGAGAAGGGTTTAGGAAAAATTACAGAAAGTAGTATACTTAAAACTATAATTACAATAAATAGCAACACTTTTGTAAAATTACAGTTTATAGCAAGAGTAACATTATTTTACTCATTAATTGGACAAGTGCATGTTTTACTCTCACTACTTTACATATTTCTATTTTCACTCCACTATTTTGCATCCTCCAAATATAGTCATATCTTTTACCCTTTTGTTTCATATTATTTTTTATTATTTTTTTATTTTATTTTATTTTAATTTTTTGTTTACTTCCACTTTATTTTCTCTCTTCTATTTCTCTTTTTTTTTTCCCTTTTTAAATTTTTTTTAAATTTATTTTCTGTTTTTTTTTTCACTTTTGAAAATAATTATCTCCATGATCTTCAAGATTTCAAAATAAAACATCATTATTGTCTTTCACTCTCTTATATCTCTATCTTTTTTTATTGTTAGTTTTTTTCATCTTATTTTTTTATCATTTTATTTTTTATTTTGATTTTTTTTCCGGGTTTTTCTTTCCACTTTATTTTCTCTCTTCTATTTCTCTTTGTTTTTTCCTTTTTCGTTTTCTTGATTTTCCTTTCTCATATCTTTTTTTTCTTTTTCTATTTTCATTTTCTTCTTCTTTTTTTTTCTATTTTATTTTGTTTCTTTTTTTCTTTTATTTTTACACTTCTATTTCTCTTCCTTCTTTTTTTTCTTTTTCGCTTATCTTTTTTTCTTTTTATATTTATATTTTTTTTTATTTTTTTACTCTTCTATCTCTAACTTTTATTTTGAAAAGACAGATATGTATATCACATACACATATTAAAAAAAAAACATACAAAATACATAGTCATACAGATCTAGGTATGTATTTACAGTACAAAACATGCATAGGTATCTGCATATGCATTTACAGAAATACATATCTCACTCATATATATATATATATATATATATATATAAACGTATAGGACACAAAATCTCTATAACACAAAGGACAACTATATACATATACATATAGGTAATCAAAAAATACATGATACATATCTTAAACAGTAAAAAAAATAAACATAACAACATATGTTACCATCTAGAATGACATAGAATAGTTCAAAGACAAATCCAACACCGTACAAAAATACATATAGATATGCATTTATATATATAAAATACAAATACATGCACATACCTCCCAAAAGTTTATAATACATTTGTGACATAATACATCTATTTAATTGCGCTTGAACTACACATTTCTTCTTGTTCATGTAGACACCACAAATATTCTTATGACAAAAAATTATGCACTGCTCCTTCGATAACATCGCCTTAATACGTTCTTCAATATCGCCGACTGTGTGACATTCTATATGTGGTGCAAATCTTGGAAGTACTCTTGCCATGAATATATGATCAAGCAATACCTATAGAACAAAATAATAACATAAATTTATATTATTTGTACTTTTCACAAAAATATATTACAAAATACATAGTATGCATATGTTTTCTTTTACATAATATATATTACATTATAAGAAAATACATATAATTCTGCATATGTATTTACAGAATACATGTCTGATCCATATGTATATTACTATACAAAAAATACAAATATGACTCTGATATGTATTTATGAAATACATATCATATTCATATTAAACATTAACAAACATAACTATACCATATATCTTCATATTTATTTGCGATATACAAAGGTGACTCATATAAAATAAGAATATGCATATGGATCAGGTATGTATTTTGTAAATACATGTGCAGAGTTATATATATTTTATATGGTGTTGAATTTGTCTTTGAACTATACATACTATGTTATTTTAGAGGGTAACATATGTACTTATTTATTTTCTTTTACTGTTTAAGATATGTATCATGTATTTTTTTATTACCTATATGTATATGTATATAATTGTCATTTTTGGTATAAAGATTTTGTGTCTTATATGTTTATATATACATGTGAGTCATATATGTATTTCTATAAATACATATGCAGATATATATGTGTATTTTTTTACCATAAATATATATACAGATTTTTATGTCTATTTATTTTGTATATTTTTTGAATATGTATATATGATATAGATATTTGTTTTTTAAAAATAAAAGATAGAGATAGAAGAGTTAAAAAAAGAAAAAACAAAAAAACAAAAATGAAAAATAAAAAATAAAAAAAAGAAGTGAAAAAGGAAAAAAAAAAAGAAAAAAGAAAGAGAAACTAGAAATAGAAGTGTAAAAACAAAAGCGAAAAAAATTAAAAAGAAGAAGAAAACGCGAAAAAATATGAGAAAGGAAAAAAAAGAAAAAGAAAAAAATAAATTTAAAAAAAAAAAAGGGAAGTACAAGAGGGAAAATAAAGTGGAAAGAAAAAAATAACAGAGAAAAAGAAATTAAAATAAAATAAAAAAAAGATAAAAAAAAATGAAAAAACTAACAAGAAAAAATAGTTAGACATATAAGAGAATGATATTTTGAAATTTTGAAGATCATGGAAATAATAATCTTCATATTTGGGTTTGATTTGGAAAAAGAATCTACTAATTTAAATCAGAGTAATTTATGTGAATTTAATTAGATGAATAATTATTCCTTATTTAACTCAACAAATTTGAGTAAAACAAGAGCAGTAAATCTTATTGTATATGTATTTATATAGCAACAGTTTACTTAAATACAAAATACAATTTATTATTTTTCGTAATTATGAAACTGTTATTATAAAGGTTACAATTAAGGCTATATAATTACTATTTCATAATAAAATATCAGATAGTCAGGATAAGGAAGGACACAACAGTTGCCTTGTTATTTTTTCCCCTTTTCTTTTCACAGCTTGTGGAGGTATCTGCATCTTCAGGTTAGCGCAGGATATTTTTTTGTCAATTGTTCATGTTATTATGTGTGCATAATCACAAGAATGATTCATTAGTAGTTCTATAGGTGGCAGTGGTGTGGTTATATAAATGGAGTTGTGGAATCTTTTATTCATTCTTACTTTTTCTTTTTATAATGTTACTTTAGTAAAAATAATTATGAAACAATGATGAGATAATTATTATAATTGGAGTGGTACCTCAAGGACTAACTGGTACGATGGAAGTACAAAATCAATGTGCTATTAGTATGAATATAAAATTGAATAATAATCCTAAGCTAATGATAATATAATGGTAGAAAAATAAAAGTATAATAAGTTAATGGCCAATTTTGACCTAATGTGATTTGATGCTAATAATTGGATAATAATGGTCAATTGGGTGTGGAATATGGTTTTCTATGTACTAATTAATTAATGTACTATGGTTACTGATTTTTCTTTTTACGTATAGGATAGTTCGGAAGATACTGTTTCATATTTGGTTTTAGCCTAGAGTATTTAGAGCAAAAATTTATAAAATGAGTGTCATTAGATTCTTATTCTTATGGAGATTATGTATTTGAATAAATTTTGATCATTCAAAAGCTTTACGGAAAGGCAAGATCTTTACAAATTAGCTTGCATTCAAATTCTTTGGTTGAGGTATGTTATGATTAAGTTGGAGTTTAGACTCAATTTAGTCATTTGTATGCTCCTAAATTAGATGCTTATTTATTGATCTTCGGACATACTTAAATTTGATGATACTCAAATTATTGACACTTGTATAAATAATTATTTGAAATCGAATTTGATCAATTGCCTTATGATTTTAAGTACACGTGTAAATTTAGTACGTTGTATTGTATCCTGAGAGATAGTGTGAAGTTGGTAAAATGCATATAATATGGTTATGGAGGATTGCATATGAATATGGATATTGATGTTACTTGACTGTGGAGGATTGAGTACTATGCCGATACAGTACTTGGACTTAGATTGTCCCCTGCAGGTCATGACTAGTTGGGCAGAAATAAGTCCCTTAGCATGTGTGTACAGATTAGTATATATTTGAGAGATTGTGTGGTTTAATAAGCTGATAATGGGCTAATGACATTCTAATTATGAGGTTTAGAAGGACGCAGTTATTACTTACGGTATTATTGTTGATTTTATGGATGTTTACAGAATAGTTATACTCTTGATGGTTACATGGCTTGTTTATAAGCATTGTTTAGCCCGCCATTGATGTATTTGCTGATTTATTGAATACTTGTTATGTGTTGATACTTGTCTACTTGTTATTCGATTATGCTGTATACATGTTATTAAATTGAGTTAGCATATGATACCCACTAGTACATAGTGGTTTGTACTGACTACCATATACTCTTCCTTTGTTGAGTGCAGAAAGTGTTCTAGAGGCTTAGACACAAAATCATCTCTATCGTTTAATGGTTACTCTCGATCCAAGGGTGAGAACTCCATCTTAAGGCTGTCATTGATCATCATATTAGTTCTTGTCTATCTTTGGGCAATGAGACATTCTTTATTTTTTCTTTATTTTGGATGTGTTTTTTAGACATGGTTTTTGTTTTAGAAGTTCTTGTAATATGACTTTTGGGTCTTGAAGATTTTAATATGTAGTTTGTTTGATATCCACATAAATAATGATTAAATTTGGAATTATTATCAACAAGTTGGTCTTTTATGATAATCTCGTCTTAATGTTGATTAAATGATTGGGTAATGGTTCAGGTTAGATGGTTCTCCCACATGAAGATTAGTGTAGGTGCCACTCATGGTCATTTAGGTCGTGACAAAGTTGGTATCAGAGTCCGAGGCTCATCGATCTTGTCATATAAGGACATGTCAAGTAAAGTCTTGCAGAACGGTATAGAGTCTGTACCTTTCTTCGAGAGGTTGTAGGATACTAGAAAAATTCAAATTCTTGTTTCTTATGTGCTATTACTTGATTTTAATTGGTATCTAGGTATCCCAAATAATATTTGACTTCTTTCATTCTTACTCTCATAGATGGTGAGAACACAAGCAAGTAAAGCAAGGTTTGAGGTACCCAAATCAGTTGTTGGGGTTGCAGCTCGGGGTAGAAGACAGGTGAAGGAAGGACAAGGTAGACGACGAAATGTAGCATCCACCAAAAGCAGAGATCAGGTCATGTGACCAACTACAAAGAGGTTTGTATCTCTTTCCCCCTATGAGGATATGTCTGAGATTACAAAGGATAGGGTAGTACCAATGCAGAATAAGAAGATACCGATTCATAATAGGGTCATACCAGTTTAGGAAGGTGTAACTCCAATTTAGATATATTTCAATGTGATTCAATAGGTTTTGAGCTTTTTGAGTGTGTTAGCAATAATCGAAACTATGCCCACAGTACCTATAGTTCAGCATCTGGAGGTACAACATGCTGTTATTGTAAATCTTTAAATGGAAGAGGTCTCAGGGTTTGACGTTTTTCTGAAACAGTTAAGGGTTTTGGTGATGATTGGAGATGAGCATGATTTGTTTTGCAAGTTTATCAGGATGAAGCCTCTTATTTTTCATGGTATTAAGTCTGAGGATGCATATGAGTTCATTATTGACTGTCATGAAAGATTTCACAAGATGGGTATGGTTGAATAGTATGGTGTGGAATTGTTCACTTTTTAGTTTCAAGGAGATATCAAGGTATGGTGGAGAGCTTATGTAGAATGTAGGGCCCTAGGTTTGCCTCTGTTGACTTGGACTCTATTTTAGTCAATTGTAACGATCTAAGACTACCCCCAAGTCTTCACACGGTTCTTAGGACAA
>NC_061112.1:50173614-50209263 GCF_002878395.1 Capsicum annuum
TAACGATCTAAGACTACCCCCAAGTCTTCACACGGTTCTTAGGACAATAAATGATCCCAAGCTAACCCTTATACTGGAATAACTCACGAGCAACTGAATAAAATAAATAAGTTTGAAAGAATAATGCGGAAGATAAATCTTTTCTGCACATAATACAAAACTATATTGAAACAATTACAACTCTGATTATATAAAATAAGACTAGAATCCAATACATCAACTCTACTGACTGTCTATGAAGCCTCTATTAGTATTGACTCTAGGTAGTCGGGACGTGACCCCCAACTATCCTAAATCAATATGACTGAATAAAGAAAACAAGATATTACTCAAACTAAAGTTGACTCTCGTCCTTGAATCAAAAGAAACCATCATCCGCTGACTGGAAGCTGCAAGCTACAAGCTGTCTAATTATGATGTGTCTACTACAACTCGGACCTACATTATGAGACAATGTAACACATAGACGTATATGTGGATCAGTACTTTTGGAATGTACTGAGCATGTGGGGATGAATGCATAAGTGAAACAATAACTGAACATATTCATAAACATAAAATAATGCATGATAATTGTAAATGACTCACCTTGGCTTGAATAAAACATGTACTGTGAAATAATAAAGCATGAGTATGTAAAGCATAGATAATCTTTGTGAGTCATAACACTTAGTTCTAAAAGTTATACTTTTACTCTTTCTACTGGGAGTTTCTTCTAACCGACATAAACCATGTGAACTGTCATGGAGTCCAACGTCCCACCCACGTTAGGGAGAGCTATTCTAACCTTGCCATCAGAATAGAACGTTATCTTAAGTGATCACTAACTTAGCCCACTATGGGCGTTTAAAACCTATGGTGGCTCATAGTTCTGGAGCATGAGACATTGGAATCATACCCAACTCGGTGCTAAATACTACTCCTATACTTATCACTCAGAACTTTAGGAAGTCCACCTTAAAATAGCATAAGGTTTTATAATGAAAATCAATTATGCTTCTATTTCTTTAAATCTCAAACTATATGAGCAATGTAGATTCCTTATCTTACCTTAGGATCAAAAGATCAATTTCTTTCTTGAATCTTGGTAAACAATCATCAAAGAGTCTTAAAATCATAATCTTCTTGAAATATCAATACTAAATCTTAGGGCTTAAAACCCATGCTTTAAACTTATGCAAATTCATAGTAAAACATCATGCTCAATATACTTCTTGAAATACTTCAACAATATCAAGATACTGAAATCAAGAATCACAATATCATGCTTAAAACACAATTGGAAAATCTATAAAATCATATCACACACATAAAGATGTGAAAATAGACATGCAATTTAACATTTAAATCACTTGTAACATCATGATCTTCAAATAATGAAAATTGGGTATGAACCCTAAACTGTAAACCATGTAAATTCATGTAAAATCAATTTTAAAAACTAGTTTTGGGTACAAGGATGAAAGAAGTATCCTTATTCATAACATTACATACCTTAATAAGCTTGATTTGATGTAGAAAACTCGACTTTGAAACCCTAGGAGATGATCTTGAAAGATTTCTTGAGATTCTTGGATTAGGGAACTAAATTCTTGATTTCTTTCTTGAAGAGGATGAATTGAATTCTTGGATTCTTGGGGAGAAACCCTAATCTTGACACTTTTTCTTGGGAAATCTTGGGTTGAAAGGCTTGAATTCTTGCCTTGAAGAAAAACCCTAATTTCTCCTTGATCTTGAGAGTGGAGAGGATTATAAGTGATTATAAATTGATATTTTATAAGTTAATAGTGTTTAATGCTCGATTTAAGTCATGGGAGGTGAAGGAAAAGACCAAAATACCCCTCCGAATCCGAATGGAAATTGCTGAATTTCATGGGTGACGACTTGGGATGATAAGTCGTCACTAGGGTGATGACCCATCACCCCTAGTTGTCATTTGAAATATGTAATTGATGTTTTTCTACCTAAGGCTGACGACTTGGGCTGATAAGTCGTCACATAGGTAACGGCCTGTCAGTTCAGGCCGTCACTTTATTGACAGACTGACATGTTGGAGTAAAATGAGCATAACTTTTTCCTCCGATATCAGATTAAAATGAAACCAAATGTGTTGGAAATAAGACTCAATGAAATTTATTTGATATATAGTAGGACCTCTAAATCCTTATATACTAGAAGTTATGGTCGATGGAACTTTATCCAAGTTGAGACGTTCACTAAAACTTAATCGATAGAAACGTTCTCAACTCGTCTCTGAGTTAGGAGATATTTGTGACCTCAATTAATATCTAAAGTTATTCCAACACTAGATAATTTATCATATTACATATATTAACAAGGAATAATTGGGTTCGGCTCTATACACATTGGAGCGATGGTTTGAATTGTAGCGCAAAAAATGCGAGGTGTTACACTATCTTCCCCTTGAAATTATTCATCCTTGAATAATGGGTAGGAAATTATTGAAACACTAAAAGTATAGAATAATGAAGACATTACATGTATGCTTATGAAGGATATAGCTGAGCTGAATCTTTACAAAGTATCATGAAGCTGATTTCTGAGCTGACTTGACTTTACTGACTATAAGGAATTGATTCATTCTGGGAATTCAGAACTCATGTGAACTTTCCATGATACAATCACTAATATAGAAATGCAAAGTGTTAACTGATATATTAAAATTCCTAAAGTTAATAGGGATGGAATAAAGTATGCAATTTCTCATTTACGAACTACCCCTCAACAAGACAGATGTAAGAATCAATGGAAAATGGCTTCATGACATCGCCAAGTACATTAAGTAAGCATGAATCATGAGGTAATGATACCAAGGTCATATAAGCATATTACAATGTCTGAGATGGAATACTTGGAAAACTAAGGTTATGCACTGAATACTTATGAACTGAGTCACGACTAAATAATTGAATCTAAAACTGATGCATGAATTAAGCTAAATTCGTAATTTGCATGAATGCAAACATTTTTCCTCATGGAATGTCCTTACTCATGAAACTTTGGATAGTAAGACTAAATAGAAAGTTGAAAATCTATAAGGGCTTATCTGTTTGATTCCAAAACTGGATTGCAGGCTATACGGACTGAATTATACTAAAAGTTTATACTCAATTGAAGTATTTCTTCAACGCTCTTTCTAATAAGCTCTAATAACATTAGGGAGCAAAGAATTCTTAGGCATGATCTGAATAAGATATTTGAATAAGGAGTCGTAACATGGCTATAACTCTAAAACATGGAACATAGACATATAACTCATAAGCTAGGGTAGAATTACTAGGCTTTAGGCAATGCAACATCTTACTTTCAAGCTCAGAAACACTTGTCAAATACTCCCTCAACTTACTATTCCCTTTCAATACCATACTCATTTGATTCAACTTACAATTCTCACATGGGTATTGATAATTTCATCTGCTAAAGTCTAAGCTGAACTAAATCTTCTCACCATAATCAAGACTAACTCAAAATCATAAGATACAACACACTACACCATAATACTAGTCTAAACCGCATGATTCAATCTTCTATGTCACTTTTAGAGCCCAGAGCCTAAGCATAACATGTCTTACCACTTCAATGACTTACTCTGAACTCTTACAATAGATTCTTTAACGCATATTACATTTCTCCACTTACATACCAATATGATATTCAAGCCTATTCTTATAACCACATATGAACTTCGAGACAACCACCCATAAAGGCATACTTCTCATGTTCTCTAAACCTCTATCAATAACGACTTTCTTACACTATGCATTAAGAACACATACCTAGAATTCTCAACTAACTATGACATGTACCAAAGATTTACCTCAATAGTCCCTCATCCTCTAGCTTTAGATGAAAAAGCATAAATTATCTTTCTTAATGAGGGCCATCAACTCCCTCTCATCTAAAGTATTGCTTATCCATTATCATCACCACTATCTTTACATAATAAGAGGCCACTTAAGGGATAACATATAAGGACCTTAAGCATGAAAATATATAATACATAACCTTGACATTTAGCTGAGTCCAAAGGAATAGAATGTCAAAGCCACGGATTCATTAGAGAGATTAAAATTGAGGACATACATGATATAAAGCTGAATTTCGCTGATCATTTAGAGTGTTGCATGAGTATTGCAACTGAACATACAGTAAAGCAAGAGTACATAATTCATGACCTGTATGACCTGAATTGACAAGCTAGCATGCTAGAGTAAAATGAGCATAACTTTTCGCTTTGATATTGTATTAAGGTAAAACCAAGTGTGTTGGAAAGAAGACTCAATGACCTTTAATTTGATATATAGTAGGACCTCTAAATCATTATATACTATAAGTTATGGTTGATGGAAATTTACCCAAGTTGAGACGTTCACTAAAACTTAATCGATAGAAATATTCTCAACTTATCTCTAAGTTAGGAGATATTTGGGACCTCAATTAATATCTAAAGGTATTCCCATACTAGATAATTGATCATAATTCATATATTAATAAGAAATAATTAGGTTTGGGTCTATACACATAGGAGCAACGGTTTTAATTCTAGCCCAAAAATACGGGGTGTTACATCTATTTTTCTAGAGAAGTATGTGCCTCGTTCATTGAGAGATAGGAAAAGGGATAATTTCACTAATCTTGAGTAGGTAGTATGTCAATTGCGACCTATGAGGCAAAATTTCATTTATTGTCTTAATGTTCATCTTATTTGTTGAAAACTGAAGAGGAGAAGTCACTATTTTTTAAAAAGGTTTGAATATAGGTCTCTATATTTTTTATCTTCAAATAAAATATTTAGATAATTATTTTCACGAGATGGCAGGAAACAAATCCCGTAAGAGGGCAGTTTTAGTGGTTCTTATTCAAGGGATCAGAGTTCATAGGGATACCCTACTCTCCTATTGAGTCATTGATAGGTGTATACCGAGGGTCCATCAGGGGCTAGTCGACTGTCTTTAAATTTTGGTAGTTACCTCACTTTATCTTCATTAGCTCAGCGACACACTTTGGATCGTATATGTTATGAGTTCGATGGAGTTGGTCACATCAGGAGGTATTGTCTTAAATTGAGGTAGTGTAGGTAGTCTGGCCAGTAGAAGACTCCTAGATCTTTAGTTCTAGTAGGTAAGTGAGGTGGTAGTAATGATAGAGGTCATCAATAATGTAGCTATGGTGGTCATCATACAGGTAGGGGTGGTAATCATCCCCATCGAGGTGGGTCTCAACTTGGTATAGGTGATGCTCAAACTGGTGGAAAGGCTCATATCTGTGTTTTTCCAAGAAGGCCCAAGGAAAAGGCAAGTAGACATTTTTATTACAGGTATTATTCTTATTGTAATCGGATGGCCACTGTATTATTTGATCCTGACTCTACTTTTTCATATATGTATTCTAATTTTACTATAGGAAAGGACATGTTGTGTGATCTACTTAACTTTCCTATTCATGTGTGTAACCCTATTGGCGATTCTATTGTTATTGATAAAGTTCATCATTCTTGCTCTACTATGTTTATGGGGTATAAAACTTGGGGAGATTTGGTAATTCTAGACCTAGTAGATTTTGACGTAATACTAGGGATGAGTTAGTGTAACACCCCATATTCAAGTACGTGTATTGGCGTATTCAAGTATGTGTATTGGTCTTATTTATATGGAATTATTTTCTTATTTTATTTATATCAGAATTTTTTCGTTGATGATTCTATGCGAAGGTTATTGAATAAGATTTCCAACGATATAAAGATTTCTAAAAATGGATAGGTTTTGGATATAATCGAGCATGTTCGAAACTATAAAATGGTGGCTGGGATATTTGGGAATAGTAAATGTGCAGGAAAATTTCCTGCACACAAACTACTGAGGCCAGCCGAATTTTTGGGTCAACTTTGAATGATCATAACTCCATTAATATAATGAATTGGGAGAGCTGCGACCTATGAAAAGAAATATCTTTGAGTCTTCTTTCCAATTTAATTAATTTTATCAAAATCCAACGTCTGAGTAAGGAGTTATACTCGTTTTACTTCAGCCTATCAAAACAGATTTTCAGGGTCAACTTCAAATGACCATAACTCCTTGTATAGGACGAACTGGGTGACCTACTTTATATGAAATGAAATCCCTTTTAATTATCCTTCCAACGATACCAATTTCAGCCAAATCCAATATCGGAGAAAAGAGTTATGATCGATCTAGTTTAGCTTATCAAAACAGTCCACCAAAGGACAGATTTGACATTATTTAAATTTTAAAGGCATTTTGATCATTTCCTATTATATTATGGATGGAAATATGTGTATATATACATGTATATGAGTTCAAAAACTCATTTTCATCATCAATCATTGAGGAAGAACAAACCTTAGCCAAATTTGACCTTTAAATTACTTTTGATTCAACCGTAGAAATTCCAAAGTAATCCGATAATTGCGTTTGTCATCTCGAGAGCTTCGAACGACACCTATTATTTGTGCAAACAGGATTGCATAATCAAGATGTGAATTCTAAGGTATGAATGTTGTTTGCCTTTGTTCTTTTCCATATGTTTATGTGTGACAGAGGATTATATGTATTGGTTGTTATTGAAAGGTGATGGAAATAGGGTTATGGACTATTTTGCATGGTTTAGTTGTATTAAATTATGGAAGGTGGATATGGTAATTGAGTTATGGAAGGTAGATATGGTGATATACTATTGAATTGATGATTATTTATGTCTATGGCTCAATTTGGTTTAATGGATTGGTTAGAAGGATAAATGAATCCAAACTTGATATTGGAGGAAGTTGTATGAATATGCATGGCATGTGAATGTAATTGGAGTATAAGAGGGTTAAAGTGACACTCTTTATGGTGTAATTAAGGCTTACTACTTAATCACTAGTTTGGTGAATTCAAATAATTGAGTTGTGACGTTTGGTTGCTAATACTAGATTGCTATAAATGTTCATTGTAGATAAGTAATCACGGAAAGTCCTTTTGGGACTAGTATTGAATGTTGACAGTCAGGTATGTAAAGCATACTCTATACCATATCTTTGGCATGAAAGTGAACAATTGTTCTATTAAGAAAGTTTCCAAAGTTATTCAATAACATGTGATCCATAATGGTTTTGTATGATGTCCTACGTTACCAATGGACTTGTTTTCACCCTACAAGATGTCAAGACATTTCAATACTTACTTGTTTTCCAAATCTTACATGTTTATTGCACTAATGAATGTCAGAAGGTATCCGATTACTCAAACAAGATCCATGTGCTATTAATGACTCCAAAACATTTCATTGATATACCAGTAAGTTGCCACTTCATTGTTATGGTATTGATGACTCCAAAACACTTCATTGATGTGCCAATGAGTTCTTACTTCATTGTTATTGCATTGATGGTCTATTTATATGTCTCTTATTGATGTATCATTGTTTCAAAGTATCAAAAATGTGGTGGTGACCGAAATAACAATCTCAAAGATTAATTGAACTAAGTGATGAAAGTTCTCTCTTATCGGGTGGTATCCTAGGGGCATAGGCCTATTATGGGTCGATCCCTATTTATGTGTTTATGGGTGGTATCCCAAGGGCATAAGCCTATATGGGTCGATACCAGTTGATATGTACTGGAGGCAGCCTAATAGTCACAGTAAAATACAGTAATGATTACAAAGATAATAAGAACGAAGGTAAAGTGATGGAATAAATACAATGTACAGGTTGTCACAAGTTCTAATTAGTATGGTCCACTCCTATTACGATTTATTCACTTTTTTCTGATTTCTATTAAGCTCCTATATCATATGTGATTATCTACAGATTTACATACTCAGTACATATTTCGTACTGACGTCCTCCACGGGGGACCTACATTTTATGCTGCAGTCATAGGTACCTCAGCTCATACACCGCACAAGTAGGAGCCAGGATATCCAGCTACTTTTGGTGAGCTCCAATTTTCTTCGTGGCTTCTGTGTCATATCCAGTCACTTTTGATATTGTATAGAAGTTAGTTATATGGCGGGGTGTTTCCCAACATTAGTTAAACTCTGTGTATTGTCTATAGGTTTTGTAGACCTAATGTACAGTCAAGGTGGTGTTTCGTTAATAGACGTGATGGCTCTAACGGCCTAGTACTGTATATACATATATATGTGTGCTCGAGCTTATACAGGTGATTATTTCCTTTTATATGCGACATGATGCTGTCCAAATTTTGGGTTGCCATAAAGGTATGCATGGGAAGTATAAGGTTATGAGCTGGTTCTCCTGGGCCTCCTCGGTTACGGGTGCCAGTCCGCCCCAATAGGATTTGATGTGTGACAATAGTGGTATCAGAGAAGTTTGTCCTAGTGAGTCTACAAAGCCGTGTCTACGTAGAGTCTTATTTATTGGTGCGTCATACACCGCATCTATAAATAGGAGGCTATGGACATTTAGGAATTGTTTCTTTTTCTTCATGTCTTAGATCGTACGATAGAGCCTATATTGTATATGAAGTCATATTTGACCACTAAATCCATTTGTTTCTCTTATTATAGTAATGATGCCGGTTACCAAAAGCAAGAATACTGGTAAACAAGTAGATGTGGCTGCCGAAGAGGGGACTAGTAAGTCACCTACTATACCAGCTAATCAAAGTGAGGCTCCAGCTGAGCATGCATCAGAAACTTCTTCCACTCCAAAAGAAATAAGGAGGAGGAGAACTAGATCCCTAGATCCACCTATTAATGCTGCTGATCAAGATCTTAGAAATGCAGTGCAACTTTTCACTCGTATAGTTGCTGGGCAAGCTCAAGGGCAAGCCATTCCTACCACGGGTCCTAGTGGTATAGATAGGCTGGCTAGCCTTCGAACACAGGATTTTCTTAAGATGGATTCTCTCACTTTTACTGGATCAGATCTTAACGAGGACCCACAGGACTTTATTGATCAAATTCAAAGGGCCTCAGATGTTACGCATGTAACGGGTAGAGAGACATAGAGTTAGCGGTGTATAGATTCAAAGGGGAGGGTATATATTGGTACGAGGACTGGAAAAGATCTAGGGGTATTGATGCACCCCCAGCTACTTGGAAGGATTTCAAAGAGGCATTTCTTGATCATTATCTTCCATTCGAGATTCGTCAGGCCCGTGAAGATCAGTTTTTAAATCTTTGTTGGGGGAATATGAGCGTGAGGGAATACAGTCTCCGATTTAATTACTTGTCGAGATATGCTCCTAATATTATAGCTACTATGGATGACAGAGTTCATCAATAAGTGGATAGGCTGGATCCATATCTAGTTAGAGATTGTACTATTGCCGCTTTGAACAAAGATATGGACATAGCGAGGATCCAAGCTTTTCCACAGAAAATGGAAGATCAGAGGCAGAGGAGAAGAACACAGAAATTAGAAAGAGGATATTCCAAGAGGGCCAGATCTATAGGGCAGTTCATGGCATCCCAAGGAGGGTTTAAACCATAATTTTCTACTAGACCACCTAGGCTATTATCTTCTTATTCTGCAGCTAATGCCCCACCACAATTCCAAGGGTCCAGAGAAAATCAATTTAGACACAGAAGTGAGAGTCAGAGTTTGCAGACAGTGGGGTACCAAGGGCAAGGGAATATGAGCCAATCGAGACCTCTTCAAGAGCCATGCAATAAATGTGAAAGGTATTATTTGGGCGCATGTCGGCTGGGGACCAATGTTTGCTTTTGGTGCGGTATGTCGGGGCATATGATAAGAGAATGCCCACAAAGGGGCATAGGGGGTATGGCACGAACTACGTGGTCATTTGTTGCATCATCATCATCGATGCCTTATTCAGGAAGGGGTGCCCAACCAATGGGTCGTGTTAGTGGTGATAGAGGAGCAATGAGTTCTAGCGAGGCTTAAAATCATACGTATGCTCTAGCGGATCGACAGAATTTAGAGGCTTCCTCAGATGTGGTTATGGGTACGTTGTCTATCTTTTCATTCGATGTATATGCCTTAATTGATCCTGGTTCTACATTATCTTATGTTACTCCATTGGTTGCTGGAAATTTCAAAAGAATACCCGAACTGTTAGTTAAGCCATTTGAAATGTCCACATCGGTTGGGGAATCTATTATAGCTAGAAGGGTTTACCAAAACTGTATAGTAACTAATTGTGGTCGTGATATGATGTCTGATCTCATGGAGTTAAATGGTAGATTTTGATGTTATAATGGGTATGGACTGGTTGACGTCTTGTTATGCCACAATTGATTGCTGCATGAAAAAGGTATATTTCCAATTTCCAAATGAATCAGTCCTTGAATGGAAAGGTGAAATTGGCACGCCAAGAGGTAGATTTATTTCTTATTTTAAGGCAAGAAGAATGATTTCCAAGGGATACAGAAGCAGAGCCACCAACTCTTCACGCTATTTCGGTGGTAAATGAATTTTCTGATGTATTTTTTGAAGATTTTCCAGGTTTGCCTCCTGAACGAGAAGTAGAGTTTGGTATTGATGTAATACCAGGCACCCAACCAATCTCCATTACAAGAATTGAAAGAGCAATTGAAAGATTTGCTAGAGAAGGGATTCATAAGGCCTAGTATGTCACCTTGGAGAGCACCAATGTTATTTGTGCGCAAAAAAAATGGCTCGCTGAGGATGTGTATTGATTATCGGCAATTGAATAAGGTGACTATTAAGAATAAATATCCTCTCTCAAGAATTAATGATTTATTTGATCATTTACAGGGCGCCAAGTACTTTTGTAAGATTGATTTGAGGTCAAGTTACCACCAAGTAAGGGTCAAAGATAAGGATATACCCAAGACAGCTTTCCGAATATGGTATGGTCATTATGAGTTTCTAGTTATGTAATTTGGGCTAACAAATGCACCCGCAGCTTTTATGGATTTGATGAATAGGGTGTTTAAGCCATTCCTGGATGTATTTGTGATAGTTCTTACAGATGATATTCTAGTTTATTCTAGATCAGAAGAGGACCATGCCAATCACTTATGACAGGCATTGCAAACTCTTCATGATTGTAATCTTTATGCAAAGTTCTCTAAATGTGAGTTTTGGTTAAAGTCGGTGGCATTTTTGGGTCATATTGTATCTAGTGAAGGGATAAAGGTTGATGCTCAAAAGATAGAAGATGTGAAGAACTGGCCAAGATCCACAACACCTACGGAGATTTGTAGTTTTCTCAGGTTGGCCAGTTATTATAGAGGGTTTGTTGAAGTCTTTTCTTCCATTTCAGCACCCTTAACCAAGCTAACCCATAAAGCATCCAAATTCCAATGGAATGATGCCTGTGAGAAGAGTTTTCAAGATTTAAAGAACAAGTTGATTTCTACACCTGTGTTGGTACTTCCAAAAGGCACCAAAAGGTATACAGTGTATTGTGATGCTTCTAGAATTGGTTTAGGATGTGTATTGATGCAGCATGGTAAGGTAATAGCATATGCTTCTAGACAATTGCGGCCAAATGAGAAAAATTATCCTACACACGATCTTGAGCTGGCAGTAGTTATTTTTACTTTATAGATATGGCGCCACTACTTATATGGGGTTCATATTGATATATATACTGACCATATGAGCTTGCAATATATTTTTAATCAGAAGGATCTAAATTTAAGGCAGCGGAGATGTCTTGAAATATTAAAGGTCAACGATATTGATATCTTGTACCATCCAGGGAAAGTAAATGTGGTAGCTGATGCGTTAAGTCATAAGGCTATGATGGAGCCTATAGAAAGGAAAGAGATGATTAAAGATCTTCACCAGTTAGCTAGTTTGGGAGTTTGCCTTCTTGAAACTCTGGATAAAGAACTTATCGTACATAATGCTGTGGAATCTTCATTAGTAGCTGAAGTGAAAGAGAAGCAATATGAAGATCTTATTATATTACAGCTTACGGAGAACGTTCAGAGTGGTGCGACCAAGGCATTTGAGCTTACGCGAGAAGAAGTACTTCAGTGCCAAAGCCGATTGTGTGTGCTGGATATAGACGGGCTAAGAAAGAAGATTATGGTAGAGGCACATTGTTCAAGGTATTCCATTCATCCAGGATCAACCAAAATGTATCAAGATTTAAAAGATATGTATTGGTGGAATGACATGAAGAAGAGCATTGCAGAATTTGTAGCTGAATGTCCAAATTGTCAAAGAGTTAAAGTTAAGCACCAAAAACCCGGAGGTTATATGCAATGCATTGATCTTCCAAGTTGGAAGTGGGACATGATCAACATGGATTTCGTTATTGGTTTGCCTCGTACATCCCAAAAGTTTGATTTTATATGGGTGATTGTTGATAGGCTTACCAAATCCGCACATTTTCTACCAGTTAGGACCACTTACACACTTGAAGAGTATGCGAAACTATACATTAAAGAGATAGTCTGATTACATGGAGTGCCAATTTCTATTTTATCAGATCGGGGAACCCAATTTACCATAAACTTTTGGAAGTCTTTTCAGAGGTGTTTCGGAACACAAGTAAATTTGAGTACAACTTTTCACCCTCAAACAGATGGACAAGCAGAACGTACTATCCAAACACTTGAAGATATGCTACGAGCTTGTGTAATAGATTTTAAGGGAAATTGGGATGATCATTTACCTCTTATTAAGTTTGCCTACAATAATAGCTATCATTCAAGTATCAAAATGGAACCATATGAAGCTTTATATGTAAGGAAGTGTAGATCACCAATAGGATGGTTCGCAGTGGGTGAAACTCTTTTGTTCAGACCGGATCTTGTTTATCAAGACATAGAGAAGGTTAAAGTATTCAGTAATGACTGAAAATAGCCCAAAGTCGACACAAGTCATATAAGGATAGTAGAAGGAGAGGGCTAGAGTTTTCTATAGGTGATTGGGTATTTTTGAAGGTATCACCAATGAAAGGGGTAATGAGATTTGACAAGAAAGGGAAGTTGAGTCCACGTTATATAGGCCCGTATAATATCACTCGAAGGTTTGGACAAGTTGCATATGAATTAGAGCTACCCCAAGATCTCTCATTAGTACATCCAGTATTTTATGTGTCAATGCTTCGAAAGTGCATCGGAGATCCATCACAAATCACTTCTACTAAGGATGTGCAAGTTGCAGAAGATCTTACCTATGAGGAAGTGCCTATTGCTATTCTACATCGCCAAGTTAAGAAGATGAGAAATAAAGAGATAGCATCTGTGAAAGTACGTTGGAGAAATCATCAAAGGGAAGAGATTACATGGAAAGCTGAGGAAGCAATGAAATCTAAGTACCCTCATTTTTTCAAAGATGAAAAGGAAGTTCAAAAAAGGAGTTAGAACATTAACAAGTAAGTTTTTTTTTATATATGCATAGTATTTATGTGATGATGTGAATATTAATGATGGACTTGAACTTGTTTCGGTTGAATAACTACGCTAACATTCGACGACGAATGTCCTAAAGGGGGGAAGGATGTAACACCTCGTATTCAAGTATGTGTATTGGTGTATTCAAGTACGTGTATTGGTCTTATTTATATGGAATTAATTTTTTTATTTTATTTATATCGAAATTTGCCCGTCAATGGTTCCATGCGAAGGTTATTGAATAAGATTTCCAATGATATAAATATTTCTAAAAATATATAGGCTTCGGATATAATCGAGCACATTAGAAACTATAAAACGGTGGCAGGGATATTTGGTAATAGTAAATGTGCAGGAAAATTTCCTGGACACAAACTACTGAGGCCAGCCGAATTTTTGGGTCAACTTCGAATGATCATAACTCCCTTAATATAATGAACTGGGAGAGCTGTGACCTATGAAAAGAAATATCTTTGAGTCTTCTTTCTAATTAAATTGGTTTTATCAAAATCCAACATCTGAGTAATGAGTTATACTCGTTTTACCTTAGCCTATCAAAATAGATTTTTAGGGTCAACTTCAAATGACCATAACTCTTTGTACAGGAAGAACTGGGTGGCCTACTTTATATGAAATGAAATTTGTTTGAATTATCCTTCCAACAATACCAATTTCACCCAAATCTAATATCGGAGAAAAGAGTTATGGTCGATCTATTTTAGCTTATCAAAACAGTCTACCAAAGGACAGATTCGACATTATTTAAATTTTAAAGGCATTTTGGTCATTTCCTACTATATTATGGATGGAAATATGTGTATATATACATGTATATGAGTTCAAAAACTCATTTTCATCATCAATCATTGAGGAAGAACAAACCCTAGCCAAATTTGACCTTTAAATTACTTTTGATTCAATCGTAGAAATTCCAAAGTAATTCGATAACTGCGTTTGTCATCTCAAGAGCTTTGAACGACACCTATTATTTATGTAAACAGGATTACATAATCAAGAGGTGAATTCTAAGGTATGAATATTGTTTGCCTTTGTTCTTTTCCATATGTATATGTGTGATAGAGGATTATATGTATTGGTTGTTATTGAAAGGTGATGGAAATAGGGTTATGGACTATTTTGCATGGTTTGGTTGTATTGAATTGTGGAAGGTGGATATGGTAATTGAGTTATGGAAGGTGGATATGGTGATATACTATTGAATTGATGATTATTTATGTCTATGGCTCAATTTGGTTTAATGGATTGGTTGGAAGGATAAATGAATCCAAACTTGATATTGGAGGATATTGTATGAATATACATGGCATGTGAATGTAATTGGAGTATAAGAGGGTTAAAGTGACATCCTTTATGGTGTAATTAAGGCTTACTACTTAACCAAGAGTTTGGTGAATTCAAATAATTGAATTATGACATTTGGTGTCTAATACTAGATTGCTATATATGTTCATTGTAGAGAAGTAATTCGAAAAGACGGGAAGTCCATTTAGGACTAGTATTGAAGGTTGACAGTTAGGTATGTAAAGCATACTCTATACCATATCTTTGGCATGAAAGTGAACAATTGTTCTATTAAGAAAGTTTCCAAAGTTATTCAATAACATGTGATCCATAATGGTTTTGTATGATGTCCTACGTTACCAATGAACTTGTTTCCACCCTACAAGATGTCAAGACATTTCAATACTTACTTGTTTTCCAAATCTTACATATTTATTGCACTAATGATTGTCAGAAGGTATCCGGTTACTCAAACAAGATCCATGTGCTATTAATGACTCCCAAACGTTTCATTGATATACTAATAAGTTCCTACTTTATTGTTATGGCATTGATGATTCCAAAACACTTCATTGATGTGCCAATGAGTTCTTACTTCATTGTTATTGCATTGATGGTCTATTTATATGTCTCTTATTGATGTATCATTGTTTTAAAGTATCAAAAATGCGGTGGCAACGAAAATAACAATCTCAAAGATTAATGGAACTAAGTGATGGAAGTTCTCTCTTATCGGGTGGTATCCCAGGGGCATAAGCCTATCATGGGTCGATCCCTATTTATGTGTTTATGGGTGGTATCCCAGGGGCATAAGCCTATCATGGGTCGATCCCAGTTGATATATACTGGAGGCAACCTAATGGTCATAGTACAGTACATTAATGATTAAAAAGATGATAAGAACGAAGGTATCATGATTGAATAAATACAATGTATAGGTTGTCACAAGTTCTAATAAGTGTGGCCACTCCTATTATGATTTATTCACTTGTTTCTGATTTCTATTAAGATCCTATATCATATGTGATTATCTATAGATTTACATACTTAGTACATATTTTATACTGACGTCCCCCACAGGGGACCTACATTTTATGCTGCAGGCACAGGTACCTCAGCTCATACACCGCACAAGTAGGAGCCAGGATATCCAGCTTTTTTTGGCGAGCTCCAGTTTGTTTCGGGGCTTTCCGTGTCATATCTAATCACTTTTGGTATTGTATAGAAGTTAGTTATATAACGGGGTGTGTTCCAACCTTAGTTAAACTCTATGTATTGTCTAGAGGTTTTGTAGACCTAATGTATAGTCAAGGTGGTATTTTGTTAAGAGACGTGATGGCTCCAATGGCCAAGTATTGTATATACATGTATATGTGTGCTCGAGCTTATACAGGTGATTATTTCTTTTTATATGCGACATGATGCTGTCTGAATTTTGGGTTGTCATAGAGGTATACATGAGAAGTGTAAGGTTATGAGCTGGTTCTCCCAGGCCTCCTCGGTTACAGGTACCAGTCCGCCCCAATAGGATTTGAGGCATGACAGTTAGTCTTCTCCGTATCATACTATATTAAACTGTCATGCTAAGATAGGGACTATGGCTATGACGAGAATGAATGACTTGAATGGGAGGGTGATTATAGTTCTGCTTCAATGAAACTTATTTCCTTTATACGTGCAAAAAGGTTAATTGGGAGGGGTTTTTTGGCCTTCATAACACATCTTTGGGACACTACTATAGCGATCCTATATATTGAGTCAGTTCCTATGATGTGTGAGTTCCAAGAGTTTTTTCAAGAAGATTTGCTTTTATAACACTAGATCGTGATATTGATTTTTATCTTGATTTAGAGCTAGGTACTCGTCTTATTTTTATTCTTTCCTATAGGATGGCTCTGGTTGAATTGAGGAAGATGAAGGCTTGGTTGCAGGATTTGTTAAGTAAGGGATTTATCCATTCGAGTGTCTCTTCATGGGGTGCTCCTGTCTTGTTTGTGAAGAAGAATGATGGTAGTCTTCATATGTATATAGACTACAAGCAATTGAATAAAGTTACGATTTATAAGAAGTATTATTTTCCCTGTATCAATTATTTATTTGACCAGTTGCAGGGTACATCCATATTTTTCAATACTTATTTGAGGTCCAGGTATCATCTACTTAAGATTTTAGGCGACGATATTCCTAAGAGTGTATTTTAAACTAAGTATGGGCACTATGAGTTTCTTGTGATGTTTTTAGGGTTGACTAATGCCTCACTGCTTTTATGAGTTTGTTGAATAAGATATTTAAACTCTTCTTAGATTCTTTCATAATTATATTTATTGATAATATGCTTGTTTATTCTAAGATAAGAGGAACATGAGAATCACTTAAGGATTGTTTTGGGTTTGTTAAAAGAGAAAAAAACGAATGAAAAGTTTTCTAAGTGTGAATTCTTGTTGGCTTCTCTATCCTTTTTGGGGTATGTGGTTTTCAAAGAAAGGGTGATGGTAGACCCACAGAAGATTGAAGCGGTTAAGAATAGGGTTAGGTCTAGTGACAAAGATTTGTAGCTTTGTGGGGTTAGCCAATTATTATCGCAAGTTTGTGAAAGGGTTTGCTTCTATTGCTACTTATATGAAGCGGTTGAATCAGAAGTATGTAGCTTTTATTTGGTCTAACGAGTGTGAGGAGATCTTTCAAAAGCTCAATACCTTATTGACTACCGCTCATATTTTTGCCTTGCCTGTAAAGGGTAAGGATTTTATTATTTGTTGTGATGTCTTATGTTCTAGTTTAGGTGTTGTTTTAATGTAGTAAAGGAAAACAGAAAAACTTTGTTCATTGCATAATCATATGATTTTTACAGAGATAACATTGGTACATCGGCCAGAACTTGCAAAATAAGCAAAAAAAGAAGAAGCTTTCTCCTAACAACAATCCTATAAGAAAGCTTCTTCTGCAATGAACACAAAACAAAAACTTATAAATATAAAACAAAATAAAAAACTAAAAAGCATATTTCATGGGGATGCTGGGGGGGGTGATGTGGTCAGGGCCATCCATTTTAAGCCTTTCCAGAATTGCCCTCAGAAAACGAGCAATTTGACGGAGTTCCCATTTTAGGTAGATGCGGTCTTGACCTAGGCTATAAAACAAGCGATCAAAATCATTTCTAAGAAGGAGGAGATTGTAGTGTCTTGGGGGAACATGTTTGAGAGGCGCAGAGGTATCCTTCTTGGAGGCATGTTTTTTGATTTGGGTGAAGAACAAGAAGAAGAACAAGAGGGTTTCTGATTTTGGGTTTAGGGATAACTAAAGGGTTATGTAGAAATAAGAACTCTACTTATAGACCAATAGATGACATCCTTTCATATATCCACCCAATGGTCAGTCGACGTGTGTCAGAAGAGAAAATGCTTGGTTTGCGTATACCAGCTGTTTTTCTTGTGAATAGACGTTTCTTCAGATTTTCATTAAATGGGAATGGGAATGGAAAACAATGATTCATTGCATCAACTGGAGACATAAGGCGGTAAAAAGACCAACATAACGTGTTTGATAAGCAATTATATAACCAATAAATAATATTTTATAGATTGTGTGAACGATATACCGTAGAATTTATGTAGTCTATCGTAGACAATGCTTTAAGTCGATTACAACTGAATGTTAAATTCTACAGAAATGAACATTTATCCCTCAAAACAGTAGCTTTACAACTGAAGCAAAAAAAAAGGCTGCCTATGATTTGTTGGCCCTTCCATATATGGTTCTTTTGTGCTCGAATTTCTTGCATATCGAACACCTATTCCTCCTTTGGACTTGAATATCTCACCGACGCCCTTAGTGCATTTGAATTTCTTCCTTCCAAGTTGTTGATCATAGGAAGGTAGAGAAATCTTACTTTCTTTCACTTTTTGTGGCACAGTCCATTCTGCCTCTGGAGGGACAACGTTAATTGCTTCCGAGTACGCAAGGAGGTAAGTTTCATCTTTATAAATTGGTGAATAGTACTCATAGATAGAGTTACGATAACCTATGCCATTGCCATACATTTCTCGTAAAGCTGCCATCGCATGTTCGCACGGTATTTACACCAAGTTAAATTTTCAACAAGAACAACTCCTCTCCAACAGATTGACCTTGGCAATAACGCCCTTGCCAAACAACGTAAATTGGTCAAAACCCCATTTGTATTAGTCACATACAAGGAATCTCTTGCACTCTTGTTATCCCTTAGGATCCTTGCCGCATAAGGCACAAATTTATTATTTTGACCAGCGACAAAGGCATGCCGCTCCCTAAAATTTTCACTAAATTTTCTAGCAATTGAATTGAATATGTACGACATGGAGTACTCCCGTTAATCCATCAACACTGAGTTGAGCGACTCGGCAATGTTTGTAGTCATCACATCGTACCTATTACCCGGGAAGTGTTGTAATGCCTCGAATCTGGTACCCGAAATGCTACACAGTGCTCATAACCCCAAAGGACCATAAGCTAACCCATGAATGATATCTATAACTGCGCATTGAATAATATACTGAAAATATACGGAGCTGTAAGGCCATAAGGTTCAAAAATGAACTAATACGGGATATAAAACGTTTGTAGTGGGGTATCACAATACCCAAAACTGAAATAAATTGTATGAAACATACTGTAGTCGAAAAGCCTCTAAACTATCTAAAAAATGTGGAGTTGATGTGCATGTTCCTAACTAACTCTGAAATACTTAAATAATAAAGTAATAAAATAATTATGTTATCCTTGAATGATGAGGACTTACTGTTAGTCTGGCTGCTAAACGTCTGATCTACTAAGGATGCTTGGGAGTCGTGCTTCTAAACCTATGGCATAAAATACCATAGCGCAAATACATCAGTACGTTGAATATACTTGTATGTAAGTGAGGTAGGCTAAATGTAGTGGTTCATATGCATGAACAATACTAACTGATTGAATAACATGAATGTGAGAATACATGCATGAATACAAAACCATAACTGAGATTGTGATAATGCTGACTCATGAATTCTGATAACATGAGTTTACTGATATTTGAGTACTAATACTAGGATACTGAATGAATGAGTCTATTGAGTACTGAGGAACTGATGTCATATTACAAATAAAGAAATGACTATTTTTGATAGTTTTGATTATGAAGAACTGGTCTGATTGACTGTATCAGACAGTCCTAAAATTAAATATTGACAACATAAATTTTGTATAATTAATATACTATTAACTGGGTTCGTGATAACATGATTACTGAGTTTGAATACTGATAACATGAGTGACTGTATCTGGCAGTCTTGATACTGATGGAACTAGCTGAGTTCTGCACTATACTGATTTGACTGTATCTGACAGCCTTGGATTTTTGTAAAACTAAACTGAGTTCTGTTACTGAGACTGGATCTGAAACTGAGACTGTGGGAGGTAATCATCTAATCGATATGCCCTGAAACTAAACTGGTAGGGTTCAACCTGTAACCCCAGCTGGAAGAGTGCCAATATCATGCCATGGGTAAAGACAAGCTGTAAGTAAACCCTATCTGACAGGGACCTCTTCCATCAACCCCTCTTGTAAGGAAAAAACTCAAATGAGATATATTAGTAGCCCTACACATCGGGGTACATCTTAACCTATGTTGGCTACATAGTTCTGGACCACAAGGATTGCTTCTAAGGATCACACCCTCCACTGAATAACAGGTGATTTCCCATACTTGGGTTCACTCGGTGCTGAATCCTACTCCCAACTGAATAGATACTGAACTTATTAACTAAACTAAACTGATACTAATGGTATTATTTAGCGGAGCTAAACTGAGTTCACTGAGTTTCATTGGCTGACAGAATGCTACTGAGATCTGAGGACTAATGAAGAGTACTGAAATTACTGAGATTTCTGGGAATAATGAGGTTACCAAGATTACTGAGTATTGAGATTACTGTAATAACTGGACTAATACTGAGTTTACTGAGTTTTCTTGAGTCACATGACTAACTGAATTTTACTGATCATGGCTTGACTGAGAGTATTGTGAAAACATGACACTAGCTCTAGGCACACAACTAAATTGCCGGGTACAAGTGACCCCAGCACTTGATAGCATGAAACTGATAAGACTTGACACTTCTTGAACACATGGCCAATATCAACAATCCATAATACATTAATTTGAGGATTTCATAAAGCACATGGTTATCATAGTTTTGTACATGAATGGAGTTGCATATAAACATGTCATACTTTCATCAACCTAATCTCATAGACATTTCCTCAACCATTCATAATACACACAATATCATGGAAATCATTCTTGGTCATACGGTAAAGCATGCATCATCACTTGGGTTACAATTAAGCTATAATGCATAATTTTTTTTCTCTTAGGCATTTTATCAAACACCTAGGATGCATGACTTAGGGCATAGGCATGACCATCAAATCAATACAATAAAACTCCATATTTCCAATCAATTTGACATATTTTAGAACACATACTATCATAGGTTAATAAACAAAACATAAGGATTCCAACTTGGGAATCATACAATCATAATCACATGAACATAATCAACCCACAACAAAATATTCACAATACAAGATTTAAAACTTGATTCTTGGGCTTCATGGATGAAAGGAATCCATGAATGAACACTGTGCATACCTTAGGTCTTGATTCTAGGAAGATTGATGGAGAGATTCTTGAGTTTGAGTCTTGGATTTGAATCTCCAATTGAAAACTCTAGCTTGTTCTTGAGAGAAACTTGAGAGAAATAATATATTTTGGGTGAAATATGGATGAATAATGTGTTATTGGGTATATATAGGACTGAAAAATTGACCTTTTTAACCCTTGGACACATATTTTAATTCTGTGAAAATTTCCCGACCTGGACCCCTGGTGCGACACGAAGCTATCGCGTTGTCACTCTGTTCAGGACCTGGAAGTTTGGCGCAATGCACCACTATTATGGATCAATACTGGAAATTGACAATTTCCATTTAAGCTAGCCCCGTGATGCGCTGATGGCTCAGGTGATACACTATCTCACTAAAAAGGCTCTAACTCTTTGTCCGGGTGTCAGATTTGGGTGAATTTGATACCGATGGAAAGCTTATTGAATTTACAACATGACAAAAGGTGAAAATCTTGAAAATACCACATGTATAAAAGTGGACTTATCTTTGAAATAAGTCTTTAACATTTTTGGGATGAATTTAAGCTAAGTAGAATTACGGG
The DNA here is from genome assembly GCF_002878395.1 of Capsicum annuum. Taxonomy (NCBI): domain Eukaryota; kingdom Viridiplantae; phylum Streptophyta; class Magnoliopsida; order Solanales; family Solanaceae; genus Capsicum; species Capsicum annuum. Next base: position 50,195,492 of record NC_061112.1, read on the forward strand.
GTATTACAAGTGTGCTCTACTCCATTTCTCAAAACCAAAAACATTTTCAAGGACATGTGCTGCCTCGGGGCTATTATTATTCAATTCAGCAAAATTCTTGCTAAACTCATCAATAGTATACTCCTTTGCTACGGCGTAGAACAGATAAAGATGTTCTCCATAGTGCTGATTTACACGTAGATTTTCAGCAAGGTGCCTCATGCAAAGTCCATGATGTTCACGACTATAAACACAGGGGAAGGCATTGACAATGTTGATGTACCTATAGGAGATGATACATAGATCTGGTACATCTTCTATGATAGACTTTAACTTCTGGAAGAAGAAGGTCCAAGAAACATCATTCTCTTTATCGACGACACAAAAGGCAATTGGAAATATGTGATTTTTGGTATCCTGTGCAACTGGACTCAGCAACAATTCCTAATATTTTCCATAAAAATGTGTGCCATCGACGATAATTACATTTCTCATATGGGAATATCCCCGTATGAAAGCTCTGAATGCTAAGAAGTAGTAAAAGAATGATCCACTAATCTGGTTTACCATGATAAGTAGGAAGACTTTGGATTCAACAACTCCATCGTATGGGAAAAAGTCGGCAAGCAAGCATATCCATACTCTGGTGTCCTGCGAATGATGTTCTTCGCAATTACATTTCCTTTCCAACACATCTAATAACTTGCATGGCAATGGAACTCCTTGAATATAATCCTTTGAATTTCGCTTATGCTTGGACCATTACCATCCTAAAAAAGATTTACGCATAGTGAAGCAATCTATTTAGAGGAAAATCTCTTATGCCTGCGGGTGGCGTGTTCAACACCACACGTGTGCAACCCGATATACTTGTATATACAAAATTTGCATGTGGTTTCATACTTCATTGCCCTCAACAACTAGCCACAACCACGAGATAATTATTTTGCCTTCAAGAATTTGGAGCAGTTCTTCTCCAAATAATAATCAAAATACTGCCTCATCGTTGCTGCGTCTAGTATCATTTTGAGCACTTTCTTGTCATCAAATATTTGATCAATATAGAAACTGGCTCCATTGGTGAAAGAATATCCCGATTGTGATCCCGTTCTACAGTCTTCTTCGTCATCTTGTGAGTTCGATGAAATATCTTCCATATACATAGAATCATCTTCCGTATTAATAGGATGATTACCATTGTTCTTATAATCACTAAAATCATCATCGACTATCGGACGTGGAGGAGGGGGTTCTGATGAATTTACCGGTCCTTTGAAGGACCTCTTAACTATATTTATCCTCAAAAAAGGCCTAAATCAATATGCATCGACATCCATCATGTACATCAACACACGTACAACACTATTTATGATCGTAGGATTCACCTTTTCCCTCAAATTCATTAGATAACTAATCACCACATCGCCCGGCGTGCAATCTAGATCCCTACTCTGTATTATGCTTGCAACCAATTCTTCGTATGAACTTTTGCGAAGAACAACAATGAAGATTGTCAACTTGGTAAAAGATCTCCATTTCCAGCATTTGAGAATCTGCACCCATTCTCCCATGAAATCACCAGAAACCAGAATAAATTCTGCAATAAACATCATGGAATTAGGCTTTGGTCGATAATAGATTTTGCTTATGGTATAGGTCGGGTTATATTCACGGTCAATGAATGACGATCAGTGGTCGATGACTGGGTAGCTTTTCATACGAAAATTGTGAAATTAAAAATATTGCTTCTAATCAATGATCCTGTGTTTGTGAAATAAAGAAATGAACTTGGAGTAGCCTGAGTTACTGTAATGTACTTTCTAAAGTGCTTTTGAGCAATGTGAATAGTTTTAAGCCTTTTACCAATGGTGGAAAGTGTGTTTGAGAAGATACTAAAAAAATGGGGTAGCAATGGGTGCAATGGACAAGCTTAAGATGTTTGTGGACTGATTTAGAGCTGATCATCAAAAAAGTGGCCGGAAACGGAGCTTTTTGGAGGGAAAACAACCACCTTCTATTTTAGCTTTTGGATTTTTTTATTTAATATTTTTGAAAACTTAGATATTTTTATATATGTAATGGTGGATGATGGAATGAGTTGAAGTGTATTATTTAAAACTTGTGGATGAATTTATTAAGTTAGAAGTATTGAGTTAAAATAAATTATTATAAAATTTGTGGGTGAAGTTATTGAGTTGGAAAAGTTGGGGATGATGTATATTTAAGTATATTTTTGGTAAATTATTCATCAAGTTTGGAACTTTGGCAAAATAGTTTTCCATAGTGTTCTTTTGGCAAACTTGCCCATGTTATATGTCATGCCACCTCACCACAAGATTTTTATTCATTTTTCTCCTTTTTCCCTATCTGGTGCAAGTGTGTTCATTGATTCTTTTAATCAAGAAATAACAAGTACTTAATTCATCGTTTATGATTATTTTTCTCGCCTTATTTGGTATCACCAGGTTGAACCACTCAGTTCTACCCATAAATAGGGTAATCACTCATTCTTTCTTTTTTTTTTATTGAAGATTCAATTTTTTTCCATTTTGATTATTGGGTTTCATGATTTTTATGTTGTTTTTATTGAAGATTTGATCTTTTTTTGGATTTTGATAATTGTGTTTCTTGATTTTCATGAATTTTGATTTGTAGATTGGTGGAGCATGACCCAATGAAAATTGTTGAGAGTGTGTGGATCTGTATGATAAGGGCTCTTCATAAGGCTATTGCTGAAGGCCATGATGTGCATAATGGATTGGAAGCTATTAGTCTTATAAATAAAGAGAAACTACTTTTGGGTAAGAGATTTTGTAAATGGATGAAAAAAGAGTATTCTAACCTTTTTTCCTTATAAATTCAGGTATAGATTCATCAATTTTTTTTAAAATATATATATATATATATATATATATATATATATATATTAAAAACTTTGCAACTATACATAAAGCCATTATCGCTAAAAATTTAAAATATTTACTAAAAAAACAAAAAATATATATAAAGAAAAATCTTTATGTTAGATGCAATAATGATGCACATACCACACACAACATGCACGTGTGATTTACGAGATGAAATGTGAACAAGAGATGCACTTACTATGTATGGAATGCATGTACTATGCATGAGATGCACGTGCTACAATTTTTAAATTCATAACATAGATTTTGTGATGTAGATTTTTTTTTCTTTTTTTCTTATCTGATGCAGATGTGTTCATTGGTTCTATTGTTCAGGGAATAACAAGTACTTAATTCATTATCTATGATCATTTTGCTTGCCTTGTTGGATCTCACCAGGTTGAAATTACTTTTTATTCGCAGATATGGTTTTACTCATCCTTCACTTTTTTTATTTAATGTTTCAATCTTTTTTCTATTTTGATTATTGGGTTTCTTTTTCTTGTTGTTTTCATTAAAAATTTAATCTATTTTTTATATTGATCACTTGGGTTCCTTGATCTCATAAATCTTGATCTGTAAATGGGTGGAGCATGATCCAGTGAAAATTGTTGAGAATGTACGGATTTGCATGGCATAGGGTCTTGATAAGGCTACTGTTGAAGGCCATAATGGGATAATGGATTAAAAGCTACTGGTGATACAAATCAGAGATAAACTACTTTTGTGTTAGAAGTTTTTTAATGAATGAAGAAAGGAGAATCATAAGGGTTGGTGTGGTGGTTCAGCACCTTACCTCTTAAGCAAGAGGTTGGGGGTTCGATCCCCACCTCTAGTGAATGGAAAAAACTCTATGGTCAGTTCCCTACCACTTAGTATACTGACATTAGGAATGGATGAGTAGTCTCACGGCTGCCGGCTGTGGGGATACCTTGGGAAACAAAAAAAATAATGAAGAAAGGAGTATTTGACTCCTTTTTCCATATAACTTCAAGTATAGATTCTTCAATGTTTTTTTAAAAGTTCACAACAATACAACAACCCACTGTTGTCAAAAATTTAAAATATTTATTATAAAGTCAAAAAAAATTATTTACATAAAAATCTTCATATTAGATGCAATAATGATGCACACACCATGCACGAGATGCACGTGTGATGTACGAGATGCATGCGACATAAGATATACACATCCTATGTATGAAATGCATGTAGTATGCACAGAATGCACGTGCTACAATTTTTAAATTCATAGAATAGAATTCCTTTTCTTCTTTTTTATTTTTTATTTTTTTCTATATGTGATACAAATGTGTTCATTGGTTCCATTTATCAAGGAACAACAACTACTTGATTCATTGTCCATGATCATTTTTCTTGCCCTGTTGGATTTTATTCGGTTGAAATTACATAGTTTAATCCACAAGTAGGGCATCACTCATCATTCATTTTTCTTCTTATTAAAGATTCAATTTTTTCTATTTTGATTATTGGGTTTCTTGATTTTCATGTTGTTTTTATTTAATTAAGAATTTGATCTTTTTTTTAATTTTTATCATTTGGAATTTTTGATTTTCATGAATCTTGATCTGTAGATGGGTGGTTTCTGATCCAATAAAAATTATTTAGCGTGTGCGGATATTTTTGTCAAAGGGCTCTTGATAAGGTACTGCTGAAGTCCATAATATGGATTGAAAGCTATTGGTCTTACAAATCAAAGAGAAATAACTTTTGAGTTAGAAGTTTTGTAAATGGATGAAGAAAGGAGTATATCTGACCCTTTTTCCCTTATAAACTAGGTAATACTTCAATTTTTTTATAAAAAATTATATTACAAACTTCACAACAATACAACAAGCCACTGTCGTAAAAAATTTAAAATATTTATTAGAAAATCAGAAAATCTATATAAAGAAAAATCTTCAAGTAAGATGCAATAATGATACACACACCACACACTAGATGTACAGGTGATGTATGAGATACATGCGACTCAAGAGATTTGTCTAGTATGTATGAAATGTGTATGCTACGTACGAAATGCACGTACTGTAATTTTTAAATTCATAGCATAGATTTCTTTTCTTCTTTTTGTTTTTTTTATTTCTTTATCTGATGCTGATGTGTTCCTTGATTCAATTGATCAAGGAACAACAGGTACTCAATTTATTATCTATGATCATTTTGCTTGCCCTGTCGAATCTCACCACGTTGCAATCACTTAAATTTACCTACAAGTAGGGCAATTGCTCATCCTTCATTTTTTTCTTTTTAATAAAGATATAATCTTATTTCTATTTTGATTATTAAGTTTCTTGATTTTCATTAAAGATTTGATCTTTTTTTATTTTAATGGATGTTTTGATTTTCATGAATCTTGATTTGTAGATGGATGGAGCATGATCCAACAAAAATTGTTGAGTGTGAGGATCTGTATGGCAAGGGCTCTTGATAAGGTTACTACTAAAGGCCATAACGTGGATAATATATTGAAAACTATTGGTTTTTGTAATACCCTGAATATTTCTAAGTTAGAAAATGAACCAGTGTTCCTACACATGAAACCTCCTATCCTGTGATTCATATTGGAGAACATGAATTAGAATAAGTATCTTAGTGATAATATAGCTTATGATATGTTAAGCAAGTTCATAAGAGTCACTTAGAGTAACCCAAGCTAAGAACTTTTAAATCCATCAAGTTTTCGTGTGTGATTTCACATAGGTCATCTTTGAACAAGCATAACTTGGTTTATAGGTGGTATTTTGTTAGATTTATACCCTCCAAATTGTAGATAATTGAATAAGCTTTCCGTCGATACCAAATTCATCTAAAACGGACACCTGGTGAAGAAGTTATGCTGATTTAAAGTGTCAGCAGTCTCATTTCAGTCAGTGGCACATCGCGTCGTAAGCCAAAGTGACGTTTGTCAATTTTTGGTGTCCCTCCGCGATTCCACCGCATTGCAGTAAGTTTCCAGGTTATAAAAGGTGTGCAACGTGATATCTCTACATCGCGTTGAGGGCCCAAATAGAATAATTTCCACAAAAATTAAATGACGCATCAGAGAGGTATTTGGGTCATCTTTCCACCCCTATATATATTCCATAAACATGGAATTAAGCCCTTATTTCACAAAAACATACTCTTTCTCTCAAAATCCTCTCAAGAACACATTAAGGTTTTCAATTGGGAATTCAATTTCAAGCAAATTCCTCCATCAATCATCAAGAATCTTCCATCTAAGGTATGCATAGTGTTCATCTATAGATCCATTTCGTTCATAGAGCTCAAGAACCATGTTTTAAATATTATATTGTGATTGTCTTGTTGTGATATGACCATGTACATGTTGATGATTATTTTTTTAGTTTCAAGATGATATCTAAAGGTGTTTTCGTAAAGTATATGTGTTCGTTAGTTGAAACCCATGAACTTTATGTGGTTTAAAATGGGGAAATTCATGAAAACACACCTAAGCTAAAAGAATGCATGGAAAGTGTTTGATAAAAGGCCTAGGATGATAGAATTCATGTCCCATGATTTAATAGTGCTTAAATGACAAGTCCATGCTCTATGATTTATGATTTCACATGAATTCCACGTGATTGATATGGGTCGTTGTTGTGATATACATTGAGCATGATATTGATTCAATGCAAGTATACATATATTTTACAAACTTCCCTTCCATACGTAAGATGTTGAGAACTATGCTTAGTGTGAAATCCCCTACTTATGATATGGTGAATTGTGGACTCCATTTTATGATCAAGTCAGTTATGTGTGTCAATTTCCTTCCATTGAGTCCTGGGGGTACTAGTACTCAAAAAATATAGTTGTGTGCCAAGATCCATGTCATGATAATCTCAGTCAAGCCATGATCTATAGAACTCAGTCAGTCATGTGACTCAGAAAATCTCAGAAATCTCATGATCTCAATAAATTCTCAGATAGTAGTACTATTCCATTAGTCAATGAAAGTTAGTTACTCAGTCCTTGCACAACCAGTTAAATCATGTTCAGTCTCTTCAGATGGGAGTAGAAGTTAGCACCGAGTGATGGGGAACTCACCTGCCAGTTTAGGGTGTGATTCTTAGTAGTCATCCTTGTGTTCCAGAACTACGTAGCCATCGTAGGTTGAGACATCTTAGCTTGATAGATTAGGGTTGATGAGGATTTTTAACCTATCAGTTTAGGGTTCCCACCATTCTCATTTGAGTACCTTCCAGCTAAGGGTCACTCACAGCTGTCCTTACTAGTGGCACGGTATTGACACCCTTCCAGTCGGGGTAGAGATTGGACCTCAACCTAGCTATATATATTATTGGGGCATGTCGGTTAAGAAACTACCTCCCACAGTTTCAGTCCCAGTCTTAGTAAAAGAACTCAGATAATTTTCAGATTTCTGCATACTAGGACTATCAGTTACAGTTAATTTGGTTACAGTACGGAACTCAGGTAATTCCATCAGATTTAGGACTGTCAGATACAGTCATCCATGTTATTAAAATTTTAGTATCAGTCATGTTAGATAACAGTAAATCATGTATTAGCGTACAGATCCAAATATCATGTATTCACAATTTTAGTTACTATGTATGCAGATTTGTACTCTTACGTTCATATCAATCAGTCAGTTAGCATTGTTCATGTATGTAAACCCTTTTTCCATTTAGCCTACCTCACTCATATACTCAGTACTTCCAGTCGTACTGGCGCATTTGTGCTATAGTGTTTTCTTTCATATTACACCATAGGTTCAGAGACACGAGTTCCAGATCAGTAGTAGAATTCCAGTCACAGAGTTGCAGTGAGTCCTCATCCATTTGAGGACAATATTATTTTATATCATTCATTATTTCAGTTCAGTTTTGCTAGACTGAGTTCGTTGGAGACATGTTCCTTCAACTCCTTATTTCAGACAGTATTTAGAGGCTTTCATATTTAGTTCAGATTTCATATTCAGCTTTCAGTTGTTTTGGGTATTTGTTACCCTATATGGATGTTATTATTTATCAGATATTCTATTCAGTTGAACCTTATGGCCTATTGTTCATGTTTTCCGCATTCTATAAGTATATTATGTAATGTACAGGTACAAATATCAGTCATGCATTAGCTTGTGGTCCCTCAAGGTTATAAGTACCAATTAGTTGCTACTCATAATAAAGGGCCAACAGTCATTCCGACCAACCCAGTGGCCAACTCAGCCTTAGCTAGAATTCGGGACTTCACCCGAATAAATCCTCCAACCTTCCTCGAGTCTAAGGTAGATGAAGACCCTTAGGAATTCTTAGATCAAGTTCAAAAAGTGACATATGCTATGGGGGTGACTACTGTTGAGAGTGCTGAGCTAGCTGCATAGCAGTTGTAGGATGTGGCTCATGCTTGGTTCAAATAGTGGAAGTCTGAAAGATCAGATGATGCAGGTCCTATAGAGTGGGACGAGTTTGTCACTGCATTCTTAGATAGATTCTTTCCCTAATAGCTTAGAGAAGCTAAGGTTCTAGAGTCATCAACCTCAGGCAGCGCAATATGACAGTGAAAGAGTATTCTTTTAAGTTTACTCAATTAGCCAGTTATGCCCCTCATGTGGTTGCAGATAGTAGATCCAAGATGAGTAAGTTCGTTTCAGGGGTGAACGACAGCGTGGTTAATGAGTGCAGATCTGCCATGCTGAATAGTGACATGACCTTAGCTAGACTTATGACCCATGCTCAGTAGATAGAAGAGCAGAAGATTAAGCAGATGAAAAAGAAAAATAAGAAAGCTAGGACAAGTAGCTTCAATTTTAGTTAGCTTAAATCAGAAAGAGGAAATCGTTCTCAATTTCATCCTAAGTCATCAGTTCCAACTGCCTCTACAGTCAGTGCTCTAGTTCCTAAGTTCAGAGAGAGTAACAAAGATAGAGCGGCAGGATCTAAGACCCAGGGCAGTGTTAGCAGGCACCTATCCTCTTTTCCAGACTTGTGGTAAGCACCATCAAGGTATTTGTAAAATGGGTAGTCAAATTTGTTTTGGTTATGACAAGTCAGGACACAGAGTTAGAGAATATCCTCAACCAGGTCCTCAGGGTCAACAGAATCGCTCTTCAACTCAGTCTGGTCACCCAAATCAGCAGGGTGCCACTTCCAGTGCTACTAGCGAGAAATGCTCAAATTGTCTCTATGCTCTTCAGACCCGACAGGATCAAGAAAATTCTCCTGATATAGTTACTGGTACATTACAGATCTTTCATGTACATGTTTATGCTTTACTAGATCCAGGTGCATCCTTGTCTTTTGTTACTCCTTATATAGCAGGCAATTTCAGAATCCGTTTCAAAATTTTAGCAGAGCCCTTTTCAGTCTCTATCCAAGTGGGTAAAACCATCATAGCTCAGCGGGTATACAGGAACTACCCGGTTATGATATTTTAAAAAGCCACATCAGCAAATTTAGTCGAGTTAGAGATGATTGATTTTGATGTTATTATCGACATAGATTAGCTTTATTCTTGCTATGCCACAGTCGACTGCAGAAATAGGATAGTTTAATTTTAGTTCCCAAATGAGCCTATCCTAGAGTGGAAGCATGGTACTTTATCTTTCAAGGGTCGGCTTGTTTCCTACCTTCGAATAAGGAAAATAATTTCTAAGGGATGTGTTTATCTTCCCGTTCATGTTAAAGACTCTAGTTCCGAATCTCCTAGCATTGAATCAATCCCAGTGGTTAAAGAATATTCAGATATCTTTTGTAAAGATCTTCCAGGCATTCCTCCTGAAAGGGAAATATACTTTAGCATTGACCTTATTCCAGACACTTAGCCTATTTCTATTCTACCATACAGAATGGCACCAGCAGAACTCAAAGAATTGAAGGATCTGTTAAAGGATCTCTTAGATAAGGGATTCATTAGACCCAGTATTTCCCCGTGGGGAACACCAGTCTTATTCGTGCACAGGAAAGATGGTTCTCTCAGGATGTGTATTGATTATCGTCAGCTCAAGAAAGTTACGGTCAAGAACAAGTATCCTCTTCCAAGAATAGATGACTTGTTTGACCAACTTCAGGGTGCCATTTATTTCTCCAAGATAGACCTCAGATCAGGCTATCATCAGCTCAGAGTTAGAGAATGTGACATCTCGAAGATAACTTTCCATACTCGGTATGGTCACTTTAAATTTCTAGTTATGTCCTTTGGTCTTAATAATGCCCCAACCGCTTTTATGTACTTGATGAACCCTGTGTTCAAGTAATACTTTGACATATTCATCATAGTCTTCATAGATGATATCCTGGTCTATTCCCGTACAAAGCGTGATCATTCAGACCATCTTAGAATTCTTCTTTAGACTCTCAGAGATCACCAGGTATTCGCCGAATTCAGTAAGTGCGATTTTTATCTAAGGTCAGTAGCATTCCATGGCCATATTATTTTCATTGATGGCATTAGAGTAGATCCTCAGAAGATCGAAGCGGTAAGAAATTGGCCTTGCCTTGTCTCTCCATCAGATATCAGGTTTTTCTTAGGTTTGGCTGGCTATTACAGGTGGTTTGTTAAGGGATTTTATTCTATTGCATCCCCCATGTCCATATTGACTCAGAAAGTCAAGTTTTAGTGATCAGATGATTGTGAGAGGAGTTTTCAAGAATTGAAAACTCGACTCACCTAAGCTCTAGTCTTATCTCTTCTAGATGGTTCAGATGGGTTCGTAGTATACTGTGATGCATCCAAAGTAGGTTTGGGTTGTGTCCTCATATAGCTTGGTAAGGTCATAGCCTATTCCTCTAGGTAGTTAAAGCTCCATGAGAAGAATTATCCTACTCATGATGTCTTCACAGATCATAAGAGTCTTCAATATTTCTTTTCTTAGAAAGACCTTAATCTTTATCAGAGAAGGTGGTTAGAGCTCTTGAAATATTATGAAATGAGTGTCCTTTATCATCTGATCAAGGCCAATATTGTGGTCGATGATCTTAGTAGACTCTCTATGGGTAGTGTTTCTCACGTTGAGGATAGCAAGAAGAAAATAGCTCAGGAAATCCATCATCTTGCTAGACTAGGTGTTCTCTTAGTCAATTCTTTAGAGGGTGGTATATGTGTTCAGGATAGTTCAAGGTCATCTCTATTTTCTGAGGTGAAAGAAAAGTAAGACAGGGATCCTAGCCTCGTCAAGCTAAAAGAGTCAGTTCAGAATTAGAAAGTAGAGGTTTTCTCCAAAGGGGGAGATGGTGTCATTCATTGTCAGGGTCATCTCTGTGTTCCAAGTGTAAATGATTTAAAGCAGCAAATTCTTGCAGAAGCACATGGTACGTGATACTCTATTCATCCAGGGGCCACTAAGATGTACCGTGGCCTATGGGAGATCTATTGGTGAAGTAGGATGAAGAGAGATATTGCAGAATTTGTGGCTAAGTGCCCTACATATCAACAGGTTAAGATAGAGCATCAGAAACCTAGTGGTTCCATGTAGGAGTTCATATTCCTACTTGGAAGTGGGAAGAAGTGAACATGGACTTTGTGATGGGTTTGCCTCGAACTCACCATTAGTATGATTCATTTTAGGTCATTGTAGATAGAATGACGAAGTTAGCCCATTTTCTTCTGGTCCATACCTCTTATTCAGCCGAGGATTATGCCAAACTCTATATTAGGGAGTTGGTCAGATTACACGGTGTTCTATTATCTATCATCTCAGATAGAGGTACCAAGTTTACCTCTCACTTCTTGAAAGCATTCCAAAAGGGTCTTGGTACCCAAGTGCATCTTAGTACAGCTTTTCATCCTTAGAAAGATGGTCAAGCAAAAAGGACCATTCAAACTCTTGAAGATATGATAAGGGCATCTGCAATTGATTTCAATTGAAGTTGGGATGACCACTTACCTTTGATTGAGTTTGCATACAATAATAGGTATCATTCCAGTGTTAAAATAGCTCCGTTTGAAGCTCTCTATGGTAGGAGATGCAGATCTCTAATAGGGTGGTTCGAAGTTAGTGAGGCCTCAGTCATAGGACATGATTTGGTATTTAACATCGTAGAGAAAGTCCAGTTAATCAGAGAAAGACTCTGGGCTACTCAGAGCCGATAGAAGTCATATGCTAACATTCGTAGAAAGGATCTTGAGTTTGAGGTCGATGACTATGTCTATCTAAAGATCACTCCCATGAAAGGAGTGAAGCGGTTCGGCAAGAAGGTAAAGCTCAGTCCTTGATATATTGGTCTCTTTTAGATTCTCTGTCGCTTAGGCAAGGTAGCTTATGAGCTTGAATTGCCTTCATATCTAGCCTCTGTTCATCCAGTCTTTCATGTCTCTTTGCTCAAGAAGTGTATATGTTATCCATCAGTCGTAGTCCCTATTCAGAGCATTGACAGTCAGAACAGTCTCTTCTATGAGAAAATTCTGGACTATCAGACTCGTAGATCGAGGAACAAAGAAGTCCCTCTAGTCAAAATTTTTTAGCAAAATCAGTCCGTTGAGGGGGCTACTTGGGAAGAAGAAGCAAACATGTGTACCAAATATCCTCACCTCTTCTTCGCCAATCCTGATCAAGCTCAAGGTAATAGTTCCCCTTAAGCTTAATCAGTTTCCCGTTCAGTATTCTATACAACTTGGTATTCAGTTCATGCTCATGTTTTATTACAAATCTGGTATAAAGTACCATTGCATGGTAAGTCATGCATTCATGTATCAGTCTAGTGTATAATCATTCATCAAATATATATTCATATTGGGAGAACTCAGTTATCAGAAATCTCAGTTATGCATTCATGAATCAGTTACTCAAACATCAGATATGCATGTCTAACATGATATGTTTAGCTTATCAGTCATGTCCATTATGAGATCATGTTCCAGTAGTGTATGTCTTTCACGTACTCCAGTTTATCATCTATCCCTATTTTAGTCAGTCTCATTCAAGGACGAATGTTTCCAAGAGGGAGATATTGTAACACCCCATATATTTCTAAGCTAGAAAATGAACCATTGTTCCTATACATGAAACCTCCTATCCTATGATTCATATTGGAGTACATGAATTAGGATGAGTATCCTAGTGATAATAGATCTTATGATGTGTTAAGCATGTTCATGAGAGTCACTTAGAGTAACCCAAGCTAAGAACTTTTGAATCCACCAAGTTTTCATGTATGATTTCACATAGTTCATTGTTGAACGAGCATAACTTGTTTTATAGGTGTTATTTTGGCAGATTTATACCCCAAATTGTAGAGAATTGAATAAGCTTTCCGTCGATACCAAATTCGCCTAAATCGGACACCCGGTGAAGAAGTTATGGCGATTTAAAGTTTCAGCAGCGTTATTTCAGTCAGTGGCATGTCGCACCATAAGCCAAAATGAAGTTTGCCAATTTCCAGTGTCTCTCCGCAATTCCACTACATTGCGGTGAGTTTCTAGGTCACAAATGGGGGGCAACTCAATATCTTTGCATCGTGCTAGGGGCCAAATTGGGTAATTTTCACAAAAATTAAATGATGCATCTAGAGAGGTATTTGGGTCATCTTTCCACCCCTATATATATTCCATAAATATGAAATTAAGCCCTTATTTCACCAAAACATACTCTTTCTCTCAAAATCCTCTTAAGAACATATTAGAGTTTTCAATTGGGGAATCAAGTTCAAGTAAATTCCTCCATCAATCATCAAGAATCTTCCATCTAAGGTATGCGTAGTGTTCATCTATGGATCCATTTCATTCATAGAGTTCAAGAACCATGTTTTAAATATTATATTGTGATTGTCTTGTTGTGATATGACCATGTACATGTTGATGATCGTTGTTTAAGTTTTAAGATGATCTCTAAAGGTGTTTTCATGAAGTATATGTGTTTGTTAGTTGAAATCCATGAACTTTATGTGTTTTCATGAATTTCCCCAT
>NC_061112.1:50209363-50293527 GCF_002878395.1 Capsicum annuum
TTGTTGTGATATGACCATGTACATGTTGATGATCGTTGTTTAAGTTTTAAGATGATCTCTAAAGGTGTTTTCATGAAGTATATGTGTTTGTTAGTTGAAATCCATGAACTTTATGTGGTTTAAAATGGAGAAATTCATGAAAATACACCTAAGCTAAAATAAAGCATGCAAAGTGTTTGATAAAAGGCCTAGGATTATAGAATTCATGTCCCATGATTTAATAGTGCTTAAATGACAAGTCCATGCTCTATGATTTATGATTTCACATGAATTCCATGTGATTGATATGCTCGTTGTTGTGCTATGGATTGAGAATGATATTGAAGCTGTGCAAGTATACATATGTTGTATGAATTTTCCTTCCATACGTAAGATGTTGAGAACTATGCTTAGTGTGAAATCTGCTACTTATGATATGGTGAATTATGGACTCCATTTTATGATCAAGTCATTTATGTGTGTCATTTCCCTACCATCGAGTCTTGGGGGTACTAGTACCTAAAAATATAGTGGTGTGCCTAGAGCCATGTCACGTTATCATGATAATCTCAGTCAATCCATGATCTATAGAACTAAGTCGGTCATGTGACTCAGGAAATCTCAAAAATCTCATGATCTCAATAAATTTTTAGATAGTAGTACTATTTCATCAGTCAATGGAAGTCAGTTACTCAGTCCATGTACAGCTAGTTAAATCATGTTTAGTCTCTTCAGATGAGAGTAGAAGTTAGCATCGAGTAAACCAAAGGTTGGGAACTCACCTGCCAGTTTAGGGTGTGATTCTTAGTAGTCATCCTTGTGTTCCAAAACTACGTAGCCATCTTAGGTTAAGATATCTTAACCTTCCAGATTAGGGTTGATAAGGGGGCTTAACCTGTCAGTTTAGGGTTCCCACCATTCTCATTCGAGTATCTACCAGCTAAGGGTCACTCACAGCTGTCCTTACTAGTGGTGCGGTATTGACACCCTTCCAGTCGGGGCAGAGATTGGACCCCAACCTAGCTATATGCATTATTGGGGCATGTCGGTTAAGTAACTACCTCCCATAGTTTCAGTCCCAGTCTCAGTAAAAGAACTCAGATAGTTCTTATGATTTTAGTATACTAGGACTGTCAGTTATAGTCAATTTAGTTACAGTACGATACTCAGGTAGTTCCATCAGATTCAGGACTATCAGACACAGTCATCCATGTTATCAAAATTTTAGTATCAATTATGTTAGATAACAGTAAACCATGTATTAGCGTATAATTTTAGTTACTATGTATGTATATTTGTACTCTTACGTTCATATTAGTCAGTTAGTTAACATTGTTCATTCATGTAAACCCTTTTGTATTTAGCCTACCTCACTCGTATACTCAGTATTCCCAGTTGTACTGATGCATTTGTGCTGTGGTGCTTTCTTTCATGTTAAACCATAGGTTCAGAGACACGAGTTTCAGATCAGCAGTAACATTCCATTCGCAGAGTTGCAGTGAGTCCTCATCCATTCAAGGATGATATTATTTTATCTCATTCATTATTTTAGTTCAGTTTTGCTAGACGGAGTTAGTTAGAGACATGTTTCTTCAACTCCTTATTTCAGACAATATTTAGAGGCTTTCATATTTAGTTCAAATTTTAGATTCAGCTTGCAGTTATTTTGGGTATTTGTTACCCTATATGGATGTTATTATTTATCAGATATTCTATTCATTTGAACCTTATGGCCTATTGTTCATATTTTCTGCATTCTACAAGTTTATTATGCATTATACAGGTACAGATATCAGTCATGGGTTAGCTTGTGGTCCCTCGAGATCATAAGCACCGTGTAGCATTCCGGGTACCAGATTTGGGGCATTACAATCTTACAAATCAAAGAGTAACCACTCTTAAATTTGAAATTCTATAAATGTATTAATAGAAAATAAAAAAATAAGAAGAATAAAAATCTTATGGTGAGGTGACATGTTACGTGACTTCTCATCACCCAAATATTAAGCCATATGAAATTTTAAAGAGCCATGGTGGAAAGGTGATTCGGGTACAATCATGGAGATGGACATTTTTTAGTGTGTTGAATGCAACCTACGGAGTATACGAGTTGGAGTGTGAAAAGGGCTCAAAATTCGTCCCTCTATTGCACTCAATGGGAGGCATTTTGTTCATTTATCACTAAGGGGAACTTTTGTCATTTTGCCTATTATTGTAATAAGTCTATAAATAGAACATGTTTGGGTTTATTTTATTTGGTTGCTGAATATTGATGTAAGAACACTTGAGAGAAAGCTATCTAGGCCAAAAACTAGGGCATGGCAAGTGTGGAAACACTTGTGAATGTGTATTGCTTGGAAATGTTGGTGCTTGAGCGGTGGAATCCCTCTCGTGTATTCGTAAGATTGTGGCGTTGCTATTGAAAGTTCTAGGGGTCCTTAGATGGAATATGTCTATGGGTTCTTGGATCTTATTGTAGTGTATGTCTCACTTCCTATCTTTACATTTCATGTTTTAGTTTGTGTTTAGTTAACCATTGGTTCTTATTGTTCTTGTAATCTTGTAATCGTTGGTTCTTATTATCATAATGTTGTTTCTTCCTACCACATTGTTGGTTATCTCTTGTTTTTGTTGCTGTTTTTAGGTGTCAAATAAACCTACATATCTTGTATTCTTCTTGTGTTTGTCGAATCCAAGAGAGGTCCCCATTTGGTCCATGATTTGTGAATTATTTTGGGGTGTGATTTTGTATTTTCTTGTTTTGTCCCATATCAAAAGGTTTAAAAGTAGGGGTATTTTGTCTTAACTTTGATAATGATAGGAGTGTATTTATCTTGATAACATAACTAGGGACAAACTTAACTAATATACTAAAGAAGAGAGGTATTTTTGACCCTTCCCCCTTATAAATTCAAGTATAGGTTCTTCAATTTCTCTTAAAATTGATATTTTAAAAACTTCACAACACTACAAAAAGTTATTCGTATGTTCAATATGCATCATATTGCATCTTACATTAAGATTTTTCTTTGACTATTTTAATTTTTGGCAAAAATTAATAATTAGCTATGAAATTTTATAATAGAAACAATATGTGGTTATATCATTGAACTATTGTCACAATTTTTTGTAACTTGAAGGAACAAAATTTATTTAGCTATAATATTTTATTTCAAATAATTTATTGTGGCTATAAGGTTACTTTCGCTACGATAACTTTTATTGATTGCAAAAATTATGATTAGCTATAAAATTTTGTTGTAGCAACAAAGTTGTAGCTATTTCGGCAACTATTGATTGTTAATAATTGTAGCAAATATAAGGAATTTGCTTTGTCAGTTTATTTAGTGGCTAAGAAAGTTTACAAATTTATAAATAGGCATGAATTTCAAATTTTGTGGCTATTACTAGGTTATAGCTATGATTTTTAAATATATAACATAAATTTTATAGTTTAGATTTCTTTTTTTTTTCTTTTTCTTTTTACGTCAATCGATACAAATGTGTTCATTGGTTCCATTGTTCAAGGAGAAACTATTACTCGATTTATCCCCTGCGATGATTTTGTGCACCCTATTACATCTCATCAAAGTTAGTTCACTCATTTTTACCCATAAGGAGGGTAATCAATCATCCTTCGCATTTGTTTTTATTAAATATTAAATTATTTTTCTATTTTGGTTATCATGTTTCTTGATTTTCATGTTGTTTTAATTACAAATTTGATCATTGGGTCTCTTGATTTTCATGAATCTTAGTTTGTAGATGGGTAGAACATGATCTGATGGAAACTATTGGAAATGTGAGAATCTATAGACAAAGGCTCTTGATAAGGCAACTGATGAAGGTCATACTGTGGATAATGAATTGAAAGCTATTGGTCTTACAAATAGAGAGAATCACTTCTGGGTGAGAAGTTTCATAATGATGACAATGACTGCCTCGATAGGTACACAAGTCGATATATAGTTGTAATTATCTAATCCATCGTTGCTAGGAAAGTATCTCGATACTAATATAGGGCATGGATTTTATTAGGATTATGTTCGTAAACTTGCATACAAAAACACAAGTCAGATTTTTGGAATTTTAAAAAGTTCTGGCTGGGTTGATGTCATCCCACTATAGAATGACTTATTTTGCTATAGGGCATCGCTATAGTGATATGCCTCCCACTATATAAACATGAAGCAGCTAGAAACCCTCTTAAATAGGTTTTATTTTTTTCTCTCCTTGAGTGAAAACAAATGATGTGGGAAAGCTCTAAAAATCCTTAAGGTTGCCTCCCATGTCTTGGAACTACTGAGAAGAAGATAAAGGGGTCTAGAAGGTGCAAACCCATGGATTTTTGGGAAGTAATGCATCTGTGATATTAGTACAAGGTTGGAATTCACTCTATCTCATATCTTGTACAACTGGTAGACATCCAGGTAAGATAAAATTATTTGAGTAGTGTAGACCCGAGTTATATAGTATGAATGTAAGTAGATGGATGGGATATTTCATGATTAGGCCTTCAAGCACGCGGTTTGGATGGCTAAAAGAAAAGTTGCATAAAGTATGGAAAGGTGGTTGTATTATAATTGTTTCATCTTATGTGGTAGTATTTTATAGTTTGGTGATATATTATTGTAGATTCTTATTAGGGTTGGTTAAAATAGGTGAAATACAGGTCATTAGTCTAGATCCTTAAAGAAGGTATTGATAATGTATAGGTTTTAGTGAATTTCATAGAATCTAGGATGGTAATAAGTAGCATTATTTTAGAAAAGAGTGTGTAATTGGGTGACATATTTAGGGTATAGATAGTGTTGGTGATGGTCATGTAGTTTAATCCAATTTTATTATATGTACATGTTAATTATTTCTTAGTATTGCTTCTTGATGTATGCCATTATGTGTAATCATATTTCACTGAATTATATATAAAGCTTGTGAATGTTACAGGTATTGGTTGTTATCCCTATGTTATGTGATTCTCTTATATTTCATTGTTAATTGTAAAGTGTTACGATATTTGGACATTCTCACGATACATTGGTTAGAATAAGGTTAGCAGATATTTATGTCTAGGATTTAGTACATGAACGGATGTTGTCCCCTATATGTCATGACTTGTGGGTGAATGTAAGACCCCTGGCATGTATGTACAAGGTATATGTGAGTTTGATGATTCTATGAGTGTATTAGGTGTGTGCGTGTGTATATATCTATATCTATATCTATATCTATATCTATATCTATATCTATATCTATATTTATATCTATATCTCTATCTACATACTCTATTTTATACTTAGATGATTGAATTTACTTTACTTGGCTTGATTTTACTTGATTTGACTAGCATGTTTGTTGATCTCTTTTGACTTGTTTCTAAGGTTACTAAGAAGTCTCTGAATGTTACTTGTTGTATTAGGATTGTAAGTTATCTTCTAAGTCTTGGTTAGCAACTTGAGGTCTTGTTGACAGTTGTCTGATGAGGTGGTTTATTCCTATGGATGTTGGGTCTGATTTTGTTAAGGTCTTGATATGAATTAAGCTCACCCTAGATGCATAGTTCCCTTACAATTCATAGTAGTCCTTAGGGTAAGGCTACGCTTAGTGGTTCAGAGTAGTGAAGTCGTAGGGGTAAGAGTGGTATCCCAGGGTTCATAAAAAAAGTTTATCAAGAAGTAACCAGATTGATTTGGGAATATAAAAGGTAAGGTTACGTGATTATTGGGAGTAAATGATGGGGAAAAAGGTGGAGGCAAAGCTCAGTGTGTAAGTGCTAAGATGCATGTTCGCTTTTGAATATTTATGTTATGTTTATGTAATCCAATTTAGGTTGATTGATGAGTCTTACCAGTACATGTTGTTTGTATTGATACTACTCTTGCTACACTCTTTTTGGAGTGTAGTCCTGTTGCATGATCAATTGATATTTCTTAGGTGATATGGATAGTGATCTTGAACATCTTCTACTTCTCTCCTTAAGGTGAAAGTTGTGTTTAGTCTTATCTTTCTTGATTAGAATAACATTGTACCTATTTAAACTAAGTCCTTGGGGAGATTTTTTTATTTGGACTAAAAGTTTTGTAAATCTGTTGTAATAAATAAAAAGCTTATTATAGTACTTGATGACTTCCATATATATTTTAAAAGAATGACAAATTGTTCTCCTATCTAGGTGAATTAGAGAAGGTGCCCTCATGATTTGGTAATTTGGGTTGCAAAAATTTTGATATCAGGGCCTAGGTTACCGGTCTCCTAGTACAAGAGCAAATGTCAAATAGAGTCCTTTGGATAAGTGTGTTGATGTTCACATCTAATTTGGTGTGTTGATGTTCATAAATATTTGAACGATGAGAGGGACAAAGGTTCTGTGTTGGGAGACTTGGAGATATTTGAGGAGGGTTGTGATTGTAGTTATTATAGGCTTATCGAGGTTGAGGAGGTCAAAAGAGCCATTCGCATGATGCAGCGGGGCCAGACGAGATTTTAGTAGACTTTTGGAAGACACTAGTAGGGTAGGTCTGGAGTGGTTGACAAGGTTGTTTAACATTATTTTTAGAGCTGCTAAGATGACTAAAGTGTAGAGCTGGAGCACGATGATTCCAGTGTATAAGAACAAGGGAGACATTTAGAGTTGTAACAACTATAGAGGTATTAAATTGTTGAGTCATACTATGAAGGTTTGGGAAAGGGTGGTAGAGTTGAGGATAAGGAGGATCATAATGATCTCTGAGAATCAATTTAGTTTTATGCCTGGTTGCTCGACCACTGAGGCCATTCACCTTGTGAGGAGATTAGTCAAAGCAGTTTTTAGAGAGGGGGAATGACTTGCACATGGTGTTTATTGATCTAGAGAAGACATATGACAGAGTTCATGGAGAGATTCTGTGGAGGTGCTTGGAGGCTAGAGGGGTGCTCGTGGCGTACATTAGGTCGATTCAGGATATGTATGAAGGTACAAAGACTCATGTAAGGATGGTAGGTGGAGATTCAGAGCACTTCACAGTTTTGATAGGGTTGCACCAGGGATTGACTCTTAGCCTATTTCTATTTGCCTTAGTGATGGATGATTTGATGCGACATATTCAAGGGGAGGTGCCTTGGTGTATGTTATCTGTAGATGATGTGGTTCTGATCGATGAGACTCGGGGTGGATTTAATGATAAGTTGGAGATTTGGAGACAGATGCTTAAATCTAAAGGTTTTTGGTAAAGTAGAACAAAGACGGAGTACTTGGAGTATAAGTTCAGTAATATGTCGCAAGGAGATAGAGTGGTTGTGAAGCTACACTCTCAGGCCATCCAGAAGAGGGAGAGTTTCAAGTATCTAGGGTCTATAATTTAGGGTAATGGTGAGATGGATGAGGATGCCACGCATTGTACTAGGGCAGGGTGGCTGAAGTGGAGGCTCGCTTCGGGAGTCCTTTGTGATAAAAAGGTGCCCTCAAAGCTTAAAGGTAAGTTTTACAGAGTGGTAGTTCGGACGGCTATGCTTTATGGAGCAAAGTGTTGGCCAGTTAAGAACTCCCACATCCAAAAGGTGAAGGCGATAGAGATGCGAATGTTATGATGGTTGTGTGGGCATACTAGGAAAGATAGGTTGAGGAATGAGATTATTTGGAAGAAGGTGAGAGTTGCCTCGGTGGAGGATAAGTTGTGAGAAGTAAGGCTACGTTGGTTTGGGCATATGGTGAGGAGGGGCCCTGATGCTCCAGTGTGGAGGTGTGAGACTCTGGCTATGGATGGTTTTCGGTGGGCTATAGGTAGACCAAAGAAATATTGGAGGGAGGTGATTAGGCATGATATGGAGCAATTATAGCTTACAGAGGACATGACCCTTGGTAGAAAGGTGTGGAGGATGCGGATTAGGGTAGAGGGTTAGGGGGTGGGAGTGCAGCGGTAGTAATAGGGGAGTGATCCTTCGGGTCTGGAGTTTCTGGTTTGTAGTGTTGGGGCTGTAGTTTTTGGGGTTAGTGGTGTTGGATTTTTTTAATCCCGTACTAGTTTATTATGCACTTATCTTTTGTGTTTGTTATACTGTTAGTTTGTTTTGTGTACCATACTAGTTTGTATCCGCTTACTTTTTGTATTTGTTATACTATTATTGGTTCTAAGTCGGGGGTCTATCAGAAATAGCCTCTCTACTTCTCTTGAGGTAGTGGTATGGTCTGCGTACACTCTACCCTCCCCAGACCCACTAGGTGGGAATACACTGGGTATGTTGTTGTTGTTGTTGTTATTTGTAGAAGG
Organism: Capsicum annuum; assembly: GCF_002878395.1. NCBI lineage: Eukaryota > Viridiplantae > Streptophyta > Magnoliopsida > Solanales > Solanaceae > Capsicum > Capsicum annuum. Next base: position 50,217,589 of record NC_061112.1, read on the forward strand.
CATTCTAGAAAGTTGTTTTATTTTCTTCCTTCCCTTCATGCAGTTGTGTGGTTGTTTTATAAGTTGATCCTAATTGGTAAATCTTGGTTCCAATTGGTATCTCAATCAGGCAAGTGGATGTCACTTAACTTCTCTTAGAAGGGTATAAGCAACAAAAATTAGAATCGAGAAGCTTCAAATCTATATCTGGCAATAAGGGTTGTGTATGACATGCAAGGTGACTGACGCAGGGTTATCATGTGTATGAGTCAAAGTTATGTTAATGAGATATGAAGGATGATTTATTAATTTTTAAGTTCTCCAAATTCATGTGGTTATGATTTATAGTTGTTGATTAAATTTGAATATGTGATATGTGATTGTTGCAAGTTGCCATTTACGAAGAGGTATAGATGGAATTTTCTATGACGATTGCTTATTTGGTTGGTGGTAATATAAAGGTTTAAATTGGTGTACAAGGTGAATGGAGTTGTATACTTATGTGAAACCATAATTTCTATGTGAAACCATAGTTTCTTGAATGATTGTGGAAGTTGTGAATTTATTTTGGGTCTGTCTTGTTGATGTCATTGTGAAATCAAAAATTAGTGTTGAGAAACATAAAGGTTTTTTATGTGATTTCTTATTGAAAGATCTAATTGCATTCCATATAAACAAGGATCAAAATAGTATGGGTGGTTTACAAAGAGTTTTTTATTGTAAATTATGGTTTCTTGAAGCATTACATGTTTATAAGGTGGTGTTATATGGCTATTTTGATGCGACTGGGTTTGTTCTGGGGGAGAGGTCAAAGCTTAAATACTTCCTTGATTGCATTGTAGGTTTAAGGGGTTTGGGGAGGGGAAATTATTGGAAATAGAAAAATCTAGGTAGCCACTGATTTGGGTTACCATACTGACATGAGGTGTCACTATAGCGACTATGTCGCTAAGGTAGGACTTTTTTCACTATAGCAACATGCATGTCGCTTTAGCAACATGCACAAGGCAGTGGCAGTTCCCTATTTTCCTCTATTTTGACCCTCAATTTTAGCTTGTTTCATTTGATATATTAAGTATGAAACATTGCATAAATATGAAAATTGCACAAATATTCTAAAATCAGGTGATATTAGTAATGCCGTTAGAAAAACTAGCATCCATATGCATAAAATAAAGGAATAGGAAGAGTGAGATATCTAATACATACCCTAGGGACAATCCAAGTCATAAAATGTATATAAAAAGAGGGGAAGGAACCTAGCTAAGTATTTTGTCAGTCACAAGTTTGGGTGGGGTCATATCCTTCTGCATTATTCAAAAGGGATACACCCTTAAGTCCTCCAAATCCAAATGGGGAAGATCCTAGCCAGGATTCATGCATCTAAACATGAACTTCATGTTTACCACATCCAAGCGAGCAAATGGTCCCAAGAATGTCTCTTCCTCTTCTTACATCAAACTGTCTATGAAGTGTTGAAATATCTTGAGCAGTGAAAGGGGTTGTGGAACTAGAGGAGGCCTACTCTATGGACCTCCAACATCGGCCAAATCTGCCTTTATCTGGATACTAGGGATCTGAGGTTGGGACTAGGAGAAAGGGGCATCATCATCATCATCCTTGTCCACATGAAAGACTTATTCTGCCATCCTAATGCTCTCTACCTTGCTTTTCTTCCTCTTGCTTCTCTTCTAATAGGTGAGTACCTTTACCTGGAGAGGGTGAAATAGGATGTCCATCTCTACCCTATTATCTTTTGGATCCACAGTCACCTCAAAACGTCAGCATACTGTCGAGACCAGACCGAGAAGGAAGGGACCTTTCTTGGCACCCTAGGATAAATCCACCCACTCCATCATAATTTGGGCTTCCATATTGAGTTTGATGCCCTAAATAGTACATTCTATCAGTAAATATTGAGGGTATGTGTAATACCCCAAACTTTTTCTAGTTCAGTTCAGCTCATAGTGCATGCATAGGAGGCTTAGAACCTGAAAATTTCACTAAGTGTTGGGGACTTAGTCTTATTTTTTGGCCTCTTAACTTTGAGGGTTTTTAAACTGAGTCTTACCAACCCCAAGACATAATTTTTTGAGTTAATTCATATTTAAGGATGTAAGAAGTATGTCTCGAGAGAGTTTCAAATTTTTAGATAAGGTTTGGGGCACGTTTCGATTTCGATTTTAGAACCTCACTAGGATAGTGGCGCGTCGCGGTGGGTATAGCGATGATAACATCACCACATCGTGGTTAAGGTATTTCATCAAGTTCTTGATTTATAATTGAATTCATGTGTCATGATCTTTAACCTAGTGTGTTACGTTCTTATAAGGTGAAGAATGCTCATGGGAATCACTTAGAACAAAGTTGAGTTAAGATCCTTTGATTCGTCTAAAGTTTGGTATTTAATTCTACAATTTTCAGCTTTGAATGTGTATAATTTTTCACATACATGGAATTTTTTATATCAAGACCCACTAAATTATAGATAAATGAATTATCTTTCCAACGATACCAATTTCGCCTTAATCCGATATTCGAGCGAAAAGTTATGATCATTTTTGCCAGAACCAGTAGCTCACCGCGATTAGACCACATCATGATGAGCCTTTAATCCATATTCCAGTTACAAATTTTTGGTTTAAATGATGGAGGGGCAGTTGGATCTTTTCCCACCTCAACCCAATTCATAAAAACATGACCTAAGGCTTTAGTTAGGGCATTATATGCCCTTTTCTCCACATTTTCTCTTAAGAACAAACCCTAATAACCCCTTCCAAGTTCATCCATTTCATCATCTTCTCTTCTAGAAAAATTAATATTTTATGTTCTCTAATCCAATAATCTCAAGAAAAGAGTTCAAGATCATGTCCAAGGCTTTCAAGGTCAAGCTTTCTTCATCAAATCAAGCCTATTAAGGTATGTGAGGTTATGAACAAGGGTATCCTTTCACCCTTGTGCCCAAATTGCATGATTTTAAGATTTTATTTACTTGTTTTGAAGTGGGGTTTATACCCAAGTTTACATATTCTTGAAGCATGTGATTATTATGAGATTTAAAGCTTTAAATTGATTAAGAAGTGCTTATGTTTATGTCCGATCTTATGAGATTTCTATTATGCATGAGATTGCACTATCTTGACTTTAATATTGTTAAAATATTTTCAGGATTGTTATTGAGCATGAAGTTTTGTTATGTATTAACTTGAGTTTAAAAAATGGGTTTTAAGCCTTATGTTTAAGTATTGATATTTCAAGAAGATCATGTTGTTAAATTTTATTTTATAAATTCATACCAAGAATGAATTTGAGTTTTCAAGAAGACTATGGCCTTAAGTTTTGTAGATGGTTTTATACCAAGATTTAAAGAAAGATCTTATGATCCTAAGCTAAAAGATGGAATCCACATTTATTCAGTTTGAATACAGTTTAAAGCAAAGAGAAGTATAACTAGTTTTCATTATAAACCCTTATGCTAAGTTAAGGTGAATTTACTAAAGAGAAAGCATATAAGTAATATGGGAGTAGTATTTAGCACCAAGTTGGGTATGATTCCAAGGTCTCATGCTCCAGAACTACCTTCCACCTTAGGTTTTAATACCAATAACTGGGTTCAGTATAGTGATTACTCTAACTAGGTTCTATTTCAATGGCAAGGGTAGAACAACTCTCTCGACGTGGGTAAGAGGCACTGGACTCCATGATTACTAACATAGTTTATGTCGGTTAGAAGAACTTCCCAAAAGAAAGAGCAAAAGTACATCTTTTAAAAACTAAGGTTTATGGCTCACAAAGTTTATACAGTATGCTTTATTATTCATGATTTATGATTTTTCAGCTTTCAGTTATTCAAGAACAAGGTGAGTCTTTTACACTTCGCATGCTTCATTTAAAAGTTTATATAAATATTCAATTATTATTGTACTTATGCATTCACCCCCACATACTCACTACATTCTAAAAGTACTGATCCACATATATGTTTGTATACTACATTGTCCCATAATGTATGTACTAATTGTAGCACACACATCATAATCAGACAGTCTGCAGCTTCTAGTCAATAGGTGATGAGTTATTTTGATTCGAGGAATTGAGTCAACTATTGTTCTAGTAGTATTTATTTTTATCAGTCATATTGATTAATGATAATTGGGGGTTATGTCGCAGCTACCTATAGTCAATATTAGTAGAGGCTTTATAGACAGTCAGTATAGTTGATGTATTTAATTTCTATTTTGGTTTTGTATAACCAGAGTTGTAATTATTTTATTCAGTCTTGTATTGAACCTACTTAGTAAAGCCATCTATTCTTTCAGATTAATGTATCTTAGTTAGTTGCTCACGAGTTATGCCAGTATAAGGGTTAGCTTGAGATCACTTGTGGTCTTAAATACCGTGTGACATTCAGGAGGTAGTCTCGAGGTGTTACAATATGTCACATCATAAGTATTTCCTGATATATGAATTCTCTGGGACACAAAATCCATCCATCTTTGAGCGTCGACTGTGAAATAGGTGTTAGTAATGCCCTCAATGGTGGACCAATAGGCCTTCTTCCTAAACTTTTCTAGGACGAGAGTGTTTTGCAACCACTTTACATCCATCTCTTGAAACCTACTCATAAATTTAGTGTTAGAGATTTATGGCAACCTGAGCACTTCATTGATAGTGTGAATGTCCACTGGGCCATCCACACCTCAGATACGGATGTAAGGGGGCTATCGTAGAGCATGGTAGGGAGTATATCATAGAGCTCTAATCTGAGGTGGATTTATCCAGTTTAGTATATTATCCAGGCTTATTTAGCCTTGTTTTGAGGACTTCTTGTGTGCTTAATGAGTGAATATTTGCATAAATGATCATCTACGTGTTAGATTATTTATTGTAATATTTCAGGTATTTTTCAAACAAGTTATACTTAAATTGGTCACTTAGAGTTTAGATGAGAAAACTTGTGTTACTAGCTTTAGCTGTGTTGTTCTAGTTGATCTCAATGGATTCTAGTGTGCATAATGAGTTCCTAATAGTATGATTTTGTAATGATGTGAGGAATAAATTTTTGATAGTGTTTAAGGTCCAATTGAAACAAGCCAAGACTCAAAACTAAGTTAAATATCAAAAGGGCATAACTAGCATTCTTAGGTTAAGTTTCTAGTTAATCGTCTTGGATTGTGCGTTGTTTTGAGTTCTAATCCATGGTGTTAGATGATATAGGATGATTTTTTATTTTATTATTATTATTATATATGTAGGATAAAAAATATTATAATCAAGTGTAAACAACACCACAAGGCTTGGAGTGGATGACAAAGGCATGGAACAAGATTTGACATAAAACAGACACTTGGAGTCCATGGCGCGTCACGAAACTTAGCCATCGCTATGGGGAATGTGACACACATTGGGAGAGATTAAAAGGGGATTAAAAACATTGTGTATCCATAATTAGGGAATGTCAAACACCATAGGTGCCGCAATAGAGGGTGAGACACTGACCCTAGCTCAAAATCAGCGATTTGACCTCCTATAAATAAGACACTTACACATAATGCTATACATCTTGGATGACTTTTAAAATTTGATGTAGTATTAATAAAACTTCTAATAGGGTTTTTATTCCTTTACTTTAGTTTATTTTTGGATTTTATCATGTATCACCTATCGTGATTATGGTTATGTCCATGAGCGGCTAAAAGCCCCCTTTTTCCAAGGGTAAGGACAAGAACATGAGTTCTATTGTTATGAATTGATTTTGTTTTGATTGTTTATAAAATTAGGTTGTTTATTTAGAGTTTTTATCACTATTTTAAAGATTTGCGACCCTTAGAATACATCCATTGTCATCTTGTGATCCCAAAAGGAGGAACAAGAGGATAGAATGTGGGGTAAATAGAGTAGGATTATAATCTTCTACAAAATGAAGTTATGATTTGCACTTAGGATAGGAATATAAATAAGTGACCTATTTGATTCATTATGGGATGAAACATGAATGCATTTCACTTAGTTCTCACATCCTACTCAATGATGTAGTTGTAGGTCTAAGTTAGATAGGTGATTAGAGGCTCGAAATACCATGATCATAAATCAACCCTGTGAATCAACAACAAAGATAAGTAACTTAACAATTGAATTTCAATAGCATAGTATGATTATTAGTAGAGCCTTAATCATCGGTTTCTGTCCATTGATTGTCCAAGTACTTTACTTTTCTGCATTGTTTCATTTACGATTATTGATAACTTTCAAACTCTCGTGGTTACGTTTGCACTAATTTAATCTCAATAGTGAATTAAAATTGGATAGTTTCTTAACAAAAGTACCTTTGATATCAATACTTGGCTTTTATACGGCCACTTTATTACTTGCTGAGACTACGTACACTTGCATGTGCACTTGGGCACAACAAACTTCTTGCCCCATCTTGAGACCCCATCTTGTGGAGACATTACTAGTGGGAACTTTCTAAACTCTTGGAGCCAATTATAGATCTCTGGATCTTTCTATTCCACTCTCTCGTGACAAAACCTCGCTCATAGCAAAGCTCGGTCCATCTCTAGTCTTGATATCTCTCCCGATTAGCTTTATTGAGATATCTCTCATAGGCGGGGGCATTGTCCTAATATCCAGCCTTTGAAATAATATAGAACTACAAATGTTAGTAATAAGAACCATTATAATTACAAAGGCATTAAGAAGAGAATTGATATTTAAAAGGAAATTTTCATCTTTTAGCTGAGAGACTACTGCCTACGGCCTTCTGCTATAGAATTGGTATATCGCTATAGAGACATTGCTATAGTGGAAATATCTCTGCAATAGCGTTGTCGCTATAATGACCTTCATTATATCTAGCAGTCATGAGGAGCAACAATGGCGTCTTTTGACCAAAAAATTTTTGTTCTTGATTTTGACTTTAAATTAATGTTCCAAAAGTATACTCGAGCTACTTTACACAAAACTTGGGCATGGTAGCTCCTAAATTATGCCCAAATTGTCAAATTGAATCTAAGAAAAATCCTTCACTTTCTCTTTTATTTTGGTCTCAGTTAATCTGTAAAATCTGTAGTTTTTTATGCTCAGAACACTATTGAAGCATTATAACATAAGGGAAGCATCCATGCTTCAAACTTTTGACCAAACCTAGCCCAAGGTCAAAATTCAAAAACTCATCTTCGAAACCCATTCTACTTAATGAAATTTAATCCTAAAATTATGAAAATTATGAGTAATAAAGAAACAAGGAGTAGGGAGTCTAGTGTTACCTTATTTCGATGACTAAAGCAAAGTGATCAGAATGGTATAGCGGGAATTTTTAAGGGAAGTGAGAGAAATAGGTAATAAACCCATTCTCTTCCATTTAAAGTACTTCAGGCTAATATTCCAATATGTTTCATTATAGTATCATCGCTATTGTGGATAGATGCCACTATAGCGGGTCCTGTCTCAAGCCCCAAAATAAATTTTGGACTTTAAAGTTTTAAATAGCTTGTTCGAGTCCAATAATTTGATGGGGCACTGGATACCTCACGCACTCTTTTAAATAGCTTCTTCATGTCGTATCGTGCCATATTAGAGTACAAAAAGTGCTTTCAATAAGACAGTTAATGAACTTTAGTACTAAGATTTTAGTAAACGAGCATTTTAAATGTTCATATCCCTATAGTTTACTTTTAAATTTTGTTCTTAAGTTTAAGAATATGGGTATCAATAATTAGTTGCTTACGACATCACGAAAAAGGATGTTAAATTTCAAATCTAGACTCAAACTATTTATGAATGATAGATAAATTGATATCTGTTGTTACGATCTAATATGTTTTTACTAAGAAAGCATCTCAGTATTAGTAAGGGGTAGGGGGATTATTGGAATTTCATTTATAAGCTCGTGTGGGGCAACACAAGTTAAATTTTAGGAATTTAAGAAGTCTATGGTCAGGCTGATGTTAGCCCACTATAGTGGGACTTATTTTGCTATAGTGGTGTCGCTATAGAGACATGCCTCCCGCTATAGTGACATAACATGACCAGAAATCCTCTTAAATGGGTTTTACTTTATTTCTCTCATTGAGTGGAAATAAATAAGGTGGTAAGGCTCTAAAATCCCTTAAGGTTTCCTCCTATGTTTTAAAATATAGAGAAGATGAAAAAGGGGAGGAAATGGATGTAAACCCATGGATTTTTAGGGAGTAACATGTCTATGATCTTACAACAATGTTAAAATTTGCTCCAATTCATCTCTTGTATAGGTGGTTGACATCCAAGTAAGATGAGGTTAATTAAGTAATGTAAACCTGGATTAGAGCACATAAATATAACGTGGATGGATGAGAGATTTCAAGATTAGGCCTTCGAGAATGGGGTTTGAATGGATAAAATTGGTTAAAAGTTGGGTGAAGTGTGGGATGATGGTTTAATTATAGTTATTTCAAGTTATCTGGTAGTATTTTATAGATTGGGTGATATACCGTCATAGATTCTTACTGAGGGTGGTAAAAAGGGGCAAAATACTGGTTATTAAACTAGATCCTTAAATATGGTGTTGATAATATGTGGGTGTTGGTTAATTTTAAAGGACCTAGGATGGTAATAAGTAGTTTTGTTTTAGCAAAGATGGGTAAATTAGCTGACATGTTTAGGGCTCCAAACACAGTGTAGGTAATGGTTTCATAGTTTAATCCAATTTATGTTATATGTGTATGTTAACTATTTCATAGTATTTCTTGTTGGTGCATGATATTATATTTGATAACATTTCGCTAAAATATATGTAAAGATTATGAATTTTACAAGTGTTTGTTGTTATCCTTGTTTTATGTGATTCTCTTATATTCCATTGTCAATTGTGGAGTATTCTCGTATTTGGATATTCTCAGGGGATATTGGGGTAATAAGGTTTGCAGAAACTTGTGTCTGAGTTTTAGTATTTGGACAGAAATTGTTCACTGCAGGTCAAGACTTGTGGGTGATTATGAGACTCGTGGAGTGTATGTACAAGGTATAGGTGAGATTCATAATTCTATGATTAAACCAGATGTGTGTGTGTATATATATATAGTGTTGTACTTCGAAGATTGAGTTTATTTGGCTTAAATTCACTTGACTTGACTTTCATTTCTTTACTTGGAAAACAGTGATGTATTTGGGAAAAAGGGTAAGCTCAACCCCCATTATGTCGATCCGTACTTAGACTTCAAAAAAGTTGGTAATGTTGCTTATAAATTGGAGTTGCCTTCTGATTTAGACTCCGTTCACCTAGTATTTCATGTGTCGATTTTGAGAAAGTACATGGGTGATCTTTCAACAGTTGTTCCTTTAGAAAAGGTAGGTATTTTAGATTCCTTATCTTTTGAGGAAGTACCGATTGAGATTTTGGATCGGCAAGCCCATTAGTTGCGAACTAAGGATGTAGCTGTGTTAAAGGTTCTTTGGCAGAATCAAAAGATTGAAGAAGATACTTGAGAAGTCGAGGAGGACATAAAGTCCAAGTACTCATTCTTATTTCCCATTTCAGATAATCATGATTAAGGTATGTGTATTCCTTAACATCTCTATTTTTTGACTTTGATAAAAGGAAGAAAGTGATTTCCTTGACATCTTTGTTTTTTGACTTAGTTAAAGAAAAGAGTAATTTCCTTGGCATCTTTGTTTACTGTCTTTGTTAAAGGTAAAAGTAGAGGTATGTGGAGTCAAATCGTGCTAGCAAATATGTTGTCCTATCATAAATGGAGGAATGATCCTAAGGGGGGAGTATGTAACGCCCTGGGGTTTTGTTCCTTAAAAATTTCTAGAATTTTACACTTACTACCCTGGTTACGATTAGACCCTATGAGTCATCGGGTGTCTTGATGGGTCATCAGGATAAGTTGTAACCAAAATAGTAAGTTTTTGGCTTGATTCTTCTTTAGTATAAGTGGCTCACTAAGAGCCATAAGGATATGTTATCAGTTGTTAGGTATAATCATAGGGTGTCCAGTGTAAGTCCCAATTTGGGTTCTATGTTGACTATGACTGGACCATACGACTCATAGGGTCCCATTATGAGTCATGCCATTGATTTGTAAGGACAACAGTGTAGGGTGCCTTGGTGGTACTACCTTGGTTACAACTTGTGGTGATGAGTCATAAGAAGGGGACTCAGTTGATGGTCCCTCAGATTCAAGCTGCCCAGACTCATGTTCTTCGGAATCAGAATGATCTGAATCATGCTCTTTAGGCTTCGTATGTTCAGACCCTTGTTGCTCAGAGGCCGTCTGCTCAGAATATGTATGTTCAGATTCTGTTGGCTCGGTATCACTTTGTTCACTATCCTCCACCTCAACTGGTGGGGGTCGTAGAGGCTTTTTTGGGCTTATCTTCTTTCTTTTCTTTCTAAACAGTGGCTCTTCTTCCTCATAATTGGATTCCTCATTGAAGAGTTTTCAGGGCACACTCCCCTTTTTATCTTTCTTTGTAGGTTTGGGGTTCTTTCCATTGGGAGACATCACAAAACCTATAGCAAAAGAAAAACCATTAGTCGACCCTCAAGATTATAAACACAAACACATATATCATTGAACTTCTACACCCCTTGAAAGGGTTTATTTATGCTTCAGATCCTATGTGTGACGACATTTCTGATAAGCCATCACAAATGTGATAGCTTATCACAAATGTCGTCAGCTCTAAACAGAACCCACAAAATTTTTATCAACTTCTGACGACATTTCTGATAAGCTGTCACAAATGTGATAGCTTATCATAAATGTCGTCATCTCTAAACAAAACCCCAATCTTGATTTTAACTTAATTTTTTATCCCATTTTTTCTTAAAACTCCATCGATTCTCGTTTTTGGGATGAGCTTTCAAGTCTCAAGCTTGCACAGCAAACCCTAGTTCTCAATTTTTACACATTGGTATCTACACTTGAGTCATTTTTCTTGGGAACTTTAGTTCACATCAAGTTATTACGTACCAACTGAAGAGAGAAGTTAGGTTTTGAGCATATCTGATAGGTTCCTTCACTTGGTTACACGAGTAAGAGGAAGTAGAGGAAAGAAGATTCTTGATTTTGATTTCAACCCCCCCCCCCCCCCAAGGAAGTTTTCTTTTGTTTTACTTGGAAATACTTTAGGAAGGGAAGAAAATAAACTAAAGATGGAAAGAAAATAAAACTTAAAGTAAATAGAGGAAACACGCAGGAAGGGGGAAGATAGCATTATGGGCTGGGTCAAATCTTTTCACCTGGGCGTAGGCTTTTCTGATAACTAATTTTGGGACATTTTTTATGACATTTTATGATGGCTTATCACAGGTTTGATAGCCCGTCACAAATATCGTTAGCCTTAACAGAACCTACCTTAGAGCTGATGTCTCTAACGACGAATCTGACGACTTATCACAATTGTGACAGCCCGTCAAATATGTCGTTAGGAACATTTGGCTGGATACATTGATTCCACCTTCTTTGAACTTAGAACCTAACTACAAAAATAAATAGTTTGTTGGAACATAAAAATTTTGGGTTGCCTCCCAATAGCGCCTGATTTAATGTCATGGCATGACTTGGTTATCTTGACTACTAAGACTTTGCCAAGACAACCTATTGATACCTCTTTACCATCTTCATAGAATACATCTACAATTGAGAGAACACTCATCGCATTTTTCTATGTCATGGATGAGTGTATTTTGAATCTTGCTTCTTTGTCGTTGAGCCTGAACTTCAGCTCATTCAGCTCCATGTCCACTATTACTCTCTCAGTTGCAAGGAATGGTCTACCTAGGATGATGGGTACTTCGAAGTTCACCTCTCAGTCTAGGACTACAAAATTAGCAGGCAATATAAAGTCATCCACCTTTACCAATACATCATGTAATATGCCCATTGGCCGCTTTACAGACCTATCTGCCATCACCAATTGCTTGTTCGTCGGGGTAGGATCCCTCAAACCCAATTTTTTGTATGCAGAAAGTGGCATTAGGTTTATACTGGCTCCCAAATAGCATAGTGCTTTTGTAAAGTTCAGGGACCTAATAGTGCACGGGATGGTAAATGCTCCCGAATCTACCTTTTTCTACACTAAAGACCTTATGGAGATAGCACCACAATGATGGAGATTGTCCTCCGGGTCATGGCTAATCTTCCATTTCTTTGTGACAAGGTCTTTCATAAACTTTGTGTATCCTAGCATTTGCTCAAGTGCCTCAACCAATGGCACATTCACCATCAATTGTTTGAGCATTGGCATAAACTTATTGAATTTTGCATCATCATTTTTATTCTTCAATCATTGAGGAAAGGGAGGTGGTGGTTTTGGGAGAGTTTTCAACACTACCTCCTTCTCCTTCTCTTTTGATTTTTCTAGAGGACCATTAGAACTATTCAGCTTCTCAGATTCCACTGGACATTCGTCTTTGGATTCATCCTCTGCCTCAGTCACATCATCAACTAAACTTTTTCCCATAGAAGGGCCAGGTAGCATCTTACAACTCCTAGTGGTAAAATCCATACATGAGTCATTATTCCATGGATTCTGGACCGTATATCTTGGTAACGTTCCACTCTTTCTCTAGTTAAATGCTGCAAAGAGTTGGCTCTCCTGCTGCTCTAATTGTTTGATTGTGGTGGAGTGTGAGTTTACCAACTGACTTATATATGATAGATCGGTCTTCATGGTATTCATAGCAGAGTTGGTATTCTCCACTCCCTTCAGCAACTTAGCCATTATGTCCTCCAAGGACATCTTTTCAGAACTTTTTATAGCAGCCTCACGATTTCCAGGAGGGACATAGAGCCCGCTCCTATCATTATTGTTCCTACAATTTCCCTGCTCTATCTTTATAACCAGGATTATCATAATAATTTCGACCTTGATTCCCTTGTCCATTGCCTCACAAATCCCTCTAATTATTAACATAGTTTGCCTCTTCTTCTGAATCCGCATCAACTATATCTTGAGATCCCATAGCTTTTACCTTTTCAGTCTTGCCTAATAGCAAGTGCTTGGTTAGCAGATCCATTTACATTTTTAAGTGAGCCATGTCTTGGTCACGCTCCTCATCTCTTCTGCATTGTTTCGCAGTTATGCCTACAGAAACAGTAGGGTTGGCTACCACAAAGTCTCTGGTATTCCATGCCCGACTCTGTTTTGTCATTATTTTTAGCATCTCTGAAGCCTTTAGGAATGTAATATCAACAAATGAACCACCAGCAACATTATCTACAATTGGTTTTGTGACAGAGTTAAGAGCCCTGTACAAAGTCTCCATCAAGTGTATGTCCGTCATATTGTGGTTCAGATGTTGTGTCAACTTCATCTTGAATCTCTCCCAGGTTTCATGCATGGCTTCAGTCGGGAGCTGCCTAAAGTTGCTATCTCATCCCTCAACTGTACCCTCCTGGAAGGTGAAAAGAATCTTTCTAGAAAAGCTCCTTTCAACTGCCTCCAGTTGGTTATAGAATCGGGTGTCAGCTCATTAAGCCACAACGTTTCCTCCCCAGACAGAGACAATAGAAACAACCTCAATCGGATAGCATTCTGACCCACTCCTGGGTTATCAAAAGATTTATAGATGGTGAAAAATTTCACCAAATAGAATTTTGGGTCATCCCCAGGAAGGCCACCAAACAACCCCTTCAGATTAAGGAGTTGAATCATAGTGCTCATAATGTTGAATTTTTCCCTAGATGCCAACGGTAGATGAATAATTGCACCCGTTGCACCTGCTCCATCCATTCCATCATCATCATCATTGAGGTCATACTGGACCAGATGGTAATCTTGCCTTTCTTGGAATGGACGGTTCATGTTGGCATTACCTTGTACTGGTGCAGTTACTTGTTCTGCATGCCTTGGGTTACCAGGATTTAGCAACTCCTCATCTCCCAAATCTTCATCCTCAGGATGTAGATGTCGTGCTTGTTGCTTGATATTCTACACATTCACCTGAGCTCTAGCTAAGGCTTCTAGTCTATCAGCCTCTTGCTGGTTTGCCATTCTTCTAATTCTTTGCGATTCCAAATTAAGTGGTACTAATGGTTCTCCAGAACTTTTGGTTCTTGGAATACACTACAAAGATCCTGCAATAAACAAAAACAACAAATAAACATGAAACTAGGAAACTTAACTAACAGTCAATTAGTGCACACAAACTTTAATTTACAACCGTATTCCCCGACAATGATGCCATTTTTTATAACGCTCAAACTACACCTCTCTAATGAGAATATAAGTGATAGTTGTCAATATATAACCCAACTAGGTTGGGGTCGAATCCCACAGGGAATATGGTGTGAACTTAAGTCATTTGTGAGTTAATCAAACTGATAGTTGGATGTCTCCTGAAATGGGGGGTTTTGAGTTTAACAAATAATTGTTGGTCACTTTAGCTTCAGTGTTTGTAATCAAGAGTTTATGGAAAACCATAATTATGTTCACCATAGGTTTTGGTACTTGACAGATGCTAATAGTGATTCAAGATTCTCACAGTAAATAGGACAACAGATTATCTTTATTGAAGTTATGCCTAAATGTCTCTCGACATAATTAAGAATTTAATTATCTAATCCTCTCGAACTTAGGGAATTTATATTCACTGACCAGACTTTACCTCAGGTTAATCAACCTTGTTATAACATCAATTATTAAATAGAAGTTTTTAGTGCTTCCAAGTCCCTATCAATAATTCACTTTCTACTGTATTTGATTTCATATCTCAAGCAAATCAAAGCAGGTACTATCTATTGTTCGTAACCAATAGACAATGATTAAAATCTTTGAATTATCAAGGAGTCCTATTAACTTTTGAATTTTAAAAACTTAGCATCTTACCAAAACTTAACCCATAGATCCCATAGTTCGGGTTAGAGGGGTTTAGCCACTCATGATGTAATAATCAGAACAACTAGATGAATTCAAAATTTGAAAGATAAACTTACCACAAGATGAATAATAACTAGTGATTCTCAAATTAGATCACAATAGGAATCCCCAAAGTATTGATGGAAATCTCTTCAAAGTTAATTGTTTTTTTCAAGCCAAGAAACAAGAGAGAAAAGTAACAAAATACGTGTCTCCAAAAGATGTTCAGAACTACTTAGAAAACCCTAAACAATGCTTTAAATAGTTTACCCTGATTATGGAAACAAAATCATAGAGTGCAGTAATTTCTCGGACTGGTGACACCATTTGTGATGCCTTATCAGGAGGCTGACGACTTATCACAAATGTCATGAGCTCCTCTTTGATTTTAACTTTTGTTGCCTTAGGCTGATGATGAACTATGTTGGCCTATCAGATCTTTGATGACTTATCATGAATGTCGTCACTTATCTACCTCAGCTCATATGTTTTACCTTAGACTGACGACAATTTTGGCAACCTATCAACCCCTTGACGGCTTATCACAAAATTTTGTCACAACTTTCAGATGAGGTATATACTCTGTCTAAGGCTGACGATGAAGCTAATAACTTATCATAGGGCTGACGGCTTATCACATGTCATCAGCCACACTTTTCTTCTTTTTACTTCATATTTCAACTCTTTTGCTTCCATCCTTGTTGGTTCTCTAGCATCTTAGCTTCTACTGCAAAATCAAAGATAAAAAACTTAAAAATGATAAAATTTCCTTAAGAGTTTGCAATTATTCTCGGTTAAAAGCCTCAAATGTCTTATCATCAGCTCATACAGCAGTCATCTTTAATTTCCCGAATTAACTAATTATTGAATGGGAAGGTAGTTCCCTATTGCCTAAGGAAAGGTTCATATCATATCTTATAGCCCAAAAATTATTCTCTAAGGGGTGTCACCATCATTTGGTCTGGGTTAACGATTTTACCTTAGAGAGTCCTTTCTTATATTCCGTCCCCATGGTAAATGAATTTCCTAAAGTTTTCTATGATGATCTTTCTATTGTTCCTCCTGATAGGGTGATTGATCTTAGGATTGATCTTGTTCTAGACACTCGTCCTATCTCTATCCCTCCATATAGAATGGCTCTAATTGAGTTGAAGGGGCTTAAAGAGTAGCTAAAGGATCTTTTAGACAATGGTTTTATTTGTCCTAGTATGTCCCCATGGGGTGCACCTATTTTGTTTATGCGTAAGAAGGATCGTTTCCTTCGAATGTGCATTGACTACCGGCTATTGAATAAGGTGATAGTAAAGAATACGTACCCTTTTCCAAAGATAGATGATTTGATTGACCAGCTCCAGGGTGCTAAATTCTTCTCTAAGATTGATTTTCGGCTCGAGTACCATCATTTTAAAATTAGGGAGACAGATATCCCTAAGACTATTTTTGAACCTAGTATAGACATTTCTAGTTCTTGGTAATGTCCTTTGTCTTGACCAATGCTTTAGAAACATTTTTAGATCTCATGAATTGGGTTTTTCGTAAATTTTTTAACTTATTTTTCATTGTCTTTCTTGATGATATTTTGGTCTATTTAAAGAACGAGGCAGATTATGCTAATCACCTTTGCCTTGTGTTGCAGATCCTAAAGGGTCAATGTTTGTATGCTAAGTTTGCTAAGTATGAGTTCTGGTTGAATTATGTGACTTATCTGGGTCATGTTGTTTCTAGTAAAGGGATCATGGTGGATCCACAAAAGGTTACAGTGGTTAAGAAGTGGCCTAGACCCACGACTTTGATATTTAGAGCTTCTTGGGTTTATATGACTATTATAGAAGGTTTTTGGAGAAATTTTCTTCTATTGTTTCCCCTTCGACCAAGTTAACTCAGAAACAGGTGAAGTTCCTTTGGCTGGATGCTTGTGAGAACAATTTTTTAAAAGTTAAAGGATAAGTTGACTTCGGCTCTAGTCTTGACCCTGCCCGAAGAAACAAATGGTTTTGTGGTCTACCGCAATACATCTCAGGTAGGACTTGGTTGTGTATTAATGCAGCATGGCAAGGTGGTTTCTTATGCTTCTAGATAGTTGAAAGTTCATAAGAAGAATTATCCGACTCATGACTTTGAGTTATTAGCTATGGTATTTATGTTAAAGATCTGATGACATTAGTTGTATAGGGTTCATGTTGATATTTATTCTGATCATAAGAGCCTGCAGTACATATTTACTCAGAAAGAGCTAAATCTTAAGAAAATGACGTGGCTTGAGCTGCTCAAGGATTATGAAATGAGTCTTTATTACCACCCAGGTGAAGATAACATAGTTATTGATGATCTTACACGGTTGTCCATGGGTAGATTATCTCATGTGGATGAGAAGAAGCAGGAATTAGCGAAGAACATTCACCATTTCTCTAACCTTGGAGTTCATCTCTTGGACTCTAAGAATGGTGGTGTTTTTGTGCATAACGTGGTGTAGTTATCCCTTGGTTTAGAAGTAAAAGAGAATTAAGTGTCGAATCCTATCTTGATACAAATCAAGAATGATGTAGGCAAGCAGAAGGTGGTGATTTTCGAGATCGGAGGTAATAGTATCTTAAGGTACTAAGAGAGGTTATGTGTTCCTGATGTTTAGGGTTGTGAGGTAAGATTTTTGTCCGAGGCCTATGAGTCATGGTATACGGTTCATCCTGGGTCAATGAAGATGTATCATGACCTTAAGAAGATTTATTGGTGGAATAATATGAAGTAAGATGTGGCTAATTTTGAGGCTAAATGCATGGTATGTAAACAACTGAAATTAGAACACTTGAGGCCCAGAGGGTTGTCTAAAGAGATTGAGCTACCAGTGTGGAAATGGGAGATCATTAATATGGATTTTGTTACCGGTCTTTTGTGGCCTCACCAGTAGATTGATTCGATCTAGGTCATCATGGATAGGATGATTAAGTTTACTCACTTTTTGCTAATGAGGACTAGTTTCTCTTCTAAAAACTATGCTAAGTTGTTCATTGAGGAGATCATGAAGTTGCATGGTGCTCCAGTTGCTATCATTTCTGATTATTATACTCAGTTCTCACCTCACTTTTGCAGGTCATTTTAGAGGTGTTCGGGGACTAAGGTGACCCTTAGAACCACGTTCCACCTGCAGACAGATGGGAAAATGATGATTCAGGTTTTGGATGATATACGTTGGGCTTGTATAATTGACTATGGTGGTAGTTGGTTTGACCACTTTCCACTCATTGAATTTGCTTACAATAGTAGTTATCACTCTAGCATCGGTTGGCTCCTTTGAGGCCTTGTTTGGTAGGAGACGTAGATCTCCCATCGGGTGGTTTGAAGTTAGTGAGGCTAAGATGTTTGGCCCGAATTTGGTTCACCAAGTGATGTAGAAGGTTATATGATTCGAGATAGGCTTAAGACCACCTAAAGTTTCCAAAAGTCTTATGTAGATGTGAGGCGAGGAGAATTAAAATTTAAGTGGGAAATTGGGTTTTCCTAAACGTTTCTCCCATGAAGGAAGTGATTTGGTTTGGTAAGAAAGGGAAGCTCAGCCCCTGTTATGTCGGTCCGTACTTAGTCTTGAAAAATTTAGTAATATTACGTATGAATTGGAGTTGTCTTCTGATTTGGAATCCATTCACTCGGTGTTTCATGTGTCAATGCTGAGAAAGTGTGTGGATGGTCCTCCAATGGTTGTTCATTTAGTAAAGGAGGGTATTTTGGATTTCTTGTCTTATGAGGAAGTCCTGATTGAGATTTCGGATCGGTAAGTCCGTTGGTTGCGAACTAAGGTTGTAGCTGCGGTAAAGGTTCTTTGGCGGAACCAAAAAATTAAAAAAGCTACTTAGGAAGACGAGGAGGACACAAAGTCCAAGTACCTGTTCTTGTTTCCCATTCTAGATAAGCATGCTTAAGGTATGTGTTTTCCTTAACATCTTTGTTTTTTTACTTTGTTAAAGGAAAGAGTAATTTTCTTGACATCTTTGTTTTCTGACTTTGTTAAAGGAAAGAGTGATTTCCTCGGCATCTTTCTTTTCTATCTTTGCTAAACCTAAGAGTAGAGGTATATAGAGTCAAATCGTGCTAGAAAATGCCTTTTCCTATCATTCGAGGATAAATGATCCTAAGGGGGGAGTATGTAACGCCCCGAGTATTTGGTCCTTAAAATTTTCTAGAATTTCGCACTCACTTTCCTAATTAGCAGTGGACCCTATGAGTGATAGGGTGTCTTGACGGGTTATTAGGACAAGTCGTAACCAAACTAGTAAGTTTGTGGATTGATTTTGCACTGAGTATGACTGGATCACTTAGAGCCGTATGGATATGTGATGACTCATCAGTTGTAATCGTAGGGTGTCCAATGTAAATCCCAATTTAGGATTTGTGTTAACTACGACTGGATCTTATGAGTCGTAGGGTCCCATTATGAGTCACGCTATTGAGTCATAAGGACAACAGTGTAGGGTTCCTTGGTGGTACTTCCTTGGTTACAACTCCTAGTGACGAGTCATATAGAGTGGCTATGAGTCAAAGGTTGACCCGCAGTCAAATGCAATACTTTTTTAGCTTTTAAGTTAACGGCATTCTGGATATTTTCCCTCTTAACAAACGTGAAACCCACATCTTATAACTTCTTTAGGGTATCATTATCACTTAGAAACTAATCCAAGTAACTTCTCAAACACTCCAAAAGGCTCTTTGAATTCCTTTAAGCAAGTCAAGCTAGGGTTTCATCAAGTTGGTCATCTAAGGGCTCTAAAGTTAAATTCTCTTTGTGAAACTTGATATTTCAGGCATTTGACTCTACCCTTAAACTTAATATCTCTATTGCATGAAAGTTCAAGGTTATTTATGTGATTAAAAGTAAGGGTTTTGTCATGTTTGGGGTTTTTGACATGACTGGTCAAATAATAGCTTTTCCGTGGTTTTATTGTGCATTACTCATCTTTTAACTATATGTGCATGGGTATGATGAATGAACTTAAGAATTGGAATTTTCCCTAAACTTGCAACTTTTGAAGTGATTATGGCCCCAACCCCTTATTGTGAGACTATTTTTAGTTAGGAGAAATATGAGAATTTAACTATTTTGGAACTATTGCATTATAGTGTTAAAGTGATCCTTGTTGGTTAATGTTTTCAAAAGCTATTACATAATTGAACCAAGAGAGGTTGTGAATTCCCTATGTAATGAAATTCTGTTGGCATATTGATATTACCTTGCAAGTATAGGTTGTATGACAATACCAACAATGTATGCCTAAATATGTATTGTGGTTCAATGAATGGGATTGCGTGATAATTATTTTAATTGGGCTTTAAAGAGGGTTGTGTAGCTGAGTCATAAAAGTGAAGGTCTGAGAGACCATTACTGGAAACTGCAATTGCCGATGTGGGGGTCTATATGACCGGGTGATTTTAGTCCCTCTTATTATTATTATTATTATTATACAATTGGAGGTTTCAGTCCCCCATATCTTATTACAAGATTTGGTGATCATGTTACATTGATATTCGAGGAGGTTTGAGTCCCCTATAGTGTATATGTATACCCTCTGGTTTGTTCTGCCACATGTACTGGGGCACTACCTGCTAGGGGAGAGTTGGGCCTATATAGCCCGTGGGTTTCTTGTACGTTATGATGGTTGAGCTACACAATCCAGACTAAGGTTTTGAAATGCATGTTAAGCCTTGTTTTTGATCTCAGCATATGTTATATGTATATGTATATGTATATGTATATGTATATGTATATGTATATGTATATGTATATGTATATGTATATGTATATGTATATGTATATGCATTGGAAGGTGTGCATGGAATATTGAATGATTTTGAACTATTGATCAAGTTATTATGTTATCCCATATTACTGAGTTACATACTAGTGGAAGAATCAATTTCATGTTTTGGTCTCTTATACTTTAGACTATTTAGAATTATTTTTGGCTATGGTCGGAGGCATGTCCTGACACTTTATTAATACTCAGATTTAGTTCTTATTTAGAAGGATTTGTTGGATTACTGTGGATTTAAGTGGTGTTGGTCTGTTGTTTCGGACGAGTTATTGGATATTGATCATAAAAATATTATTTATTCTTGAATTTATCTTGTTATATGTTCGAAATTCACCCGATATTAGGAAAGTTGTGTTTACTTGGTTAGGTGCAGGGGGTGGTCTCCGATTAACGTGGGACTTGAGATACTCGTCATGGCCAGGCCCTGGTTTGGGTCATGACACAAGGTTAGTTGACAAAATGTCTCTCTTTTGATTAATGTAATTGTATTTCTCTCTTTTCTCTTCTTGTTATTTTAACATTTTTAAAAAATATTTGTCTCTTATTTTTCAATTAAGTAATTAATCAAAGCTACATATATATGAGATCCATTCTTGGACAGTCATTAGTAAAGGGTCTATTGGACACATAATTTTCCTTCAGGAAGACTATCTTAATTAAATTAAAAGATTAAGATATTTTAATAGTTTCATCAAACTGAATGTTGGTGGCAGCTAAGAAACGGGTAATGTGCAAGAGAAGGACTAATAAAGGATAGTAAAGGTCAACTGGTGATGACATAAACTCTTAACTTTAGGCTTAGGAAAAAGTAATTAGGCAAACACAATTTCATATATTAAAGCTAAAAGTGACTCTAAGCTGTTAGTAAACTTTTTTAATGGTATTAATCAAATCCCTTGAAACATAGCAGTGGAAGTTAGTGAGCTAATATGGCCATGGAGATAATATTTCGTGTTGAATCATGTGATCAAGGAGGCTAATCAAATTGTGGATAAGTTAGCCAACCTTGAATGTGAATGTCCTAGGAAACAATGCTTTATGCAATTCAACTTATTCTATAGTGATGCTAAATATTTAATGAATATGGACAACTGGGGATTGCTAAGCACAAAACAAATAAAAAAAGAAGATCAAGACAAAATATGATCCCTTGTGATTTATTGATGTTCCATGAACGTATGATACTTGAGACACTTAAAATTGTGAATATTTACAAGTACAAGGATATTTCTATGCGGATATAATAAATTTTTGGGTGTTTCAAGGTCAAAAAGGTCCTGAAGAGTAAAGTACTGGATTTTGGAAAATAAAGGGCATCAGATGACCATTGCCACGATTGTAACCATAGTCGCACGTGTGCATCGCAAGAAAAAGCCAAGAAGTAGCTCTTAGGTGCTTGTCAAAAGAGAGATCCCACAATCATACATTGATTATACAATCATACCATATGATAGTGGGAAATAAGTCTTGGAAATATCTATTCAAAAGCTAAGGGAATAGAGGATCAGGCGATTAGATGCCATGCTGTGCCTAGATGTGATAGTCGTACCTTGAGATCGTGAGATTAAAGTCCAGAAGTGAAGTCTGCAGGGATTAGAGTAGAGTATGATTAGACAACTATATTATACAGTAATAGGTAAAAGTCATAGAGCCGTACCGAGGGTCGTATCATTGATGACCTGAAGATGATGAAGTCCTTGATGAAACCACAAGAACCAAAGGACAATTGTGGTATCTAACCACAACCGTACCATCCACCCATCCGATGCGATCAACCCATATTTCCTATTTTGTTTAGGATAGGTTGTGGTTTTTCTATAAATACTTGTAATCTTTTTATTTGTAAGTTTACACTTTATTGCATTATTTTAAGGTTCTAAATACTGGCTTTGGAATTTCAAACACTAATTTTAGGTTTTTAATTCAAATTGAGATCTTAGAGTTTTTCTTATTGTTCTTGTAAGTCATAATTATTTTTTCTTCTATGAATCTTTCTTGTGTTTTTGCAAGAATGAGTAGCTAAACACCATAACTAGGTTATGGTAACAATGGAAGATTAACAAAGTGGAATTCATAATATAGAGTAATCTTAAATTGATGTTTACATGTATTGATTTTTTTCCTTGGTTTTGAATACTTTTTATGGTGCACAATGATAGAACTTGCCTATCTGTTCTGTATGAATGGATGAGTATGCTTGGGAGTAAGGGAAAACAACTTATACTTGGAGCTATCAACCTCCACTTTATAGCTTGAGCCGATAATACAAGACAAATATTATGGATCCAGGATAAGGGTTAGGAAAGCAGGCTCAAGAGAAGAGAAAACTTACTTGAAGCTACTACTTAGGCAAGAGAATAAAGTTTTTGTAAGTATATACAACATATCGATTCTACACACCAAATACTGAGGGGAATTATGAAGTAGAAGAACCTATAGAGTTGTGAAGTTATTGGGGAACACATTCCTAGTACTTTTCTCATATTGATTATAAATCCAACAAATCAACAAATTGTCACTACTGAATTACTTATTTACAAACCGCCTCTTTTACTGGAAATTATTATTGATTTCATTGATATACATATTGACAGATATTTTAACCTATTTCCTATGGGATTGACTCCAACCTTAGTTGGGTTCCATATTTTATCAATGACTACTTTATACTTTGCTTAAATATCCAATTTAAGTGACATCAAATTTTGGCATTGTTGTTGGGGAATATGGTTATAGATTTGATTTGAGTGTGTTTGTTATGGTTATTGGTTGTAATTTCTTGATTTTACTTTTCTATTAGTTTTAGTGAATATACTGGTGTATGCCTTGTACTAAAATTCAAAACAATCCCTTAATTCCACTTAACACGGAGCTTGAGAGAACATTAAAAAATAATTGAAAAATGTTTGACGAAGGAGTTCATGATCCAACAACCTTGCTAGAAGTCATTCATGGTGATGATAAAATTAACAATAAACTCGCACTTTATCCCTTTGCCAGGAAAATGTGGAACAGACCATTGCTAGATTGTTGATTATGGAGAATGCTAGACAAGAGGCTGTCAGGTTGGCAGTTAGGATGAAAGAGCCAGGTAAGATAAAACAAATCATCTATCCGCACTTGATGATCAGGAGAGACAAAGAAGGCATAATTGGAAACAACCTCTAAAATAGTATTTCCCTTAATTTAAAGATTCTGAGGAAGACTTGGATTATTTAGAGTGGGTGCAATCATTACACCAAAATTGCCTCAAGGGAATAAGTTTGGCATTACGAGTGCTATGATCCACTTACTGAATTTATAGGGGGTATTTTGTAGCCTTCCTACTAATGATGTGAATATGCATATTATGAACTTTGTGGGGATATGCACTTTATATAATCTACTTGGAGTGAGTCAAGAGATGATTAGATAGATACTATTTCCATTCTCTCTAATAGAGAAGCTACTCCGTGGTTGGTTAAATTACCCCATAGATCTATTACTACTTATAACGAGATGAGGAATTATTTCTTGGACCAATTTTTCTCTCCCTACAAAATACTACAATTTAAAGACAAAATATACTACTTTAGAGAGTTGCTCTCAAATACACTATAGAAGCCTTGGTTGAGGTTTAAGAATAAACTACACAGTATTCTAAAATATGCTTACGATCTTCTATAGAGCCTAAAATGTTTACACTAAGGTAATAAGATATACTATCACAGATAGGCTATTCATGAGTCTTTATAGAGAGGAGAATTATTAGATCTTAGTTTAAATCATGAAAACTAATCGAGGTTGGCATACCTAGGAGGTAGACTGACCCACAAGTACTTATGCAATTGAATCATCTATAGAATAGCAAGCACTAGATGAGATAGTCATCCAAGAGGTAGCATAATTGATAATTGTGTTAGGATTACTTACTAAGTAATTTTGAGTAGCTGAAGCAGAAAAGGTAAATGCAGTGGGTGCATAAGGTAAGGCAACTAAGAATGAAAATTTAGAATTTGAAAAGGGGGAAAAGTGTCTTAATAGAGAGATGGTAGGTTTCTGAGCTAAGGGTGCAGGGTCTAACCAAGACAATTGAAACTTGAGTCAAGGTAATAAAGGTTGGAACTACTATGGAGATAACAACTACAAGAAGGTGTGGGTGTAGAATAGAAGTGGGGATTATAATGGTGATTGGAGAATTAAAAAATGAATACAAAGATAGAAGTGGCCTTTACTTTCTAACTAGGAACCTTGATGTGGGTTCAAGCAATTCGAGAATAAAGGACATACTTGAAAAGGTTGCAAAAGGCATTGAGAAAATAAAAGACTGCCTTAAAGAGATTAAGATAGATATTTTGGTTATAAATCAAGAAGTTAGATCACATGCTACCATCATCAAGTAGCTTACAGAACAGTTTAATCAAATTTAGGCAGCATTGAATCAGCATCAACAAGGTACACTTCCAAGCAACACCATCCAAAACCCAAAGAATAATGGTCATTTCTTGACTATTTCTACTCGGCGTGGTAAGATGGTTGCATACCCTTCTAAACCATGATTACGAATGATGTGGTAGATCCAGTGATTGAAGAGTCCAACTTTAAATAAGTGATGATTAAAGAGAATACACCTGAAATGCCCTGATTTAAGGAAGAGTAGGTCCCATAAGTATTGAATCCTATTCCACAACCTCCACCTCCTTTTCCATAAAGACTGAAAAGAAAGGCGAAAAGAAAAAGTATCAAATACTTATTTCTATGCTAAAGAAGTTGACGATAAATATTCCTTTTGTTGAGGCTTTATTACATAAAGTTTATGAAGGATTTAGTGACTAAGAAGCGGATGTAAGTTTTGAGCCTGTGGACAAGGTGCACGATCATATTGCAATAGTCTCTAGATCTTTGGCTGAAAAAAAGAAAAACACAGGATCATTCATTATTCCATCACTATTGGGTATTTTAATTTTTTAAAGCCTTTGTGTGATTGGGGAGCTAGCATTAGCTTTATGTCGCTAGCATTTTATAAAGAGTTGCGTTAGGGTCGCCCAAACTAATGTTGAAGAGACTTCTAATTGTGGAGCACACTACAAAGAAGTCAGTGGGAGTCATCTATGATATTTTAGTTATGGTTTCATCCTTCATCTTTTTAATTGATTTTGTCATCCTTGATTATGAGGTTGATTTTGATGTTTCTGTTATCTTAGGAAGGCCTTTCCTTATGATTAAACATAAGTTAGTTGATATAGAAATTGGGCAGATAAAGTTTTTGTTGAATAATAAGTAGGTTACCTTTAATGTATGCTATTCCATCAAGTAGCCGAAGGACATGTGTGTGATCTCTGTGATCAATATAGTCGTTGAAGATAGTTTAGTAGCTCCTATTAAGGAGATACTTGATGTTGAGACTCTTACAGTAGTTATTATGAATTTTAAGAGTAATGGCTTTGGTGATTATAATGAGATAGTGCATGCACTTAAGGATAGGGGTTTATAAAATTATACATCAAATAAGTAAGATCTTGACTTAAAAAATAGAGTGACCCCACCAGTTCATTCTTTTAGTAAGGAGCCTTTAGTTTTGGTTCTCAAATCTCTTCCATCCCATTTCATTACATACTTTTAGGAGACAACAACATATTTTTGGTTATTTTTGTAGCTATATTGGTCGATTAGAAAGTTGAGGCTCAGGTTTCTATGTTGAAGAGGTTCAAGAGAGCTATTATGTGGTCCATTACTAATATTGTTGGAATTTTAACTAGAATTTGACATATAAAATCCAACTTGAGCTAAATTATGTACCTAGAATTAAGCACTAATGGATGTTAAAACTGCTTATACAAAAGGTGGTGAAGAAATAAATCATCAAGCAGTTGGATATGGGTGTGGTTTATCTGATTTCAGATAGCAAGAGGGTAAGCTCGGTCTGATATGTGCTAAAAAGGTAGAATCACTATGGTTCCTTATGAGAAAAACAAGCTTATTCTGATAAGGCCAATCACTAGTTGGCATGTCTATGTGGACTATAGAAAGCTTAACTCATATATGGAGAAGGATTATTTTTATGCCCTTCATGGATCAATTATTAGAAAAACTTATTGGAAGAGGTTTGTATTATTTTCTTGATGGATACATGGGTAATAATATGATTTCTATTGCTCTCAAGGACCAATAGAAGACCACTTTAACTAGTCCATATGGGATGTTCATATTCAAGAGAATTCCATTTGGTTTATGTACTGCACCCATAACTTTTCAGTTTTGCATGATGGCAATATTTTTTGACATAGTTGAGGACACTATTGAGGTACTCATGGATGACTTCTTGGTTTTTGGTGACTCATTCAATGATTGTTTGGCACATCTCTCCAATGTTTTGAGGAGATGCGAGGAATATAACCTTGTTTTAAATTAGAGAAGTGCTTACTTTATGTTTAAAGAAGGAGCAGTGTTTGCTCACAAAAATTTTAAAAAGGGGATTGAAATCGACAAGGCAAAAATTGAGATGATTGAAAATCTACCTCCATTATTTTTGTAAGAAGCTTTTGTAGCTTCTTGGGGAATGTGGTTTTCTATAGAATATTTATCAAGGACTTCTCTAAAATTATTAATCCTGTGTGTAAGTTGTTGGATAGGAGGTAATTCGTCTTTGATGATGCCAGTTTAAAAGCATTTGAGTGTCTGAATAAGAAGATGACTTCATCCCCTATTATTGTGTCTCCATATTGGTCAATGCCTTTTAAGGTTATGTGTGATTCTAGTAGTGTATCCCTAGGTATATTCCTAGGCTAAAAGCAAGAGAAGATCACATATCTCATCTACTCTGTTAGAAAATCACATAACCCTGCCTAAGAAATTATACTATGACTGAATAAGTGTTTCTTGTAGTGGTGTTTACTTTAAAAAATCTTTGGTCTTATTTTGTTGGCACAAAAGTCATCGTGCATACTCACCATGTAGCTCTTAGGTAATTTATGAAAAAGAAGGATGCTAAACCGAGGTTAATTTATTAGGTATTGTTATTGCAGAAATTTCACTTTGAGTTTAAAGATCGAAAGAGGACTGAGAATCTAGTGGTTGACCATTTATCATGCCTTGAAAAAAAGGCTATACTAAAACTAAAATAATATCTTAAGATTGATGACACTTTTCCAGATGAGCAGGTATAAGCAGAATCACAAGATTTGACTCCATGGTTTGCAGATATTGAAAACTATTTAGTGAGTGATGTGGTTCCTAAAAACCTACTATTTAATAAACATAATAAATTGATGTATGATGTGAGGAAGTTCTTTTGGGATAAGCCATTGTGTTGATAGAGTAGCGCAAAGATGTGTTCCTGAAGTTGAGATGATGAGTATTTTAGAGGTATGTCATTCTTCTCCAGTTGGGGATCATTATAGTGGTGTGTGAAAAGTTCACAAGATCTTGCAATGTAGATTTATTGGCCCACCATTACAAATATACACATGACAATGCCAAGGCATATAACTAATGCCAAAGGAAAGGAAATATCTCGCAAAGGCATGAGCTTTCAGTAACCATTATTCTGCACTTTGAGTTGTTTGACATATGGAGCATTGACTTCATGGGCCCTTTTGTTTGTTCTCGTTGTATGAAGTATATATTATGGATATTAAATATATTTCAAAATAGGTGAAGGCAATTACTCTTCCAAACAACAAAGGGAAGAGTGGTACAACATCCTGGAAGAAGAACATATTTTTCGAATTTGGGACTCGTAAGGTTATCATTAGTGATGGAGCCTTGCATTTTTTAAAATATATACTGTGAGCCTTTCTTGAGAAATATGGTATGAAACATAAGGTGGAAACGCCTTATCATCCTTAGATAAGTGGACAGGTTGAGGTCTTTAATTATGAGATTAAGACCATCTTATTGAAGACTGTGAATGCCCAAAGGACGGATTGGGTGAGAAAGTTAGATAATGAACTATGGGCATATTACACTGCATTTAAGACCCCTATTGTTGTGTCCCCGTATTATCTTGTGTAAGGTAAAGCATTCCACTTACCTATCAAGCTTGAACATAAAGTATTATGGGCATTGAAGAAGCTAAACTTGGATTGGAATGATGTGGCCAAATTGAGACTAGAATATCTAAATGAGATGCATGAATTCTATCTTAGTGCCTATGAATAATCAACTTTTTAAAAGAAGAGGGTAAAGTTATGCCATGATCGCAAGATCGAGAAAAGAGAATTCATCGCAAGTGATATGTTATTGCTTTTTTTGTCTAAGCTGATGTTTTTATATGTAAGTTGAAGTCAATGTGGAGATGGTCATATGGAGTGACTAGAGTGTTCCCATATGGTGCACTTGAGATGGAAAATAAGGAGGGCTAAAGGATTGAGGTGAATGTCCAATGGGTGAAGCACTATCTCGGGTCCATGGAGGAAGTAAAGATGGTATGTGATGTGGATTTAGATGGTGCTTTAATTGTCACGCACACCAAAGTCAAGCTGTGGTGTTGAATCAGCGCTTTATGGGAGCCAACCTATGGTGTTGTTAGTGATGTCTAAGTAACTAACTTAGCCACGTCGTGTTGCGACATTAAATTAAATTCTTCTTAAGACGCAACCCATGATTTTGTACTTAGTATTTTTATAGGGTGATTTGTGTTACTTGTGTATGGATTGAGTAAGAAAAGAGTTTTAAACTTGACTCAGCACTAAACCCATGATAGGATTGCACAATCGTGGAGAGCCCATAGTCATAGATTCGATCATCTATATACAAACCAGTGATGTCACGAGGGATGAAATTAGGAGTTATCCTATGATTGGTCATCAAAATCATACCTAGATGGCACAATTGTGGTGCCAGTCATCTGATCAAACTCCTAAAAACCCTCATTCAAGACATCGAATATATGATTTTAATAAATTGATATAGTTAAAAATAATGATTGTCCTTAAGGCTCATGGGTTTCCAGATAAGTTTTCCTAAATTTTTTTGGTATGCTAAAGAGTTACAATTGTGGTGTCACACCACGATTTTAGGATGCATCCACGTGATAGGTCCACTTAAATACGTATGACCCAAACTAACGCAAACCACTTAAGGTTTAAACCTTTAAACTCTATACGTGATACCCGATATTGATTATCACTCATTCAAACTCCCATTTACAATTTCAGTCTATCAAAAGAGCAAAAAATGTATGAAAATTCTATATCTGATTCGCATGTTGAAGCTACTCCCCAGTCTCAAATTCATTCACTCATCTTGTTCTTTAATTTGAAAAGAAAATTTGTAAGTATTATGGTTGTGTCTATCAAGAACATTATGTTTAAGAAAAAATTTATGGTTCCTTGGAGTAGCATAACAATAAGGTTACAAAAATACATATGGGTATGAGTTTTTCACTCGGAAATAGAAATGGGGAAGTCTTAAGTGCCTAATATTGCTAAAAGAGACTAGTCATGATTGTTCTCTTGGTGCATTTTAGCAATGCTGCTAACGTGCACCACTACTGAACAACAAACTAAGACCCACTCAAAAAACTCTATCGGCACTCCGGAGAAGGTTGTCACACCATTGATTACTTTTGAAAATTTACTACCCCTAAAATTTCAATCTATTCTCGAGGAAGGTGAGCACACGTCAACAACTTCGATTCACCTAGATATTTGCACTTGCAAAACTTTGAAAATTTTATTGGTCCACCGATAAACCAACACCCCAAATTCTAAGAGGCGACAACTTCGACAAACCATACCCCTATAGAGAAACCAGAGTATTGTGAGAATAGAGTAGGCCACAAGTTGAAATTACTCTTATGTGTTCTTCCAACTATGAATAAAGGTAAGATCCCTGTACGTATTGTTAAGGATGATATACGAAGTCAAATGGAGTAATGGAAATATGCGTTGATCGAATATGTAATTGGAGACATCCCTTATTTGAAATTTGTTGAGGCTTACATTATACATGCGTGGAATTATCCTAAAAAACCTGTAGTATTGAGTCTTGATGATGGGTACTTCACTTTTAGATTCACCTGAGCTGAGGAATGTGATAGGGTGCCAATGGGAGGGCCTTATACCTTCCATAACAAACCATTTATAGTTCAAGCTTGGGTAATCAATTTTGAGTTTAACCCAAACTGCATTATCATTATCCCATTGGGTTATATTCCTAGGACTCCTAGTTGGATATTGGTCATGTGAAGCACTAAGCAAAGTGTAACGCCCTGAGTCTATACCCCGAATGCTACACGCTGCTTACGGTCCCGAGGGACCACAAGCTAACCCATGACTGGTACCTGCTATGAGCACTGAATAATAATAATATTATAATAATAATAAAATTGGAATAAATATACAAAAATGCCATAAGGTTCAATACTGAATGAGGTCTAACAATACCAAAACTGAATATTCGTCTAAAAATACTCTAGTCTAATAAGCCTCTAAACTGTTTGAAATAAGGAGTTGATGGGACATGTCCCCAACTAACTCCGACTAACTGTTGAAATAACTGAAATACTAAAGATAATCATGTCCTCGAAATATAAGGACTCACCACTACTCTATCTGCTGAAAGTCGGTACTACCGAGGATGCTCTGGAGCCCGTGCATCTGAACCTATGATATAATACATCATAGCACACAAAGCATGCATCAGTACTTTGAATATACTGGTATGCTCCATAAGGTATGCTGAAATGCATGGGTTCATGATGCGTGAACAATACTAGATGAATAACATGAATATGACTAAATAAGAGTACATGCATGAATATGTATACTATAACTGAGATCGTGATAAAACTGAATACTGAGTCTGAATACTAAATTTACTAATATATGAGTTTACTAATACTATATTAATGTTAACTGAAGGACTATATCTGATATTCCTAAATTTAGAGAAACTATACTGAGTTCCGTACTGAGCTGAGTGACTATATCTTATAGTCCTAAACTTGTAGAACTGAACTGAGTTCTAGACTGAGAGTAAAACTAAAACTGTGGGACTGATTGGGTTACAGTCTATAAACCTAGATAGAAGGGTGTCAATACTGTCCCACAGGTAGAGAGAAGCTATGAGTTAACCCTCTCTGACAGAAAGCTCTTCCACCAACCCTAGTAGGAAAACTCAAGTGAGATGTATCAACCCTCATAATATCTGGCAGGAAGATATCTCAACCTACGCTGGCTACGTAGTTCTGTAACTCAGGGATTACTACAAAGGGTCAAACCCTCTGCTGATAGGAATGCCCCTCCCCCCCCATCCTTAGGTTAACTCAGTGCTGAATCCTACTCCCAACTGAATAGACACTGAACTAATCTGTAGTTATACTAGGCTGGACTAAATTGTTACTGTGTTTGCTGGGTTCCATTGACTGATGAAATACTACTGAATCTTGCTAACTGATTGAGTTTATGAAGGACTGAACTGAATGCTGAGCTAAACTAGATTGATACTGAGTTTACTGAGTTTTTCTGAGTTCTGAAACTGACTAAGAGTACTACTGATAGTGACCTGACTGATACTACTCTATAACTGACACTGGCTCTAGGTATACAATGAAATTGTCGGGTATTAAATACCCCCAAGACTCGATAGCATAAAGAGTAAAGCATAACATAAATCTTAAAGGCACAACAATAGTCATATGTTCACAATTCACTTGCTAAGGCATTTCATCAACACTTGTGAGTCTTTCACTTGTAAATTTATAGGGATACATGCTATCATGTCATAAATACACTAATATTTCACATAGGCATTTCAACAAACACCTTCAAGGCATAGCTGTAACATAGGAGTCATTTAGACGCGTAGTTCATTCATGAATTCATAAATAAGATCAACAATGGATCAAATTGCATATTTAATTCACTTAGACATTTTAACAAACACATGGTAAGTATATTCTTATACTTGGGCATGAACAATAATATGTCATGGCTACATTAATCACTTCAATTTCAAGAATTTCAACCCACATGCTAACATAAATTCATAAAATTCATTAAAGATATCATCTTAGAAATCATACAAACATGAATTCAAACAACCCACAACATGGAAATCATAATTTAAGATTTTAAAAAGGTTTCTTGAACTCTAAGAGTGAAAGGGGCCCTTGAATAAACACTTCACAAACCTTTATGCTTGATTTTGAAAAGATTGATGGTAGAATTCTTGAGATTTAAATCTTGAATTGAAAGCCCTAATGCTTGTTCTTAAGAGAGTTTGAGAGAAAGTATATTTTGGTGAATGGGGGCTAATTTTGTGTTTTGGGGTGAATAAGGGTGTGGAAATTGACCCATTTACCCTCATAACCCGTAACTGAAATTTGTTGAACTGGGCAGTCCCTCTCGTCGTGACCCCTACTTGGGTTGATTACCTATCGCGACGGGACCCTTAGCTGGGTGGACTGGGCCTCACGATGTGGGGCTATCATGACCCCTCACTATTTTTAACATCTAAACTCGCCCTTACGCTAGACAGAAAAACCCGAAACTCACCCAAGGTGGCCTACAAGTGACCCTGATCATGGATCAAATTTGAAAATTGATAAAATAAGGTTGGGAAAATCGTGAACTAAGATTGCCAAGCTAGGAAGGCTAAAATGACTCTAATTATAATACTTAGCTGAATTTTTCTAAGTCTAAAACCCCTTAGTAGTCTTTAAAGGACTAAGTCAGGCTTAGAAATTTGTGAGGTCTTACACAAAGTCATATGTTCCATCGAAAAGCCTAAACACACTGACCAGTTCACTACCATTATGGAAAGAATCTCATATTCAAGGGTGCTAGTAGAAATTGATTTAGCACAGCCTTTAATTGATACTATAAAGATGATCACTCCTACTAGTATATTCCAATAACCAGTGGAGTATATATGGAGACCAAAATACTGTGGCCATTATTTTAAATTTGGCCATGTTTTTTAGTATTGATATTCGAAAACTTCAAGAAAGCACTAAAGAAAATGAGAAGGAACAGAAAAAAGAAGAAACCTCAAAGAAAATAATGGCAGCATAGTGGTGAAAGTGAAGGTACTTCAAACAACCCTTCTACTAGCCCTTCAAAAGACCCCCTGAAAAAGAGGTGAGTGCTAAACCAAGTTACTCACAAGTATTGATAAGTAATATTGGAGATAAAAAAAATTTAGTACTAGTAATGGAAATAAATCTTCCCCTCTAATTCAAATCTCAGCTTAAGAAGAACCTCCAGGGCTGCCTGGAGAAGCTTGCAATATATGATTTTATCTACCTACAACATCAGGGGTCTAAACCAACCTCTGAAATAGAAAAAAAGTAAAAATATTTTTGAGAAAACACAAGATAGAAATATTAGGATGCTTTAAAACTAGGGTAAAGAAAAATAAGGCTGCAACTATCTTGAAGAAGGTTTTGGATGGTTGGAATACCTACTGTAACTACCCAATAGCTCCTAATGGGAGAATATGGGTGTTGTGGTATCCTCATGTGAATGTCTTTTTCATTTTGAGGAAAGAACAATTTGTCCATTGCTATGTATGTGATGCTAATGGGAATTTCTCTTCATATGTCACTATTGTGTATGCAAAAAATAGTATACATGAAAGGCTAGAGTTGTGAAATGAGATCATATTGATGGGGAATTCTTTCAGGAATCTTGGTTGTTTATTGGGGATTTTAATGTTGAATTGTCATCACATGATAGAATAGGATCTGCAGTCACTCAGCTAGAAACTCAAGATTTTAAAGACTATGTAGACCAATTTCAATTAACTTCCCTAAAAGCAAAAGGATGCTACTACACGTTTTACAATAAGTAGCAATAAGAGCACAGAGTATATTCAAACATTGACTGCTCACTAAGGAACTATCACGGGTTACGGAACTATGGGAATGTGGAGGCTAAATTTCTCCCTTCAGGGGTATCTGACCATTCCCCTATACTTTTACATCATACTGACTAGCAACTGACTAGACCAAAACCTTTCAAGCTCTAAAACACAGTGATGGAGCATCTAAAGTTCCCAAAAATTATAGTATCCACTTGAAGGAAACAATTCTCTGGAACTTGTATGTACAAGCTGAATCAAAAGCTCAAAACTCTAAAATATGACCTACAAGGACTAAATACTCACCTTGAACCTTATGCCCATAAAATTCAAAAAACCAGAGAAATGTTAGAAATTGCACAATGCAGGTTGGACTTAGAGCCTATGAATCAAGAGTTTATATAAAAAGAGAAAAAACTTCTCTAGGATTTCCATCACTGGAACCTAGTAACGGAGAAAGTTCTAAGTCAGAAGTCTAGGGAAGTATGGATTTAATATGGTGATACAAACTTAAAGAAATTCCATGCACAATGTAAAATTAGGGCCAGCAGAAGTAGCATCTCTTCTATCTATGATACTACAGGTAATAAGCTTACTGATCGTATTATTATGGAAAATAAATTCATTAGATTATTTACTAGCCTAATGGGCACAACTGTAATTGAAATTCCTTGTCCAAACTCTTAGGTAATTAAGAGTGGCCCATGTCTTTCACACCCTCAGAAACTACAACTAATACAAAAGGTCACTGATCAAGAAATATTATATGCTTTGAAGAGTATGTCAGTAGACAAAGCTCCTGGGTAGATAGTTTTCTTATGGAATTCTTTACTATATAATGGAACACTATTAATAATGACTTTCTAAAGGCTGTAAGAGAATTCTTTAGGTCAGGTAAGTTGCTAATGTCTTTCAGTTGTACAACAGTGACTTTGGTTCCCAAATGTGATAATCCTACTATGGTCAAAGACTTTAGACCTATAGCCTGTTGCACAACCTCTTATAATTGATTACAAAGATGATAATTCATAGGATAAAGAAGGTAATAGGATCTATAATAGGTCCATCACAATCAACAATCATTAAGCATAGGGTATTATATATAACATATTGTTTAGTCATGAGTTATTCAAGTGGTATTCTAAAAAAGGTCTCTTTCCTAGATGTGTGTTAAAAGTAGACCTCAGGAAAGCTTAGGACGTAATTGAATAGTGATTACTCAAAGGTATGCTAGTTGAGTTGGGTTTTCCTATGAAGTTCATCAACTGGATCATGGAATGTATCTGCTCTATTTCCTATTCCTTAGTACAAAATAGGGGTCTCACCAAACCATTTCAGGGGAAGAGAGGCATAATGCAAGGTGACCTTATGTCACCTTAACTTTTTATGATAGCTATGGAGTACCTAAATATGGAACTGAATTGGTTGGACAAGGACAAAGTCTTTCACTACCACCTTAGATGTAAAAAAATTAGGGTTTAGCATATCTGCTTTGAAAATGACTTACTCTTATTCAGTAAAGTTGAGCTCAACTTAATCACACTCATTTAGGAGGCTTTCTACAGGTTTT
This sequence comes from Capsicum annuum, assembly GCF_002878395.1. Classification (NCBI taxonomy): domain Eukaryota; kingdom Viridiplantae; phylum Streptophyta; class Magnoliopsida; order Solanales; family Solanaceae; genus Capsicum; species Capsicum annuum. Next base: position 50,253,571 of record NC_061112.1, read on the forward strand.
CTAAGCCTCAGGCCTACAGGAAAATATTGATAATAGTTTAAGCTATTTCTCTAGTACTCAGCCCCAGGTAAAGCAACTGATTTTTTACTATTTGGGCTATTGGGAAGAGGGACTACCTTATAAATACCTTGGTGTCCCCTTTCATAAAAAAAAGTTCATAGTAGATCAATGTATGCCACTGGTTGATAAAGTTGTTGAGAAAATAAAATGTTGGAGTACAAAATTACTATCTTATGCAGGTAGGATCCAACTGATTAAATTTGTAGTGTTTGGTGTCCACACTAACTGCGCACAGATTTTTCTTTTGCCAAAGAAAATCATGAAGATGATTAATGGGTCGTGTAAAGTGTTTCTACGGACTGGAACTATTTTGACATCAAATAAAGCACTTGTGGCTTGGGAAAATATTTGTCTCAAAAAATCTACAGGTGGATTAAATGTCATGAATCTCTACTAGTGGAATAAAGTTGCAATTACAAAACAACTCTGGGCTTTTACTGAAAAGAAGGACTATCTATGGATCAAATGGGTCCATATTTACTACTTAAAAAAATGATTCCTGTGGAAACCTTTGAAAGCCCAAAAAATACCACTAGGACAATCGGGAAAATCATAGGTTCAAGATAACATGTTATGATAGCCCCTGGATTACAAGGTGATTTGCAAACTAGGTTGACATCATGTGTAAAAGGATCAAAATTTTTGATAAAAAAAAGTGTATGATGCTCTAGCCCTCCACTTTCCATAAAATGCATAGTAAAGGAATTATATTAAATCAATGAACAAATTCATTCTGTGGATAGCATTGTTACACAAACTATCTACTATTGAGAGACTAGCAAAGATTGGGATTCAGGTACTTGTCGGATGTATGTTTTGTTATAATGCTGATAAAACTCATGATCACTTATTTCTATAATGTTATGTCACTAAAAGGATATAGATGACATTGCTGAAATGGATGAGAGTACAAAGAATTGTGGGTGGTTAGACCACTAAAGTGGAATGGGTTACAAAACAAGCAAAAGGAAAATTTGCTAAGAGCTCCATCATCTGTTGTGTCTTTGCTATGATGGTTAGTATAATATGGATAAATAGGACCTTATCTAATCTAATAGGGCAACAATAATGAGGATAGGGTGTGCAGGGAAGTTGGTGTCCATATTCACATTCAAATCCAAACGTACGGGAAATGGGAGCCTCTTCTACAATAAGAAGCTACATAGCCCTGAAGAAGTCAATTAGTACTGATTGGATTTACTATTATTATATCAATTGTAATGTCAATGGAAGTCCAGTACTAGTTTGGAATACTGAGCTGATAGGTAAGGTCTTAGAACTACTAAGGTTTTAGTTTTTTCATACTTGAAAATAGGGGTCTAACCTTGTTTAGACCATGTAAATATTCTTTGGTGAAATAAAATTGTTTATTTACCAAAAAAATTTCTAAAAATTTTTTAATAAAGGTCAAAAAGAGGCAAAAAAACATGTATAGAATCTGCTAAATGTCAGTGTACTAGATGACACAAGCTATGATTATACTGTTAAAATACGATCGTAGGTTGGGTCGTTGTGGGATGTCAAAGTCTAAAGTATAGGAGATCATCATATGAGCATATCCTATGATCATCCTATCATGGTACGATCATCTTATGTGATCGTTTGATATGAAAAAAAACTCAGTAACTTGGTCTTGTTCCTATGTTTGTAAGGTATGATCGTACCTTTATTGCAAAATCATAGAAAAAATCAGCTAATGTGATAATTCCCGATACTTTTAGGGAACCCTTCCCATAATAGAAAGGTACGACTGTAACTTCATTGAACTATCCTAGGAAGGGTTTTCTGAGTTAATTCCTATAATAGTTTTCATCATTCGAACATAAGTATAATTTTTTACTATGCTGTTATAATGGCACTAGAACATAGAACAAGCTAAAAAAGGACTTCTCTAAAATGAGGGCATCCAAAGACACACCTCCGACCTTAGAGAGTGAGTCAGACATCTATAGTGGTACTGAGGTAGAATATTTTACTACTCTTTCAAATAAACAACACTCTCCTCGAACCACAAGAGATATGTTCAAGGAGATTGAGCAGGCCAAGGCTACTCTATCTACCGCTTTGGTAGAAGTTAAAGCCTTTGTCAAACTTATCTAGTCTAAAGTATGAGGGCAAGAGACACAACAAATAGGGGTGAGCAGGATGAGGAGAAGAGTTTCTCAAAGAAGGAAGAATCCAATGCTAAATCCTCCAAGGGTATTGTTGTTGGCCCACTTTAAAGGGGTATTGATCCAAGGTGCTGGATAGTCCCAAACTCTTGAGACTACTACATTTATGGGACTCAAAGTGGCAACTAAAAGAGGAATATTAAATAAAAGCCCTGAATTTTGCTAGATTCCCTACAAAAAAATCCCAGAGTTGGCACGGGATTTGAGAGGTACGAGTTGGCATGGATGACACGACTCCTTAAAAACTATAGGTCAGAGTTAGTGAGGGGGTTCTTTGCTAAATATGACATAATAATCAAGAACATTACTCTCTAGGGCAAGGACAAAGACATGAGGAAGAAGCCCCATCTAAAATTATTTAAGTCCAGGACCATAAGGTAGATATTTCTATCAAGGCGATCTCTAATGCCCTGTTCATGAAAATATTTGAGCCATTTAAGGAGACTACAAAATATTATTTTTGGATTAATGACATAAAGAGAGTGAAAAAGTTAACCTTTGATGACAATGTTATACAATACAGGTGGTTGGTGAACCACATTGCATAAAATGAAGAAAATGCCCCATGCATCAATGAGGCAACAATATACAAACATATGCTAAAATTTGCCATCAAGGCTTTGGATTAAGTGGTAAGGCACAACATCACACCCATAGCCAATGATAACATATTGAGTGCAACCAATGTAGGCCTGATAGAAGCCTTCAAATATGAATTAGAGCTGAATATCCCATGGAAGATCATAGAGAAGATTAGAGATAGAGTGTTATAGTTTTGTACTATATTTCCATTTCCCTACCTCATCACTCAGTTACTAAGGAATTTACATGTCATGACTATACATGCAGTGGATAGGTTTATCCAGATTATGAATATTGTAGACATAGCTCTGATTAAGGATTTGAGGAACCTGACAACTCCAATTAATCCTTTTGGATATATGTTGATCCCTAATGCTTAACTGGAGTAGATATTGAGGATATAGGTCTTACATAATGCCAGGATTCAAAAGTTTGAGATAGGGGTCAAACACAACATAGCTGATAAGATCATGGAAGTTGTATAGGTAGTTATGACATATTTTGATAGATTTAAAAGCCAAATATAGGCTAAGGTTGTAGAGGTCCAGTCTCTAATATTAAGGCCATGACTGTTGAATTCATCGCGCTGAAAGAAATAGTCAAGGATCTTACTAAGTGGACCATCCATTTGCACCCCATCCACCACCTGTTATGCCATTCTTAGAGAAGCTAGCTGTTGATGTGGACTTTATGGTCCTTGAGTTTTATATTAAATCTCCCATATTTGGGGATAATGATTCAAATATTGAGGATACAAAGGGTGATTTGTATACCTATAAGAAGAGGCAGAGAGAAGAAGGGATAAAAAGGGAGAAAAAGTAACAAAGAGAAAAAAAAAGAAGGATAAAGTACCAGAGAGAACCTCTAAGAGATTTAAACCAGAGAATATGAGAGATATTCCTCCTACTATGGACGTGGTGACCTAGACTGAATGGGTATAGATTTTTCCCCAATTCCATCATTCAGTGAATCGACCACCATCTGTGCCCACATATCAGAGAGTGCCCCAACTCTAATGGAGGTTGTAGGAGTATATATGAAGTTCATCATATCTAAAAGTCAAGAGGTGAAACAATGGAGCCTCTAGTCAAAAAAGTTCCTATTCTTGATTTTGTCTTCAGATCAATGTTCCAAAAGTATTCTAGAGCTAATTTACACAAAAATTCTGGCATGACAACACCTAAATCATGACAAAATCATCAAATTGTATCCAAGAAAAACCCTTCACTTTCTCTTCTATTTTGGGCTTATTTAACTAGTAAAACCCTGAGTTTCTTATGCTAAGAACACAATAGAAACGTTTAAATGTAAAAGAAGCACACATGCATCAAACTTTTGACCCAATCAAGCCCAAAGTCAAAATTAAAAAATTCAAATCCAAAATCCAATCTACTCAATGAAATTAATTCCTAAAAATCATGCAACTTATGAGTAATAAAGTAAAAATAAGTAGCCGAACGAGTGTTACCTTGATTCAACAATGAGAGCAAAGTTATTTGAAAGGTATAGAGGGACCTTTTGAAAGGAAGAGAAATGGGAAATAAAGTAATTCCTCTTCCCTTTAAACTATTTAAGCCACTTTATGATATGTGTCACTATAGCAATGATGTTATAGTGTATAGATGTTTCTAAGTGGGGTCCCTGCTAAAGCCTTTAAAAAAATTGCACTTTTAAAATTTTGAACGCCGTATCTGATTCTAATAACTTGGAGAGGCCCTGGATACCTTATCCATTCAATAAAATGGGTTCCTCATGTCATAGCATGTTGTGTAGGAGCATGAAAAATCTTTCAATAAGAGGGATAATGGATTTCCGTACTAACATTTTAGTAACCAGGGATTTTAAGTAATTGTATCCCTATAGTTTGTCTTTAAATTTTCTTCTTAAGTTTAAGAATCTAAGTATCGACAATTATTTTCTTATGACATTGTGGGAAAAGATATTAATATTCAAATCTATACCCAAACAGTTCCTTTTTCTTGATTATTTGACGATGAACGATGGATAAATTGGTATTTGTTATAGTAATTTAATCTATTTTTACTAAGAAAATGTCTTGATATTAGTATGAGGATTATTGGAATAATGTTCAAATACTTTCATGTGCAATGCAAGTCAAATTTTTGGAATTTAAAAAGGTTATGGTCTGGATGACATCATCCTGCTATAGTGGGACTTATTTTTCTATAAAAGTGTTACTATAAAAACATGACACAACCAGAAACCCTGTTAAATGGGTTTTATTTCTGTTATCCCTTTGAGTAGAAATAAAGGACATGGGAAGGCTCTACAAACCCTTAGGTTTGCCTCTCATGTTTTGGAATCATATAGAAGAGAAAAAAGTGGTGTGGTTGGGTGCAAACCCATGGATTTTGGGGGAGTAACATATCTGTGATCATAGCACAATATTAGAATGTGCTCCGGTTCATCTCTTGTATAGATATTTGACATCCAGGTAAGATAAGATTAATTGAGTAGTGTAGACATATCTTAGTGAGTGTAGCATACATGTAAGAGAAATTTTATGATTCGGCCTTCGGGCATGAGGTTTGGATAGCTAAAATTGGTTAAAAGTTGGGTAAAATGTGTTTAGGTGGTTGTATTGTAATTGTTTTATGTTATGTGATAATATTTTATACATTAGATGATTTATTATTGTATATTCTTATTGGGGGTAGTTAAAAAGGGCAAAATATTGGTCAGTAGTGATGTTGGGTAAATTTATGCATTCTAGCGTTACTATTCTAGCCTTTTTAGCCATGTTTTGAGGATGATTCTTGTGCTTAATGTGTTGATAATGGTATAAATAAGCATTTATGTGTCCAATTATGTGTTTAAAATTTTTAATGGTGTTTTCACATGGGTTTTGATTCAATTTGAGCATTTAGAGATCAACCAAGAAAACTAGTGCTACTAGCTTGAGTTAGGTGTTTGTGTAGTCTAGCGTGTTGGGTTATAATCTGTTTGATAAGTTTCTACGGTTGTTATTATGTATTTATATGTGAAAAAACTTGTTGATAATGTTCAATGGTCAATTGGATGAAGCCAAGGTTCAAAACAATGAGTTAAAGATCAAAGTGAAATTAGCCTATGCTTAGCTCATGTTTTTTATTCACCGTCTTGGATGTTGTGTTGTTTTGAGCTCTAAATTGTTTTTTTTAATTATATAGGATTCTTTTTAAATGGATTATTATGATATATTAAGGATACGCAATCTTCTAATTAATTGGAAAAAACTCAAAAAGGCATGGAAATGATCACGGAAGCACATGACACAAGCTGGACGCAATTTGGACCCCTAAAATATTTTGGGTACATGTGGGCGATGTGTTTGTCCAATGGGTGCATTATTCACACCATTGGATTCATAAGGGGCCTAAAATGGTAAAACACTACATCGCAGTGTTGAGTCAATTTGCAATTGTCCAAAAACAATATCTCAACGCGATAGCACTGCTTCACGGTGAGGACCAAACTCAAGAAAAAGTGCCCAGTTATGGCATTTGGTGGCCAATGATGGCATTTTGCACTATGGCGCGATGCGTTGAGAACAAAAATCGGGATAATTTTTCCTTGCTGAACAATAACGAAGTAGAAACCTAATCTATGTGGGGTTATGACTTGTATACTATAAATATGATGTCCTAAAACACGTTTTAAACATCTTGGAACCCATAGATCGCTTGGAACAACATTTGAGGCTACCACAACTTCTTTTTATGTTTTTATTTCATTAATTTAGCTTTATTTATGGTTTTAATCATTCATACAATTATTTGGATGTTGATTATGACTATGAGTGGCTAAAAAACCCTCTTTTCGGGGTTAAAGGCAAGAACATGAGTACTATTATTTTGAATTAAGTTCATTTGATTTTCTTATCATTAGTAATTATTTTTTTATTCTTATTATAACTATTTTAAGGATTTGCGACCCGTAGAATACGTCAATTATCTAACTTTTGATCTCAGGAGAGGGAATAGGGAGATAGAGTATGGGAATAAACAAAGTATGGTTTGTATTTCTTTATGAAATAAGGAATTCAAATTAGTACCTAGGACAGGGATGTATTTATAGGCCTTACTTGATTCAAACATAGGATGATAGCTTAAATAACTTAAGTGGACCATTACATCCTTGCTCAATGATGTAGTTCTAAGGTTCAACTTAGGTAAAGGATTAGAGGTTGAGAAATCATAATAATGAAACTAACCCTACGAATCAACAACCAAGATAAGCAAGTTAACGAATGTAGTTCAATAACGTAGTATGATTGTTCAAAAGTGCTTTAACCCTGGGTTTTATCCTATTGATTGTTTCAAGATCTTTACTTGACACATTGTTTACTTTTCTCGAGTTATAAATTACAAACTCTCTTTTCGGTTATGCTTGAATCAACTAAATCAAAATTGTGAACTAAAATAGAATTGCTATTGAATCAAGTCTCTATGCGATTGATACTCGACTTTTTGAAGGCCACTTTACTAATTGATAAGACCACATACACTTGTGTGTGCGCTTGGGTACTGTCAATTTTTTAGCTCCATTGCTGGGGACTTAAAATTTAGCAACTCTTTATTTTAGTTCTACTTTAAGATTTATTTGGTGTTTTTACACTTGGTCTTCGTTTTGTGATTAAAGAAAATATGTTTTAAGGTTAACTACTTTTAGATTTATTTGGTGTTTTTATACTTGGTCTTGGTTTTGTGATTGCAGAAAATAAGTTTTAAGGTTAGGAAGCTGGCAATGGATAGGGATTTGGTTGAACCAAGCCCCGAACCCAAACAACACTTCCATCAATAAAGAAGAGACACAATCTGTCTCACCTAATTTCTAGAAATAAAAGAAGACCAAGTAGTTCCTACTCTAATGGCTGAACAATAAGCAGCCCAAAGGACAGTAAGGGAAGTGGCAGTCACACTTTCAGAAAACTTGTCTTCCCCAATTCAAAAACCGTTGCTGTGGGGAATTTCGAGTTAAATCACAATATGGTTCAACTTCTTATCAATAGTGGACAGTTTACATGGATTTCACACGAGGATCCAGAAGTCCACTTGCAGACTTTCATTGAGCTCATGACACATTCATTCTGACTGGGTGAATATAGATTATGTAAGGTTGACACTTTGTCCTATTCACTATTAGGGAAAGCTAAAACTTGGTTGAATGCAGAGCCGACCAATTCAATCACATCATGGGATGACTTATCCAAAAAATTCCTCATCAGATTCTTCCCATCTGGAAAAACTGCAAGGCTTCAAAGTGAGATAGTGAGCTTCAAATAGAATCTAGATAAAAACCTCTATCATTCTTGGGAATACTTTAAGGCACTTTTTTTGGATTGTCCACATCACCAACAATCTAATGAGGTACTTTCTCATACTTTTGTAGAAAAACTTGATCACAATACAAATATTTTGCTCGATTTAGTCGCAGGTGGTTAAGCGCTGGAGTTGACTTATGATGATCTGTACACATTGTTGAACTGCATATCATAAGGAAACCCCGAATGGCAATCATATTCTAGAAGTGCCAAAAAGAGAATTACGGGTGTATTAGAGGTAGACCAATTCACAACCTTATCAGCTTTGGTTGCAGCATTGCATAATATGATAAACAATCAGTTCAGTAGCCTAAAATTTAGAGGTCAACAATCTGCAGCCAAAGTCAATGCCATCCAACAAGCTGCAGGTAGGTATAAAGTATGTGGTAATAGTGGTCACTTAGCGACTATGTGTTCTTCTAATACAAAATCAGTGATGTATGTAGGTAATGCACAAAGGCCAAATTATGGTAATGCCTACAACATAAAGCGACAAACTCAGCCGTGGAATACACAATAACAAAAAATTCAGCAACCACAGTCACAAGGGAATCAGTCAACTAGCAACATGGAAGAAATATTAAAGAAACTCCTAGCTAGTCAGATATAATTGGTTGTAGATATGAAAAATTCGCAAGCTAGTCAGAGAAGCTTACAGATTCAAGTGGCGCAGATATAACAAGCATTAAATACTAGGTCACAAGGTGGGTTGCCAGCAGATACAAAAAATCCAAAGCAGGTTATAGCAATCACCTTGAGGAGCGATAAAGAGCTTTAAGAAGAACCTTATAAGGCAACAAAGGAGGTAGATGCAAACTTGACTCCCCAACAAGTTTCTAAAAAAGCTGCTGATAAGTCAAGAAATTCTGAGTACTTGAAAAAAATAGTTATTACTGAACCAGAAAAGAAGCAAGGTATGCCCAAGTATGCTAAGTACTTGAGGGACATGGTTGATAATAAAGTGAAATTGCAGGATATGGGAGTGATAATACTCACTAAAGAGTGTAACATTATAATGACAAAGAAAATCCCCAAGAAATTAAGAGATCTTGGGAAGTTTACTCTCCCTATCCAAATTGGGAGTAAGGTTCTCCACACGTTGAGTGACTTAGGGGTGAGCACAAATTTGATGCCCCTATCGCTGTTTGACACATTAGGCTTGGGAAAGCTTAGATCGACCATTGTGGTTTTACAGCTAGCAGAAAGATCCATGGCATATTCAGAAGGAATCATTGAGTATGTCCTAGTAAAGGTTGGTAAAGTTGTTATTTCTGCTGACTTTATTATTCTTGATTATGAGGCAGAAAAATAGGTAGCAATCATCTTGGGGCATCCATTCTTATAAACTAGAGAAGTGTTAATTGATGTTAGAGAAAGCACGATCAAGAAGAGGGTAGAGGATGAAGATATGGTATTTGATGTATACAAAACACCCACAATAACGTCCTACTATAAAGATTTGTGTATGATCAATATGATTAAAGGGGAAAAGTGTGGGGTGGTTAGTTCACCAAAGACCTCTTTGGAATACCTGATTGAGCAACCTAATCTTCTACCGCCTATGCTTAATTTGATGCTAATTGATGATCCTGAAAAGGATAAAGTTAAAAAATTCACTGCTCTTGAAAATTTACATCCCAGAGGGGTTAAAAGAATAAGAAGATGGGGATCAAGCATGAGAAAGAGAAGGAAATAGAATGAGTTAGTCGTTAGTTGGGTTGTGCTACGACACTAAATCAGGAGTTGCTTGGGAGGAAACCCAAGTTAAGTACGTATGTTTTTTTTTAGTTTTTAGTTTTTATTTCATGTAGTTTTTGTTTTTGATTGAGTCGCAAGTTAATGGAAAGTCTGAGTACGGGAAACCTGAGCTAAGAAGCATGGCAAAGACTGAGTGTGGGGTATCGCAAACCTCCTTTATGCAAAAAAATGCTACTAGCTAGGCCTAGAGGCCTCAAGGAGTATTTCTGTCTCTTGCTTTTAAATTCACTTTGGGGACAAAGTAGATTTTTAAGTGTGGGGTGGGGAAATTCCCAATTTTGGGCTTAATTTAAATTTTTTTATGTAATATATTCTTGTTGGTGCTATTTTTTATTACATAGTGCAAGTGTTTTGATCATAAAAAGCATGTGTAATAAGTGAATTGCTACTTTTCAGACTCTTAGGCTCATTTTTGTGACTCTTGTACTTTTTGGCTTAAATTTGAATTCATGCTATTGTTTGGTTGGAAGTCTATAATGATCTTATTGAGTTGAGCATGTACCATGTGCGTGTGAGATTTTTGTATATTCCTTGTTGTATGTGATTAGAACTTTCCTAGTGTGTGTGTAAAGTGAAATAAAGAGTGTGGGTTTAAGAGATGATTTAGGCATTTCTTTGATAGCCTTGTATTATACCTTCTCTTTTGCCTACCTTTGTGCATAATCCTAGTTAAACCCCATTGAGTCTTTAGCTTATTATCTTTGGTAGTCTCATATGTGGCCTAACCCCTTTTCTTTAATTGACCTTAATTTAATCGAAAAAGATCTTAAGTGCTTTAATTATAAAATACTGAGTAAAGAGTGTGAAATTCAAAATGTAGGAGAAAGGTGAAATTGATATCCCAAGGTAATAATTATTGGTATTTATATTTGATGTATGGTGGTTGGGAGTGATATAAATGATGTTACAAATATTCCATAATTGTAGAAAATGAGAAAAATTAAATCTTGAAGGAATAAACAATACACGCACCATGTGTTTGTGAAAATACTTAAAAGTGATGGGGCAAAACAAAAGAATGGGGTAGACAAAAATGGTGTAAATTATTTGTTGTAGATTGGTTTTAAATGTATAATGTAGTGTATTAAAGCGCTTATAGAGGTTAGTCACTATTTCCAAATTGTTTCTAACCATCCCTTAGTCTACATTACAACCCGAAAAAGTCCTAATTGATCCTAAGTTCATCATTCTAATATTAGTGGATAACTACACTAAGGGCAAGCTTATGTTTCATCGTGTGTAACTTGTGAATTCTTTGTGAGAGTGAGTGTAATTTGATTCTTGTACCTATCATGTTAGAAAATGCTTTTATATAAGTTATTATGGGTAACTCTCTTATTGAGATGGGCACATGTTTGATGAATATGGATGATTTTTGTGATGTCTTTGATTGAATGATAAGCATGATTTAGCCAACTAGGTGAGTCAATTCTTGAGGCTAGGATATTTTGAAGTGGTGTTCATGAGCTTTCAATTGTGTATAGCATGCTTAGTATAGAAATTTGCATTCCGTATAATCATTGTAGTACTATCTTGAGTGTCTTGCTTGTATTAGAAGTGTGGAGTTTTTATAGATCATGGTTTTTATAGTGAAGAGTTGTTCGAGGATGAACAAGGCTTTAAGTGTGGGGTGGTGATGTTGGGTGTATTTACGCATTCTAGCGTTACTATTCTAGCCTTTTTAGCCTTATTTTGAGGATGATTCTTGTTCTTAATCTGTTGATAATGGTATAAATGAGCATTTATGTGTCCAAGTATATGTTTACAATTTTTAATGGTGTTTTCACATGGGTTTTGATTCAATTTAAGCATTTATAGTTCAACTGAGAAAACTAGTGTTACTAGCTTGAGCTAGGTGTTTGTCTAGTCTATCGTGTTGGGTTCTAATGTATTTAATGAGTTCCTAATATTTTTACTATGTATTTATATGTGAAAAAACTTGTTGATAATTTTCAAGGGTCAATTGGATCAAGCCAAGGTTCAAAACAATGAGTTAAAGATCAAAGTGAAATTAGCATATGCTTAGCTCGTGCTTTTGATTCACCGTCTTGGATGTTGTGTTGTTTTGAGATCTATATTGTTGAGTTTAATATATAGGATGCTTGTTGAATATATTATGATGATGTCATAAGGATATAAAAGCTTCGAATCAAGTGGAAACAACTCCAAAAGGCTCGGAAATGACCATGGAAGCACAAGACACAAGCTGGATGCAATTTGGACCCCTGAAATATTTTGGGCGTGCGTGGGCTGTTTTATTGGCCAATAGGATCGTGATTCACACCAATGGATTCATAATGGGCCCAAAATTTTGAAACACCACATCGCGGTGTTGAGGCAATTCGCGATCGTCCAAAAATAGTAGCTTAACGCGATAATACTGCTTTGCGGTGAGGATCAAAATCAGGAAAAAGTGCACAATTATGGCATTTGATGGATAGTGATGGAATTTGGCACTATTGAGCGACGCGTTGAGGAAAAAAATCACGATAATTTTTCCTTGCTGAACAAGAATGATGTGGAAACCTAATCAAAGTGGGGTTATGACTTATATAGTATAAAATGACATCCTAAAACAAGTTTTAAACATCTTGGAACCCCTAGATCGCTTGAAAAAATATTGGAGGCTACCGAAACTTATTTTTAGATTTTTATTTCTTTAATTTAGCTTTATTTATGGTTTTAATCATTCATACAATTATTTGGATGTTGATTATGACTATGACTGGCTAAAAACCCTCTTTTCCAGGGTTAAAGCCAAGAACATGAGTACTATTATTTTGAATTAAGTTTGTTTGATTTGGTTATCATTATTGGTTGTTTGTTTATTCTTGTTATAACTATTTTAAGGATTTGCGGCCCTTAGAATACATCAATTGTCTACCTTTTGATCTCGAAAGATGGAATAGGGAGATTGAACATAGGAATAAACAAAGTATGGTTTGTATTTCTTTATGAAATAAGGAATTCAAATTAGTATCTAGTATAGGATGTACTTAGATGCCTTACTTGATTCAAATGTAGGATAATAGCATAAAGAACTTAAGTGGACCATTACATCCCCACTCAAGATGTAGTTGTAAGGTTCATCTTAGGTAAAGGATTAGAGTTGGGAAATCATAATCATGAAACTAACCTTATGAATCAACAACCATGATAAGCAAGTTAACGAATGAAGTTCAATAACATAGTATGATTGTTCGAAAGTTCTTTAACGCTGGGTTTTCTCCTATTAATTGATTCAAGAACTTTACTTGACAAAATTTTTACTTTTCTCGTGTTATAAATTACAAACTCTCTTTTCATTTATGTTTGCATCAATTAAAATAAAATTATGAACTAAAGTAGAATTGTTATTGAATCAAGTCTTTGTGGGATCGATACTTGGCTTCTTGAAGGACACTTTACTACTTGATAAGACCACATACACTTGCGTGTGCGCTTGGGTGCTGTCAAGTAGCCTAGATCCTTAAAGAAGGTGTTGATAATGTGTGGATGTTGGTGAATTTCAAAGAATCTAGGGTGGTAATAAGTGGTGTTGTTTTAGAAAAGAGGTGTTTTAGCAAAAAGGGTTAATTAGCTGACATGTTTGGGCCTCTAGATGTTATGTAAGTGATAGTTACGTATTTTAATCAATATTTTTTATATATATACATGTTAATTGTTTCTTAGTATTGCTTGTTGATTCATGTCTTTAAGTGTTATCATATTTCACTGAATTGTATGTAAAACTAGAGAATGTTAAAAGAGTTGGTTGTTATCCTTGTGTTATGTGATTCTCTAATATTCCATTATTAATTGTGGAGTACTTTGGTATTTGGACATTGTAATGCCCCGATTTTTCTAAACTGAAATGCTACACAGTGCTCATGACCCCAAAGGACCACAAGCTAACCCATGACTGATATCTGTACCTGTAAACTACATAATATCTCATAAAATATGCAGAAATATGAATTGTAAGGCCATAAGGTTCAATACTAATACATATTTGAAAAACATGGTATAACAATACCAAAAAGGTACATAAATACTGAAGTCTGAACATCTAATCTGACATCTAGTCCAAAAGCCTCTAACTAAACTGAATAAGGAGTTGATGGGACATGTCCCCAACTAACTCCAACTACTGAAATAAACTAAAAACTGAAATAGAAATGAAATCATCATGTTCTCGAAGGATGAGGACTCACGTCTAACTCTGACTGTTGATCCTGAAATCTACTACTGATTTGGAGCTCATGCCTCTGAACCTATGGTGTAACATAAGAGAAAGCACCATAGCACAAATGCGTCAGTACGTCTGAATGTACTGAGTTTACGAGTGAGGTAGGCTAAATGAAAAGGGTTATATACATAGACAATACTGACTGTTATGAACGTGAGAGTACATACATGCATATGTAACTGTAACTGAACTCATAGAGATACAGACTACTGAGTCTGAATACTGACAATATAAGTGTACTAATAATAAGATTCTGAAAGACTGAGTTTACTGATATTGATATGTAAATCACTAATAACTGATTGTATTACTGAATACTAAGAGACTGATAAATGAATGATTGTTTCTGACAGTTCGAATTATGAAGAAATGGTCTGATTGACTGTTTCTGACAGTCCTGAAGCTGAGTACTGATAGCATGAGTTCTAATAACTGTTGTGATTGATAGCATAAGTGACTATATCTCATAGTCCATAAATCTAAAGGAAACTATCGGAGTTCCATTCTATTTCTGAGTTGACTGTATCTGACAGCCCTGATATACTAAAATCTGAAGAGCTATCTAAGTTCTTTACTGAGACTGGGTAGCTATAGCTAACAGTCCTGAAATCTATAACTAAAACTGTAGGAAGTAGTTATCTAACTAACACGCCCAAAATACACTATAATAGCTAAGCTGGGGTCCAATCCCTGCCCCGACTGGAGGGGTGTCAATACTGCGCCACTAGTAAGGACAGTTGTGAGAACCCTATACTAGCAGGTACTCAAATGAGAATGGTAGTAACCCTAAACTGACGGGTTAAGCCACCTCATCAACCCTAATCTAACGAGTTAAGATGTCTCAACCTACGTTGGCTACGTAGTTCTGGAACACAAGGATAACTACTAAGAATCACACCCTGAACTGGCGGGTGAGTTCCCATCCGTGGGTTCACTCGGTGCTAACTTCTACCCCCATCTGAAGGACACTGAACTGAATAATTGAATTGAACTGAATAACTAAACTGAACTGATTAGTTGAACTAATACTGATTAACTGGACTGATACTAGTGGTATTATTTAGCGGAGCTAAACTAAGTTTACTGGATTTCTATGACTGACGGAATGAACTGAGTTTTGAGGACTGGCTAAGAGTACTGAAGTTACTAATATTGACTGTGAATACTGAGGTTGTTGAGGTTACTGCGTACTGAGATTACTGAGATTACTGAGATTTCTGAGTTTTCCTGAGTCACATGACTGACTGAATTCTATAGATCATGGCTTGACTGAGAGTATCATGAAAACATGACATAACTCTAGGCACACAGCTATATTTTTCGGGTACAAGTACCCCCAGGACTCTGGAAGAAAACTGACACAACTTGAATTTCTTTAGTACACGACCATCAATAAAAATCCATAATACATGAGTGGGGGATTTCATGAAGTACATGGTCATCATAATATCTATCATGAATAGGAATGCTTATAATCAAGTCATAAATCTCATATTCTAATATCATGGGCATTCCGACAACATATACTATTCATAGCAATGGCATGGAAACCATTCAAGCATAAGGGAATGGCAACATGTAACATTTAGTTGATATTGTAATGATTTGGGAATATTATACTTCATGTATTTATTTAACATCTCAAACATGGTAGGGAAAGCATGGATATATTTTGTGTACATAATTTATAACTCCATTATCATACATGTTTTATACCACAACAATAACAACACATAATTTGCATGGAAATTCATATTGGAGTGTATAACTAACATGAACTTGTTATTTAGATATCATGAAATCATGTAAATATGAAGTTCTAACATACTAGGTATTTTATCAAACACCTTGCATGCATTCTTTAAGGCATAGGTGGATTTCATACTTCCATTCTATCAATCCATCCAAAGATCATGTTTTTCAACTAACAACATAACTTTCATAAGATATACAGTCACGAGACTATTACATAGCAAAACAAACAAGAATCAACACCAGGTATGATCATATCACCACAATCAACCAAGCTTTTGTATTTTAAAGATTGATTCTTGAACTCCACGGACGAAAGGAATCCATGGATGAACACTACACATACCTTGGAAAGGAGGTTCTTGATGATTGACGAAGGAATTTTCTTGAAATTGGATCTTCAAGCTTAACTATGAAACCCTAGTTGTTTTTCTCCTATGGTGCTCTTGGATAATGAACTTTGAGATGTTAATAGGGTTGTAATGTGTTTAGAAGCTATATATTTTGTTGGGTTAAGTTTAGGGACGTGTAAGGAGTGTTAAAAGACTTAATTACCCTCAAAATAACTCAAAACGGAGTGTTTGTGGCACTTGTAATTGACTTAGGCAGTGCCTAACCATTCGCCTAAGTTTGGTTGGGCGGTGCCTAACCAATTGCCTATCCTTATTGTCTTTCACGAAAATGGGCATAACGTTTCGCTCGGGTATTGGATTAAGGCGAAATTGGTATCGTTGGAAAGATAATTCGATTATATACAATTTGGTGGGTCTAAATATGTTGAAATACCACATTATAATCGATTTATACTCATTCAAATATGACCCTTACAAAATCGAACACTAAAACTTGGTGGATTCAAAAACTCTTAGCTTGTATTACCTTAAGTGACTCATATGAACATGATTATCACATAATAAGTTATCTTATCACTAGGATACTCATTGTAAGTCATGCACTAAAATGCTACTCACAGGATAGGAGGTTTCATACGTAGGAAAAATGGTCCGTCTCCTAGCTTAGAAATATACGGGGTATTACAGACATTCTCACAAAATATTGGTGGAATAAGTTTGACAGACACTAATGTCTGGGATTTGGTATATGGACAGATATTTTCCACTACAGAACATTACTTATAGGTTATTGTAAGACTTTTTTCACATATATACAAGGTATAAGCCAGTTTGATGGTTTTATGAGAGAACCGAGTATATATATATGTGTGTGTGTATGTGTGTATTGTGTTGTACTTGGATGATTTACTTAACTTTACTTGGCTTGACTTCACTTGATTTGATTGGCATATTTGTTGATCTTTTTTGACTTGTTGTTAAGGCTACTAAAAAGGCTCTAAATATTACTCGTTATATTAAGGTTGTAAGTTATTGACTAAGTCTGAAAATAACTTGAGGTTTTGTTAAAGGTTGGCTAACAGGGTGGTTTATTCCTATGGATATTGGGTATGATTTTGGCTAGGTCATGATATGAGTTAAGCTCACCCTCAAGGCATAGTTCTTTTGTGATTCATAGTAGTCCTTGGGATAAGGCCAGGCTTAGAGGTTCAGTGTAGAGAAGTCATAAGGGTGAGAGTGGAATCTCAAGGTTCATAACTAGAAGGTTTAGTAGGAAATAATAAAATTGATTTTTAGAATAGAGAAGGAAAGGTTAAGTGATTATTAGGTGTCAATAATGGGGAAATGGGGTGGAGCCAAAGCTTGGTAGTGTGAATACTAAGATGCATGTTCTTTTTTGAATAAATATATTATGTTTGTGTAATCTAATTTGGGTCGACCGATGATATAATACAAACTACAGAATTAAAAACTAAGATACGAGAAATGAAAGATAAAAGGGATAGATGAAAACAAGTAAAGATAAACACAAAATAGGAATTGAAAAGAAAACAAATGGTATATTAACCCCTTAATCCTGAACTCAAATTATCTACCAGCACCTAACTCTTATGTAGACCACAAGGGATTCGATTCCCAAGCAACAACCATTTCTAAATGAAAGATCAACACAAGCTAACAAAACTGTCCACTCACTTACAAAAGAGTAATTATTCATAATTCATCAAAAGCTACCCTAAAATGAAAGAAGAGCTCCTATTTATAGTATAAGGTAAACTATTACATATTATGGTCCCAAAGTGACCTATTTGAAATAACAAAGAAAGAAAGCCCACTTAGCATCCACTTAACGACCTTAGGCGCATATGGAGTGCATCTCAAGAGCATGAGGGGTTGTTTCGACCTGCTCTAGCAGATCTAGAGTAGGTTGGGCATATATCCAAAGTAGATGGGATGCATGTCAGCTCCTGGGGGCTTTCTAACCCATCTTGCATTACCTTGGCATCTTCAACATGCCTTCACCCTTCTCATAGGTAATCTTCATCCAATTGGCACCTTTTGATAGCACTAAGGAGTTTTCAAGCACCTCAAGATCTATAAGCATCCTACCTAAAGTTCTAGAGGTAATTTAGATTGTATCATCCTATTTTTCTTAAAGAAGATTTGTCCTTAAATCTACAACCTTAAAACACAAAAGAAGAACATACATCAAATGCATCCTCGAAGCATGAGGGTTAGCACAAGGTTAGCATAAACACATCCATGCCAAGAAGGTACATATTTGACATACAACTAACCACCCTTCATTATCAGTAAAATGAATTCATCATACACTATACAAAAGTGCTGGCTATAAAAAGCCTTACAAAACAAGGAAACTACCAAGGTCGTAAGACACGAGTGTTTCATTATTTCACCAGAATTCCATACCCAAAAAGTCCTATCTTTATCTAAAACAAATCCAACATGAATATGGATGTCATTAAATGCAGAAAGGTAGGAAAGAAAGGTATGAAGAAGATGAATCCCATCCAAGGTGTTTCCTTATTTGAGAGTAGCAAGGTACTTAAGAAAGCTAGTAATCAAATCACTAGAATTTGGAACAATCAAAGATGGATTCAAATCATTAGGATGCACATCTCCCTTCCTTTAAAGACAACCCATGTTCGCACAAAATGCATTTTCAACATAAACTTGGTCATTATCATAAGAAAAAATATAGAAAATAAAAGAGTTATGTCCATCATTCTCATCTAAATTACCCTCAAACAAGAGTACACAATAAGATGAGACAAGAAAATTGATGTATATTAAATCTTTTTTCTTTAAGAAACTTCCCACAAGAAGTGCATTCACCAACAGAATCATGCTATTTGAGGAATTAGGGAATCCATGAGAAACCAATTCACTCCATACCAAAGGGTATACCCAAGAAGTTAGGTGACTTCATTTCATGGAACTTAGCATGTTTCTAAGAGTCCTTCCCATTAATTCAGCTTTTCCAACCATACAAGTGTGAGATGGATTAGGAGACAAAAGTTGTACATAAAGTATGCACCAAGGACTCTTCTTAAAGCATTACATAGATTGAGTGTTTATATAGAAAAATTTGCATAATTCAAGCATCAAAGACAAATTCCTTAAAAGAATCTTGAAGACACTAATACTCTCACGAGATGACATCATATCAATCAACTTCAAAGGTCTAGCCAATATGAGAAAAAAATCATCATTCCTCTAAGGAACTTTAGGAATAGGCGGGAATAGGTACATATCTTGGAATCAATGCCTTGAACTTGGTATCTTATCCTCCATAGGTGATTTATAAGGACCTTACCTCTCATACATCAAATTGGACCAATAGGCTTGATCTCTTTGCCTCTTTGTAGAAACTCCCTTGGTAGGTAGATCCTTGTTTTAATCCATGGGGTTAGATGCTTCACCTTTGTCTTAAAGTATCCATCAACCTATAGGAGTTTGAGTAGGTTCCTCCTTTGAGTCATATCTTCATCAACTTTGGAGTCCTTGTATAAGAAATCATTTAGGCCTTCAAACTTATGCTCGTGAGAAGTTTGCTTTGAGTCCTCCTTTGGGAGCATTGTCTTATGAAATTGCAAGAGATAAGTATTGATACCAGGCAAAGTGTCAGTTCCATGGTCAGCATGTAACAAGGGCTTAGGTTTGACAAGTTCCAAAACTAAGTGTTCCTTGTTTTCCTCATTCAATTTAATCCTTGGATCAACATCCTCACACAACTCTCCTTCTTGAGCTAAGTTTTTCTCCCCATTTTTAGACTCACCTTACCTTTCATCCTCAACATGATTGGATTGACTTGGTTTAGTAAAGTTTGGGGTAGTTTAAAAAATTCATTTTGACCATGGCCACTCAAGAAAACTTGAAAGTTTGGTGGATTGGAAAGGGTGGATTTAGGGAAGTTAAGATCATCTATCATGCCCATCCTCCCACATATGTTGTCTATGTTAGCTTAAAATGAGTCAAATTGATGGTTGAGAGCTTCAAGGGCCACTAAGATATCATTTGAGGTGTTGTTATCCATGGTTTTTGATGTTCAGTCTTTGAATCCATTGTACCTAATAAATAAATATTAAACAAAAAAAAAATAATAAATAACTTAGAGTTAAGAAATCAACCTCACAAGTTCTTGGAGCACACAACTTTGTTTTATCTCTCAATAGGTGTAGCAAGCGTTGAAAGATCATTTATATTCCAATTAGAAGACTTGGTACCAATTATCACTTGTGATCAGAATGAATACTTGTTTGAAATTGGAAAGGGAAACTCAAAAATAGACCACCTGACTTGAATCAAGAAAGAACCCCAAAAACAAAAGAGAAAAGCACATAAGAATGGAGAAGAAAGAATCAGACTCAAGAACTAATTAATCAACTAATAGATCAATTATTTGTTATTAAATAGTTTTAAGAATCAAATGATGAAGTTAATAATTAATAAACGATGTTAGATTGGTTGAACCTTGCAAAAAAGTGAATGGAAATGCTTGATATGCACTTGGAACAAGTTGTAGCAGATCAAAAGCGTACCTGGCACATGTACAGCACACCTTGAGCACATATGGATGGAGAGCTAATGGTTTGGGCTGTCGTTGAACTGCTTTAGCAGGTTGGTCATACTTCCAAGGCATCTATAAGGCAGATGGCCCAAAATTCAGCTTGTACACGGCCAAAATTGCCCTTTAGTGGTGTCTCTTTTGTCCTTTTCTCTTGGAATATTATGTTGTACTTTGAATATGTTATTGTACAAATACGTTTGCACACTTTTTCCTTCTCTTTATTGGATCAAACAACAAATTTTGAATGAATTTGGCTCTTGAAGATATGAATATCCTCAAGAACACCAAGAACAATTTTGCTAATCCAAAATTCACAACTTTTATATTTTTGCTCAGAATTCCACAAAATTTTTAACTGTAGGCTCCCATCAACATAAGGAACACATTACAACCATTAACCTTCAAAAAATTACCACAAACTCAAGATTTTCAAACACACTTGTACTTTCTTCAACCTTTAAAATTGTAAAAATGGAGGATTTTTCAAACTTCTCCAAATGGCACCATCTTTTAACCCTAAGCTTCTTTCAACGTTGGAAACAATTTTACAACCTTAAATTCCAACCAAAAATTCATAGATCTAAGAAAACATTTCTTAAAATATCAATACAATAATTTGGTTCTTTCTAAATGCACTTACAAACACACTAAATGACCAAGTTCCAACCTAAATATCACTAGATGAAACAATATAGTGTAGAAACAACAAAAAGGACTTAAGAACACAAATTTTGGGGGGTTTTCTTTATAATGTTTTTGAAACTTTTTTCTTATTTTGAGATAACAAACCCAAGATTGACTTCGTGGGAATGAAATCAAACTTGGATTTGATATCAAATAACACAAGACAGACTGCAGAATCTAAAACTAACTAAGATATGAGAAAGAAAGATAAAAGGAATAGATGAAAGCAAGTAAGGATAGACACAAAATAGGATTTGAAAAACAAATAAAGGATATCTGAAACTCCTTAATCCTCAATTCAAATTACCTACAAGAACTTAACTCTTACGTAGACCACAAGGGAATCGATTCCTAAGCAATCAATGCTTCTAAATAAAATATCAATACATGTTAATCCAAGATTTCCACTCACTTACAAAGGAGTAATCATTCATAATTCATCAAAATCTACCCTAAAATGAAAGAAGAGCTCCTATTTATAGTCTAGGGCTAATTATTACAAATTATGGTCCCAAAAGTGACCCATTTGAAATAACAAAGCAAGGCAGCTGACTTAGCATCTGCTTAAGCACCTTAGGCGTATATGGAGCACATCTCAAGAGCATGAGGGTATTTTTTGACCTAATCTAGCAGATCTAGAGTAGGTAGGGTGCATCTCCAATATAGATGGTATGCATGTCATCTTCGGGGGGCCTTCTTACCCCATCTTACACTTCCTTGGCCTCTTTAATATCCCTTGACCCTTCTTGTAGGTAATATACATCCAATTTTCACCTTTTGATAGCATCAATGAGTTTTCAAGAACCTCAAGATCCATAAGCATCCTATCCAAAGCTTCAAAGAAAATTTGGATCGTATCAACTGATGGGGCTTATCAGCATTTATTGTATGTACTGATACTACTCTTGCTATACCCCTTTTGGGGTATAGTCTAGTTGAATGATTAGTTGATTTATCTCAAGAGAAGTATATATAGATCTCCAACAACTTCTGCTACTCTCATTCATGGTGAAAGTTGTGTCCAGTGGTATCTTTCTTGATTAGAACACTCTTGTACCTATTTTGACTAGTTCCTTGGTGAGGTTATTCATTTGTATTTAAGGATTTGTAAATCTATTATAATAAATAAAAGGATTATTATATTACTTGATGACTTTTGCACATATTTTAAAGGAATGGCAAGTGGTTCTCCTATCTATATGGATTAGCATAGGTGCCCTCACGATTCGGTAATTCAGGTCATGACAATAGTCAAAGTGTGACAAACAAGGTTAGTTGATAATATCTCTCTCTTCAATCTATTATAATTGTATTTCTCCATTTTCTCTTCTTTTTGTTTTGACTTTTTTTAAAAATATTCTTCTCTTATGTTCTAATTAAAGAATTAATCTAGGCTACATATTTATGAAATTAATTCTTGGAAAGGCATTAGTAGTGTGTACTTTGGACATAAAATTCTCCATAAAAAGATTTTGTTAGTTAAATTAAATATTAATATTTTCTAAAAGTTTCATCAAAATGAATTCAAATGGTAGTTGAGAGGCATGCAATTTGCAGGAGATGAACTAATCAGGGATAGTGAAGGACAATGGTGATGACATACACTCTCAACTTTAGGCTTAGGAACAAGCAATTTGGCTAAGATAATTTCACTTCTACATAGTATTAAAGTTTGCTTGTAAAGTTACTTCTCTTATTTAGAAGCTAAAAGTGACTCTAAGCTATTAGTGAATTGTGTGAATGGGATTAATCAAATCCCTTGAAACACAGCAATAGAAGTTTGTAAGCTCAGATGACCTATGGAAACAGTATTTCATGTTGAACCATGTGTAAAAGTAGGCTAATCAAATTATAGATATGTTAGCCAACTTTAGATATGAATGTCCTATGAACTAATGTTTTGTACAATTCAACTCATTACATAGAGAGGATAAGTGTTTGATAAAGATGGACAACCGGAGACTTCTAAACATAAAAAGAATGAAATAAAATATGATCCCCTTTGATTTATTGATGTGTTATAAAAGTATGGCACTTGAGATGCTTAAAATGGTGAATATTTGAAAGTATCAGGGTTTTTCTATGTGGATATTATGGGTTTTAGGTATTTACAGGTCAAACAGGTCCCAAAGAGTGAAGTGCTAGATTTTGGACAATAAAGGGCATTAGATGACCATTGCTATAACTATGGGAGATGACCATAGTCATATTTAGGAATCATAGGAAGAAGCAAGAAGTAACTCTCAGGTGTTACTCAGACAAGAGCTCCCACAATAATACATTGATCATAACAATTGTACCATCTAATTATGAGAAAGATGTCCTGGAAATATGTATGTAGAAACTAAGGGAAAAGAAGATCGAGTGATTGGATCCCACGATTGAGCTAAGATATAATGGTCGTACCTTAAAGTCGTGGGATTAAAGGCCAGAAGTAAAGTGTGTGAAAGTTGAAGTCAAGTATAAACAGGAGACCACATTATATGATCATAGGTAGAAGTCACAAATCCGGACTGAGGTCATACAATTAATAACTTGAAGATGAAAAATTACTTGCTAAAACCACGAGCATTAAAGGACAACTGTGGTATTTAACCATGACCATACCTTCCACCCATCCGATGTGATCAAAATAGATTTCCTATTTTGTTTAGGATAGTTTTTTTATCTATAAATAATCCTTTTTTATTTTATTTTGTAAGCTTACACTCTACTACATTTTTGTAAGGCTCTAAGGCATATTATTGGCTTTGGAATTTTAAAATATTGATTATAGGGTCTTAATTCAAATTGAGATCTTTGGGTTTTTCTTATTATTATTAAAAGTCATAATTATATTTTCTTTTATGAATCCTTTTTGTGTTCTTGCAAGTATGACTAGATAAACACCACAACTAAGGTTGTGGAAACCATGACGGATTAACAAAGTAGGATTCATAATATGGAGTAATCTTCAAATGGTGTTTACATGTATTGATTATTTCCTTGATTTTGAATGCTTTTTGATGGTACATAATGTTAGAACTCAACTAATCTGTATTTTGGATGAATGGATGAGTATGGATGGGAATAAGGGAAAACAATAGACACTTGGAGAGATCAACCTCCACTTAATAACTTGAGTTGATAATATGGGATATCTATTTAGGATCCAAGATAGAGGTTAGGAACGCAGGCTCAGAAGAAGAGGAAACTTACTTGAGGATACTACTTAGACAAGAGTGTAAAGTTGTTATAAATATACATAACCTATAGATTCTGCACACTGAACACCAGGAGAAATTATGAAGTATAAAGTACCTATGGAATTATGTTATTGGAGAACACATTCATAGTGTTTTTAATCATATTGATTACAAATCCAATAAATTAACAAACTGTTACTAATGAATTACTTATTTATAAATCCCCCTCTTTTACTTAAATTATTATTGATTGACATAACATACATATTGATTGAGATTTTGACCTATTCCTTATGGTATCATCCCCAACCTAAGTTGAGTTCTATATTTAATTAACAATTTCTTTATACTTTGCTTAGAGGTGTAATTTATATGACATCAAATTTTGGTGTTGTTGTTGGAAATACGATTATGGTGTTGATTTAAGTGTGATTGTTGGGGTTATTGGTTATTGTTTTCTTATTTTACTTTTTTATTATTTTTGGGAACACAATAATGTATGCCCAGTACCTGGAGTCAAGGCAATCCCTTGACTTCACTTAACATAGATATTGAGAAAACTTTGAGAGATAATTGAAGAATGGTTTAATGAAGGAGTTTATGACCCATCAACCTTGCTAGAAGGCATTCATGGTGGTGATGAAGTTCACAGTTATCCCACACTTCATCCTTTTGACCAAGAAGCTATGGAATATACCACTGCTAGATTGATGACTGCAGAAAATACTAGACAAAAGGCTATCAGTAGGTAATTAGGGATAAAAGAGCCAGGCAATATGAAGCAAATCATCTAGCTATACTCGATGATCGAGAGAGATAGAGAAGGCATAGGGGGCAATAGCATCTACAATAGTATTTTCTTCAATTTGAAAATCCTGATAAAGACATGGATTATTTAGATCCAAGTGAAATGGGTGCAATCATTCCACCAAAGTTTCCTTAAGGGACTAAGTTTAACGTTATGAGTGCTATGATCCACTCATTTGAACTTAAAGGAGGTATTTGTTGGCCTTCCTACTTATGATGCTAGTATGCATATTGTGAACTTTTTAGGGATTTTTACTTCATATAATCTACCTAGAGTAAGTCGGGACATGATTATACTGAGAATATTTCTATTCTCTCTAACTTGGGAAGATAATATATAGTTGGTTAAATTATCACGTGTATCTATTACTATTTAAAATAAATTAAGGACTCGATTTTTGGATTTATTTTTCCTACCCTCTAGAATGTCATAATTTAAAGATGAGATATACAACTTCAGATAGTTGTATTCAGAGGCACTATACAAGACTTGGTTGAGGTTCAAGAACAAGCTGCAAAATTTTCCAAACCAAGGGATGGTGGATAGAAACTTGTTATAGATCTCCTATAGAGCATTGAATGCTAACACTAAAGCTACAACAGACACTATCATAGATGGGGCATCCATGAGTCTTCATTGGGAGCACACTTCAGAGATCTTAGATTAAATCTTTAAAACCAATCGAGTTTAGCATAATTGAGAAACATACATACCCACAAGTACTTATGAAATTAGAGAATCCACAACACTTTAAGAACTAGATGAGATAGTCACCTAAGAGGAAACATAACTAAGGAATCAAATTGTATTGCTTACTAAATAATTTGCACCGGCTGGAGTAAAAAAGGTAAATATGGTAGGTTCTTAAGGCAAGGCACCTACGTATGACGATTCAAATTCTTAGAAGGAGGCAAAGTATCTTAATAAAGAGGTGGTAGGTTTTCGAGCCAAGGGAAAAAAAACTAACCAAGAGAATAAGAACTCAAGGTAAGGGAATCAAGGTCAAAACTACTACAGATATAACAACTATAATAAGTCTAGGTATAGAGATAGGGTTAGGGATTGTGATGGTAATTGGAGAAAAAAATATGACTACATGGGTAGAAGTGGACTTTGCGTTCTATCTAGGAATCATGATGTGGGTTTAAGCAGGTAAAGAATAAAGGATATACTTGCAAAGATTGCAAAAGGGGAATAAAAATAGAAGACTGCCTTAAAAAGATTAAGGTAGATATTTCAGGTATGAATTAGAAATTTGAATCACATGTTATTTTCATCAAGTAGTTTGAGCAACAATTTTGTTAGATTTATGTAAAATTGAATCAGCGCCAACAAGGTACACTCCCAACAACACCATCTAAAACCCAAAGAATTATGGTTATTACTTGGATATTACTACTCAGAGTGGTAAAATAACCATTGACCCTCCTATGCCCGTGTTTATGGATGATATGGTAGATCCAATAATTGTAGTTGATAAGAAAGAGGTTGACTCTGAAGTAGTGATGCTTAATAAAAATGCACCTACAAAGCCTTGAGTTGATGGTTATGAGACCATGTCAAAAAAAAGAAAGGATAAGGAGGTCCCATAAGTATTGACTTCTATTTTATAACCTCTTTTTTTTTGCAAAGACTAAAAAAGTCGAAGAGGGAAAGTATTAAATATTTTTTCTATGTTAAAGGAGTTGATGGTGAATATCTCTCTGGTTGAGGAACTTTAAAAATGTTAGGTTACCCAAAGTTTATGAAGGACTTGATGACTAATAAGAAGACGGTGAGTTTTGAGCCCTTGGACAATGTGCACCATTATAGTTCAACATCTCTAGATCTTTGACTCTAAGGGTGGACGGAACCCTTGGATGAACACTTCACATACCTTGGTTGCTAAATTCTTAAAGAAAAATGATGAAATCTTGAGCCTTGGTTTTGAAATTAAATCACCTAGGGTTCTTGTTCTTGAGCAATTTGAGAGAAAATTAGTGTATTTTGCTTAATGAAGGTTGAATCTCGTGTTTTAGGGCTGAATAAGGGTGGTAAAAAGACCCAAATACCCCCTAATGATGTAGCTTTTTAATGAATGAAAATTGGATTGTTGATGTGTAGGTCCACGCGCCGCGTCGCTGGCATCAATGCGATGGCCAATAATCCGCATCGCGTTCACATTGCTTCACTGGAATTTGCACTGAGCTGAGGGAAAAATTATCTGTCGAAGCAATGGACAACGTGATACATTGAGATCCCATCGAATCACTATTTTGACACTCGAACATAGTCTATACAAGGTCCAAAAAATCCAAAACTTATTCAGGAACACCTACTGACACTCCTGGTCATGGATCAATCTAAAGATTAATACTTTTAAGGTCATAAGAGCCGTGAAATAGAGTTTCCAACTTACTATGGACAAAATAATACTAAGTCTGAATACTTAGCTAAAATCTTCTAAGTTTGGGACCCCTATGCAAGCTTAAAAAACTAAGTTAGGCTTAGGATTTTGTGGGGTCTTACAATGACCATGGAAATATCCCATGATAGTAGGTTCGATCATCTGCATACAAACCAGTGGAGTCCAAAGGAATGAAACTCAAGATTTATCCTATGATTGGTCATCACGATCATAGCTAGATGGCACGATCCTGGTTCCAATCATCTGATCAAAATCTTAAAAACCCACATTCAGCACATCAAATCTATGATTTTAAGAAATGGTAGTGGTTACATATCATGGTCCTTAAGGATCGTAGGTTCCCTGATAAGTTTTCCTAAACCCTCTTAGTATTCTATGGAGTCACGATTGTGGTTAGACACCATAATCGTAGAATGCACTCATCTGATGGGTCTATTTAAATATATATGACTCAATTTATCCCATCTCACTTAGGGTTTAAACCCTTAACCATATAATAGAGACCGAATATCAATTCCCACTTATTCAAACTCTCATTCACACAATTTCAATATATCAAAAGAGAAAAAAGAGTATGAAAATTCTACCTCTAATTTGTGCGTTGAAGGTACTCCCCAGTCTCAAATTTATTCACTCATCTTGTGCTTCAATTTGAAAAGAAAAATTGTAAGTATTATGGTTGTATCTATCAAGCACTTCATTTTTAAGTAAAAAATAAGTTCATGTGAGTATCATGACAATAAGGTTACAAAAATACATGTTGGTATGAGTTTTGAATGATAAATAGCCATAGGGAAGTTTGAGTACCTAATATTGCTAAAAATGGTCAATGAAGGTCTAAAAGAGACCAGTGAGCATGTATAGAATCTGCAAAGTAGCAGTGTACTCCACGACATAACCTACGATCTTAATATCAAAATACGATTGTGGGTTGGGTCATTGTGGAGTGTCAAATTCCAAAGTGTGGGAGCTCATCATATGAGCACATCCCACGATTTCCCTATCATGGTACGATCATGGCATATGATCATCTAATGTGAAATACGCTCAGTAACTTATTGTTGTTCATATGATCGAAAGGTATAATTTTATCTTAATTGAACTCTCGTAGACAAGAATCATCTGATGTAATGATTCCCAGTACTTTTGGGGAATTTTTCCTACGATAAGAAGGCACAACCGTACCTTTATTGCATAATCATAGAAAGGGTCATCTGAGTTAATTACTACAACTATTTTCGTACTTTGAATTTGAGTCTAATTTTTTGTTATGTAGGTATGGTGGCACCAAAAACACAGAACAAGCTGAAGAAGGATATCTCTAAGAAGAGGTCACCCAAAGACACCCAAAAGTGACTCAAGTCTGATTGTCACTAGTACAAGCCTCTTGTACATATTAAGAGTAATAACAATCATTTAAAGTATCTTAAATTCAATGAAAAATATAAGATAAAAAAAAGAGATTAGAGTAAGTTTGGAGTCAGCCATCAATACCTTAATCTCCACAATATTGATACTAGAAGAAAATAATCTATAGTTGCTACTCGGTTCAATACTTGTACAGGGTTCAGAAAATAAGAAAAAAAAAAAAGAAAAGAAAGGGTGAGTATGAAACCACATGTACTCAACAAGCATCATTGATAACCGACCTTAATCTAAAGTGATGGCGAGAACTAATACCTACCCAAGGTTTCCTAATAATCTATAATCCAGTATATACATCACTTTATCCTAATCAAGGTAACCTAACACAATGGTTAATAGACTAACCATAAATGGGTAGACACTTCAATCTAGATTAGTCAACACTAGTTTTCATGATCAACAAAAAAGTAAATTTATTTATGAAGGAGACTCATTAACACACATATCAGTCTTAATCAATTAAAATCAACCAGTAAAATGGGATAAAATAGGGAGAAAGTAGAATTAAAGTGTATAATGGGTTACCAAAAGGCACTGCACAACTATATATCCGATCAAATCATAGCCATACCCCGCATCTCAAAATATCTCGACCTCACATTCAATATAAGATGATACAAGATAAAGTAATGGAATGAAATGAATGTTCAAACACAATATCACAAACAAGGTTCTATCACAGTATTACAACACAAGAGTAAACACTAACTGAATATCAAACCATACCAAGGAACATCAATGCAACTTAGTGTAGTGATGATGATGAATACAAGAAAGTCACTGTATAATGTTCTGTATACACCTACCGACCAACATTGCTCCCAAAGTAGGATCCATAGTGGGTTCACAAATTATATAGTTTCCGTAATCTCAAATCTAACTCTCTGGCTAGTGTTTATGTATTAGGGTTACCACAATATCTTATACACCTCTCTGTGTAATGTTCACGGATCAAGTTTACCATAATATCTCATAAAAATATTATAATCAACCATGCTAGTGAGTGGCCTTCAGCCAAGGGTTTTATAAAAATATCATTTTCTTTAGAATAGGTAAAAGCTTACTGGTATTGATCTCATGAACATGTATGAATGATATGAGGATGATATGCACACAAAAGAAATAACATGAAGATATGAATCAATCCATTACAAGTATAGTGAGCTCAAAATCAACTCTATATGACAATTTCCATGATGTAAGCCATGGTAGGGCACCACTACCCTAAATAGTCATACATGACATCAATAACTTCATTTAAAGTCCTTCATTCAAGTATCATAAATATGATAAAGTAAATCAAATACACAAGCATGGTCTATGATAACAAGTCAAGATCTTAATCGGCGACATAATAATAAATATAGAAATTAAATTCACAATCATAACCAATAATATCAACTCAAGACCCTACTCAACCATCACCACAATATATACTCCAGTCAGTAATAATATGTACGTAACCCCTCACCCGAGCATCACCATAATATATACTCTAAATCAGTAATAATATACACATAAGCCCCTCATTCTGGCATACGATAATAATAACTTTTAAGTCAATACTAGTGTTCACATAAGCCACCACACGGATAACATAAAATTAACAAAAATTCCAGGGACAACCTATCATGAAATTACCCAACCTAACTTATTCCATACGATAAGTGTAACACCTCATACTTTTATCTAGCTTAAATTCGTCCCAAAAATATTTAAAAAATTCTTTAAAGATGAATACACTTTTATACATGTAGAATTTTCAGGATTTTAACTTATCATTGTGTGAAAAATTGAATAAGCTTTCTATCGATACCAAATTTGCCAAAATTTGATAACCGGGTAAGAAGTTATGATAATTTTAACTTTTAGTCGTTAAATGTTGTCATTCAAGCCATTAGCGCATCGTGGAGTGTGTTAAAATAGCAATTATTAGTTTCCAGTGTTTCTCTATGATATTGGTACATCGTGTCATAGACCCAATTCATAATTGTCAATTTCCAGTGTACCAACGCGATTACACCGCGTTGCAGTACACTTTTAGTTCGTAAACAAAGTGGTAACATGATACCATCGTGTTGTGCCACCATGCAATTTATCAATTTTCATTTTCCATTAAAACAGCACGATGGCACCGTCTCACGCCAGGGGTCCTTATCGAGAAAATTTTATAAAAAACTAAAGTCGCGCTCAGGGATAAAACAATCTTTTCGCATGAATTTATTCTGCCCAGAGGTGGAATATAATCCCTAAAAACATATTTAGGTCATTATTAACTTACTTTTCCCCAATTTAAGACATTCTCTCACAAAGGTAGAAAACCCTAGCCCCCAAGTTTCAAAAGCAATCTCAAGAATCCCTCCAAGAGTCTTTAAGAACTTCAAGAATTTAGATTTCTAGGTATGTTAGACGTTCATTGATGGAGCCTTACCTTCTATGGAGCCCAAGGGTCTCTTTTCAAAATACAATATTTATGATTTATGATTTCCATGTTTGAATTAGATTAAATTTATGTTCATGATGTTGTTTGAGTTTTAATCCATGGTTTAGATTACAAGTTCCAAGAATTGATTCTAGTATGTATTAAATTATATGGTATTGATAATACACCCTTCAATTTGCAAGTTGATTGTTGTAACTATGTTAACCCTAAGTGTTTATGATTTAATGAACCAATTATGCTCTTATGTGTTTGATAAATTGTCTATGTGAATGAAATAATGCCATTATACCATGATAACATATATTACCCATTCATGTACAAGTTAATGCATTACAAGTGTTTGATGGAATATCTCTTTGAATGAATTATGACCAAGTAAACATTGTTATGTTATTCAAGATTATGCTTTGGTTTACTTTTCATGTTATCGAGTCCTAGGGGTATTTAATTGTCACACCTCAAATCCTATTAGGGCGGACTGGCACCCATAATCGAGGAGGCCCGGGAGAACCAGCTCATAACCTTATACTTCCTATGCATACCTCTATGATAACCCAAAATTCGGACAGCATCATGTCGCATATAAAAGGAAATAATCACCTGTATAAGCTCGAGCACACATATATATGTATATACAATACTTGGCTATTGGAGCCATCACGTCTACTAACAAAACACCACCTTGACTGTATATTAGGTCTACAAAGACTCTAGACAATACACAGAGTTTAACTAAGGTCGGGACACACCCCGCCATATAACTAACTTCTATACAATACCAAAAGTGACTGGATATGACACGGAAAGCCCCAAAGCAAATTAGAGCTCACCAAAAGTAGCTGGATATCCTGGCTCCTACTTGTGCGGTGTATGAGCTGAGGTACCTGTGCCTGCAGCATGAAATGCAGGTCCCCCGTAGGGGACGTCAGTACAAAATATGTACTCAGTATGTAAAGCTGTAGATAATCACATATGATATAGGAGCTCAATAGAAATCAGAAACAAGTGAATAAATCATAATAGGAGTGGACCACACTTACTAGAACTTGTGACAACCTGTACATTGTATTTATTCAATCACTTTACCTTCATTCTTATCATCTTTGTAATCATTACTATACTGTACTGTGACCATTAGGCTGCCTCCAGTACATATCAACTGGGATCGACCCATGATAGGCTTGTGCCCTTGGGATACCACCTATAAATACATAAATAGGGATCGACCCATGATAGGCTTATGCCCCTGGGATACCACCCGATAAGAGAGAACTTTCATCACTTAGTTCAATTAATCTTTGAGATTGTTATTTCGGTCTCCACCGCATTTTTGATACTTTGAAACAATGATACATCAATAAGAGATATATAAATAGACCATCAATGTAATAACAATGAAGTAAGAACTCATTGGCACATCAATGAAGTGTTTTGGAGTCATCAATGCCATAACAATGAAGTAGGAACTTATTGGTATATCAATGAAATGTTTTGGAGTCATTAATAGCACATGGATCTTGTTTGAGTAACCGGATACCTTCTGACATTCATTAGTGTAATAAACATGTAAGATTTGGAAGACAAGTAAGTATTGGAATGTCTTGAAGTCTTGTAGGGTGGAAACAAGTTCATTGGTAACGTAGGACATCATACAAAACTATTATGGATCACATGTTATTGAATAACTTTGGAAACTTTCTTAATAGAATAATTGTTCACTTTTCATGCCAAAGATATGGTATAGAGTATGCTTTACATACCTGACTGTCAACCTTCAACACTATTCCCAAATGGACTTCCCATCTTTTCGGATTACTTATCTACAATAAGCATATATAGCAATCTAGTATTAGCGGCCAAACGTCTTAATTCAATTATTTGAATTCACCAAACTAGTGGTTAAGTAGTAAGCCTTAATTACACCATAAAGGGTGTCACTTTAACCCTCTTATACTCCAATTACATTCACATGCCATGCATATTCATACATCATCCTCCAATATCAAGTTTGGATTTATTTATCCTTCCAACCAATCCATTAAACCAAATTGAACCATAGACATAAATAATCATCAATTCAATAGTATATCATCATATCCACCTTCCATAACTCAATTACCATATCCACATTCTATAATTCATTACAACCAAACCATGCAAAATAGTCCATAACCCTGTTTTCATCACCTTTCAATAACAACCAATACATATAATCCTCTATCACACATATACATATGGAAAAGAACAAAGGCAAACAATATTCATACTTTAGAATTCACCTCTTGATTATGCAATCCTGTTTGCACAAATAATAGGTGCCGTTCGAAGCTCTCGAGATGACAAACGCAGTTATCGAATTACTTTAGAATTTCTACGGTTGAATCAAAAGTAATTTAAAGGTCAAATTTGGCTAGAGTTTGTTCTTTCTCAATGATTGATGATGAAAATGAGTTTTTGAAATCATATACATGTATATATACACATATTTCTGTCCATAATATAATAGGAAATGACCAAAATGCCTTTAAAACTTAAATAATGTCAAATCTGTCCTTTGGTGGACTATTTTGATAAGCTAAAGTAGATCGACCATAACTCTTTGCTCCGATATTGGATTTGGGTGAAATCCATATCGTTGGAATTATAATTCAAAGGGATTTCATTTCATATTAAGTAGGCCACCCAGTTCGTCCTGTACAAGGAGTTATGGTCGTTTGAAGTTGACCCTAAAAATCTGTTTTGATAGGCTGAAGCAATACGAGTATAACTCCTTACTCAGACGTTGTATTTGGATGAAACTAATTGTATTGGAAAGAATACTCAAACATATTTCTTTTAATAGGTCGCAGCTCTCACAGTTAATTATATTAAGGGATTTATGATCGTTCGAAGTTGACCCAAAAATTTGGCTGGCCTCAGTAGTTTGTGTGCAAGAAATTTTCCTGCACATATTTACTATTCCCAAATATCCCGGCCACCGTTTTATAGTTTCGAACGTGCTCGATTACATCCGAAACCTATCCATTTTTGGAAATATTTATATCATATGAAATCTTATTCAATAACTTTCGCATGGAACCATCGACGGGCAAATTCCGATATAAATAAAATAAAAAAATTAATTCCATATAAATAAGACCAATACACGTACTTGAATACGCCAATACACATACTTGAATATGGGGTGTTACATCCTTCCCCCCTTTAGGACATTTGACCTTGAATGTTAGCGTAGTTATTCAACCGAAACAAGTTCAAGTCCATCATTAACATTCACATCATCACATAAATACTATGCATATATAAAAAAAACTTACTTGTTACTGTTATAACTCCGTTTCTTGAACTTTCTCTTCATCTTTGAACAAATGAGGGTACTTAGATTTCATTGCTTCCTCAGCTTCCCATGTAATCTCTTCCCTTTGATGATTTCTCCAACGTACTTTCATATATGTTATCTCTTTATTTCTCATCTTCTTAACTTGGCGATCTATAATATCAATAGGCACTTAAGTAAGAGCTTCTGCAACTTGCACATCCTCAGTAGAAGTGATATGTGATGGATCTCCGATGTACTTTCAAAGCATTGACACATGAAATACCGGATGTACTGATGAGAGCTCTTGGGGTAGCTCTAATTCATATGCAACTTGTCCAAACCTTTGAGTGATCTTATATGGGCCTATATAATGTGAACTCAACTTCCCTTTCTTGCCAAATCTCATTACCCCTTTTATTGGTGATACCTTCAAAAATACCCAATCATCTATATAAATCTCTAGCCCTCTCATTCTACTATCCGCCTATGACTTGTGTCGACTTTGGATTGTTTTCAGTCATTGCTGAATTACTTTAACCTTCTCTATGGCTTGATAAACAAGATCCGGTCCGAACAAAAGAGTTTCACCCACTTCGAACCATCCTATTGGTGATCTACACTTCCTTCCATATAAAGCTTCATATGGTGCCATTTTGATACTTGAATGTAGCTATTATTATAGGCAAACTCAATAAGAGGTAAATGATCATCCCGGTTGCCCTTAAAATCTATTACACAAGCTCGTAGCATATCTTCAAGTGTTTGGATGGTACATTCTGCTTGTCCATCTGTTTGAGGGTGAAAAGTTGTACTCAACTTCTTTTGTGTTCCCAAACACCTCTGAAAAGACTTCCAAAAGTTTGCGCTAAATTAGGTTTCCTGAGCTGATATAATAGAGATCGGAACTCCATGTAATCGGACTATCTCTTTAATGTACAGCTTCGCATACTCTTCAACTGTGTAAGTGGTCCTAACATGTAGGAAATGTGCGAATTTGGTAAGCCTATCAACAATCACCTATATAGAATCAAACTTCTAGGATGTACGAGGAAAACCAATAACGAAATCAATGTTGATCATGTCCCACTTCCATCTTGGAAGATCAATGCATTGCATATAACCTTCGGGTTTTTGGTGCTCAACTTTAACTCTTTGTTAATTTGGACATTCAGCTACAAATTCTGCAATGCTCTTCTTCATGTCATTCCACCAATACATATCTTTCAAATCTTGATACATTTTGGTTGATCCTGGATGAATGGAATATCTTGAACAATATGCCTCTGTCATAATCTTCTTTCTTAGCCCGCCTACATCCGGCACACAAAATCGGTTTTGGAACTGAAGTAATCCTTCTCGAGTAAGATCAAATGCCTTGGTCGCACCACTCTGAATGTTCTCCTTAAGCTGTAATAAAATAGGATCTGCATATTGCTT
The DNA here is from genome assembly GCF_002878395.1 of Capsicum annuum. Taxonomy (NCBI): domain Eukaryota; kingdom Viridiplantae; phylum Streptophyta; class Magnoliopsida; order Solanales; family Solanaceae; genus Capsicum; species Capsicum annuum. The sequence goes on from NC_061112.1 coordinate 50,290,097, forward strand.
CTCTTTTACTTCAGCTACTAATGAAAATTCCGCAGCATTATGTACGATAAGCTCTTTATCCGAAGTTTCAAGAAGGCGAACTCCCAAATTAGCTAACTGGTGAAGATCTTTAATCATCCCTTTTATTTATATAGGTGCCATCATAGCCTTACGACTTAATGCATCAGCTACCACATTTTCTTACCCTGGATGGTACAAGATATCAACATCATAATTCTTTAATAGTTCAAGCCATCTCCGCTACCTTAAATTTAGATCCTTCTGATTAAAAATATATTGCAAGCTCTTATGGTCTGTATATATATCAACATGAACCCCATATAAGTAGTGGCGCCATATCTTTAAGGCAAAAATAACTGCTGCCAGCTCAAGACCGTGTGTAGGATAATTTTTCTCATGTGGCCGCAATTGTCTAGAAGCATATGTTATTACCTTACCATGCTGCATCAATACACATCCTAAACCAATTCTGGAAGCATCACAATACACTGTATACCCTTCGGTGCCTTCTAGAAGTACCAACACAGGTGTAGAAATCAACTTCTTGTTTAAATCTTGAAAACTCTTCTCACAGGCATCATTCCATTGGAATTTGGATGCTTTATGGGTTAGCTTGGTTAAGGGTGCTGAAATGAAAGAAAAGCCTTTAACAAACCTTCTATAATAACCGGCAAACCCGAGAAAACTACGAATCTCCGTAGGCATTGTGGTCCTTGGCCAGTTCTTCACAGCTTCTATCTTTTGAGAATCAACCTTTATCCCTTCACTACATATAATATGACCCAAAAATGCCACCGACTTTAATCAAAACTCACATTTAGAGAACTTTGCATAAAGCTTACAATCACGAAGAGTCTGCAATGCCTGTCGTAAGTGATTGGAATGGTCCTCTTCTGATCTAGAATAAATTAGAATATCATCTGTAAAAACTATCACAAATACATCCAGGAATGGATTAAACACCCTATTCATTAAATCCATAAAAGCTGTGGGTGCATTTGTTAGCCCAAATGACATAACTAGAAACTCATAATGACCATACCATGTTCGGAAAGCTGTCTTGGGTATATCCTTCTCTTTGACCCTCACTTGGTGGTAACCTGACCTCAAATCAATCTTAGAAAAGCACTTGGCACCCTGTAACTGATCAAATAAATCATCAATTCTTGGGGGAGGATATTTATTCTTAATAGTCACCTTATTCAATTGCCGATAATCAATACACATCCTCAGCGAGCTATCCTTTTTGCGCATAAATAACACTGGTGCTCTCCAGGGGGACATACTAGGCCTTATGAATCCCTTCTTTAGCAAATCTTTCAATTACTCTTTCAGTTCTCGTAATTCTACTGGGGCCATTCTATATAGAGAAATGGAGATTGGTTGGGTTCCTGGTATTACATCAATACCAAACTCTACTTCTCGTTCAGGAGGCAAACCTAGAAGATCTTCAGAAAATATATCAGAAAATACATTTACCACCGGAACAGCGTGAAGAGTTGGTGACTCCGCTTCTGTATCCCTTAATCTAACTAAATGATATATGTATCCCTTGGAAATCATTCTTCTTGGCTTAAAATAAGAAATAAATCTACCTCTTGGCGCACTAATTTCACCTTTCCATTCAAGGACTGATTCATTTGGAAAATGGAAATATACCTTTTTTATGCAGCAATCAATTGTGGCATAACAAGACGCCAACCAGTACATACCCATTATAACATCAAAATCTACCATTTCTAACTCCACAAGATCAGCCATCGTATCACGACCACAAATAGTTACTATGCACTTTCGGTAAACCCTTCTAGCTATAATAGATTCCCCAATCGGTGTGGACACTTCAAATGGATTAACTAACAGTTCGGGTATTCGTTCAAAATTTCCAACAACCAGTTAAGTAATATAAGATAATGTAGAACCGGGATCAATTAAGGCATATAAATCTAATGAAAAGATAAACAACGTACCCGTAACCACATCTGGGGAAGCCTCTAAATTCTGTCGATCCGCTAGATCATACATACGATTTTGAGCCCCGCTAGAACTCGTGGTTCCTCTATCACCTCTAACACAACCCATTGGTTGTGCACCCCTTCCTGAATAAGGCATCGATGATGATGATGCAACAAATGACCCCTTAGGTTATGCCATACCCCCTATGCCCCTTCGTGGGCATTCTCTCATCATATGCCCTGACATACTCACCAAAAGCAAACATCGATCTCCAGCCGACATTCACCCAAATGATACCTTCCATATTTATTGCATGGCTCTCGAGGAGGTATCGATTAGCTCATATTCCCTTTCCCTTGGTACCCCACTATCCGGGAACTCAAACTCTCACTTCTGTGCCCAAATTGATTTCCTCTAGACCCTTGGAACTGTGTTTGGGCACTAGCTACAGAATAAGAAGATAATGGCCTAGGTGGTCTAGTAGAAAACTGTGGTCTGAACCCTCCTTGGGATGTCATGAACTGCCCTGTAGATCTGGCCCTCTTGGAATATCCTCTTTCTAATTCCTGTATTCTTCTCCTCTGCCTCTGATCTTCCATTTTCTGTGCAAAAGCTTGGACCCTCGCTATGTCCATATCTTTGTTCAAAGAGGCAATAGTGTAATCTCTAACCATATATAGATCCAGCCTATCCACATATTGATGAAATCTATCATCCATAGTAGCTACAACATTAGGAGCATATCTCAACAAGGAATTAAATCGGAGACTATACTCCCTCACGCTCATATTCCCCTGATGAAGATTTAAAAACTGATTTGCCCGGGCCTGACGAATCTCGAATAGAAGATAATGATCAAGAAATGCCTCTTTGAACTCTTTCCAAGTAGCTGGGGGTGCATTAATACCCCTAGATCATTTCCAGTCCTCGTACCAATATATAGCCTCCCCTTTAAATCTATACACCGCTAACTCCACTGTCTCTCTACCCGTTACATGCATAACATCTAAGGCCCTTTGAATTTGATCAATAAAGTCCTATGGGTCCTCGTTAAGATCCGATCCAGTAAAAGTGGGAGGATCCATCGTAAGAAAATCCTGTGTTCTAAGGCTAGCCGCCCTATCTGTACCACTAGGACCCGTGGTAGGAATGGATTGCCCTTGAGCTTGCTATACAAGTCAAAAGTTGCACTGCATTTCTAAGATCTTGATCAATAACATTAATAGGTGGCTCTGGGGATATAGTTCTCCTCCCCCTTATTTCTTCCTGAGTGGAAAAAGTTTCTGATGCATGCTCAGCTAGAGCCTCACTTTGATTAGTTGGTATAGTGGGTGACTTACTAGTCCCCTCTCTGGCAGCCACATCTACTTGCTTACCGATATTCTTGCTTCTGGTAACCGGCATCATTACTATAATAAGAGAAACAAATGGATTTAGTGATCAACTATGACTTCATATACAATATAGGCTCTATC
>NC_061112.1:50593627-50744706 GCF_002878395.1 Capsicum annuum
AATATGTGAAACCATATATTCTTATAATTTGAAACAACTTCTGGGCACAAGGATGAAAGGAGTGTCCTTTTTCAAACCCCACATAGCTTGAATTAGAAGCTTTGGATGAACTCTCACCTTTAGGACTCTATTCATACTATTGAATGAGGGTTCTTGAAGCCCTTGACTTGGGAACCTTGAATCTTGACTCAATTTAGAAAATCTATGGTGGATTCTTGAGATTCTTGGAAGAGGTTTTGGATACTTAGGATTTTTGTTGAGGGAAAACTTGAGAAAAACATCATAGATTTCTTATAAATGACTTTAATTTGGTGTTTGTACGGTTTAAGAAGCTTGGAAAAAGTCTAAAGTGCCCTTTTCAACTTTGGTACAAAGTTAGAAAAATTGAAATGGGAACCCAATTTTATAGGCCACCGTGATGCACCACTATCAAAGTAGATCACTGGAAATTAAAAAATGGGAATCTGAGAGTCACTGCGACACAGAGCTATCGCGTTGTCCCACTAATTGGGACCTGGAACTTCAGTGCGATGCATCACAATTGCGCTAGGCCACTGGAAATTAACTATTGGTAAATTGGGGTCCTCCACAATATTCCACTATCACGGAGTTCCACTGGAATTTGACAATTTTCAAATAGACCCTCTTCGCGATGTGCCAAGCACTAAAATGATGCTGTTTTACGACTAGGACTTAAATTAACCATAACTTCTTGCTCGGGCATCGAATTTGGGAAAATATTATATCGATGGAAAGCTTATCAAATTTCCTATGTGATAAAAATTTTAAATTTGGGAAATTCTATATGGTTAAAATGATACTCATTAGGAAGTCACTCCTTAACCTTCTCAAGGATAAATTCAACTTAGGAAAAATTTGTGGTATTACATCTTAGTCTATTCTAAGAGTGAGGCAAAATCATGTCTATCACCTCCATGCTATGTTTCTAACCTTGAAAGATCATCCTTTGAATTCTAAGTTCTTGAAGTGTAAGTTTTGTTTGAAGGATGTTACATTTCATGATTATCTTATCTCTAGTAAATAGATCATGGTAGATCTACAAAAGGTTACAGCGGTTAAGAAGTTTCCTAGACCTTCAAATCTAATTTATATTCAGAGCTTCTTGGGTCTAACCTATTACTATAGGATATTTGTGGTGTGTTTTTTGACTATAGTTGCTCCAGTGACTAAGTTGACCCACAAGAAGGTCAAGTTCTTGTGGTCGGATGCATATGATGGAACTTTTAGGAATTTCAAGGATAAATTAACTTCATCTCCAATTTTGACCTTGCTCAAGGGTAATGAGTATTTCATGGTGTATTATGATGCTTCTCCTATTGGGCTTAGTTTTGTGTTGATGCAATATAGTAGGGCGGTGGCCTTTGCTTCTAGGTAATTAAATATTCATGAGAAGAACTACCTTACTCATCATTTGGGGTTTTTAGCCATGGTATTTGTTCTTAAGACTATCTCTATGGGGTTCATGTTGACATATTTTTTATCATGAGATCCTACAACATGTATTTACTCTAAGGGAATTAAATCTCAGGCAAAGAATATGACTTGAGTTGCTAAAGGACTAAGATATGAGTCTCCATTACTATCTTAGTAAAGCTAAAGTTGTTGTTGATTCTCTTAGCAGGTTATACATGGGAATTTTAGTTTATGTGGATAAGGATAAGTGGGAGTTGGTGAAAGACATTCATCGTTTAGCTAATTATGGAGTTTGTCTCATGGACTTTAAAAATAGTGGTGTATTTATCCATAAGGTATCATAACTGTCTCTTGTTGTTGAGAAAAAGAAAAAGCAAATTTTTGATCCCTATTTGATGAATATTTACAGTAATATGGGTCAATAAAAGTTTGTTGATTTTGTAATTGGTGGTGACGATATCTTGATGTACTAAGGTAGGCTATTTGTTTCCACTTTTGATGTATTAAGAGAAAGAATTATGGCTGATGCTCATGGATCTTGGTATGCTATTCATTCCTGTTCTACGAAGATGTATCATGCTCTTAGGTAGTTTTACTGGTGGAATAATGTGAAGCAGGAAGTGGCTAGCTATGTTGATGAGTGTATGGTATGTCAACAAGTGAAATTTAAGCACTTGAGACACGGTGGTTTGTACTAAGAGATAGATTTTCCCGAATGGAAGTTGGAAAAAGTTAATATGGATTTTTCACTAGTCTCCTAGTCTCAAAATTAATGTAATTCTATTTGGGTCATTATGGATAAAATGTCTAAGTCCGCTCATTTCTTGCCACTAAGGACTAGTTATTCCACAAAGAATTATAAAAAGTTGTATCTTATGGAGGTTGTAAAGTTGCATGGTGCTCCAATTTCTATGATCTTATATCATGGTACTCTGTTCTCATCTCATTTTTGGAAGTCATTTTACAAAGGTTTTGGAATTAAGGTATGCCTTCGTACCTCTTTCCACCTATAGATGGATGGAAAGCAGAGAGGACTATCAAAATATTAGAGGATATGTTTCGTACTTGTTTGATTTCCTTAGTACCATTTACCTTTTAATTAATTTGCCTATAACAATACTTACCATTCTAGTATTGGTATGGCTCTATTTGAGGCATTATATGGTAGGAGATGTTGTTCCCTTATTGGGTGGTATGAAGTTAGTGAGGGTAAATTGCTTGGCCCAAATTTAGTTCTCCAAGCCTTGGAGAAGGTGAAGGTAATTCATGATAGTTTGAAAACTACTCAAGGTAATTCATGATAGTTTGAAAACTACTCAAAGTTTCCAAAAGTCCTAATGTGAGCCATAGGGACTTCGAGTTCAATGTTAGTGATTGGGTATTTTTGAAGTTATCTCCCATGAAGGGAGTGATGTGTTTTTGTAAGAACGGGAAACTTGGACCCCGTTATATTTTTCCATATTTGATTGTAAAGAAGGTTGGTAATGATTACTATGAGTTGGAGTTTCCCTCCAGTTTGATCTCTATTAATATGTATTCTATGTGTTCATGTTCCGAAAGTGTATAGGAGATCCTTCATTGGTCATTCCCTTGGAGGAAGGTGGTGTTCTGGACTCTTTATTCTATGAGGAGGTCTCGGTATGGATCTTAGATTGCCAAGTTCACCGATTGTAAATGAAAAAGGTGGCTTCGATGAAGGTTCTATGGAAGAACCAAAAGGCTGAGGATACTACTTAGGAGGCAGAAGAGGACATAAAGTCCTAGTATCCACATTTGTTTTCAATTCTGGAAACTCGCACTTGAGGTATTTGTTAATATTCTTAGCTTTATTGGTGTCTTTGATAAGCAATGATTTCAATTCCCTAAACATTCAATTCAGCAAGTATTTTGATAGACAATGGCTTCGAGTCCCAAAGTCAATGAAATGAATGGTTGATTGATAATGGTCATGACATGTGTCTTATACTTGTTGTACGTCTTTGTTTTCTAACTTTATTAAATGCTAGTTTAATGTGGTATGATGGGTTAACTCATGTTTATTCTTGCCTTGTCCGTCATTCGAGGATGATTGATCCAAGTGGAGAAGAATTGAAACACCTCAGCTTTGGCCCCTTAGAAAAATCTCCTAGGTTGAGCATTCTATCTTGAATACAGTTTGATCATTCCTGTCATATACAAGGATACGAGTCATACCCTTCCCTCTCGCATAGGGATAAGTTTATGTGGATGAGATACTATCCAAGATATGGTTTAGCCTCTCTTAAGTCGTGTGTTTGGATGCGGGTCGTATGTTGCCTAGTCATATGATTCTTGAAGTCTTGGACAAAGCTTTCTTTCTTGGGTATGGTTTATATAGTACCACTCGTACTTGAATGTTTAGTAATATGTTGATCATTAACGAGGTTCAAGGAGGGGTGTAGGGTTTAAGCTAAGGATATTTTAGACTTTTCCCACCCCTAAACCCTTATAACCCATGACTTATAACCTCATTTGTCCCTTTATTCTTCATATATACAAGTTAAAAAATATTCCAAAACACTTAAAAATCCTCTCTCAACTTCTTTATCAATATTGGAGGCTAGGGTTTAAAGAGTCTTTATCTAAACGCTAAGGGGTCAATAATCATTCCATGAATCATCTTGTAAAAGGTAGATGACTCTTCACTTAGTATTATTTCTCAAATATCATGTTATTTAAACATTGTTTTTGATTCCTTCATGGTGATTTTTGTAACAAATGTTGAGGGTTTTGAAGTATAGTGATGGGTAATGATTTCTCTTTCTTAAACTTGTGTTTATACTTGTTTTTGGTGATGACTTTCACTTGTGGGTGCTTGTTGATTATGTTTTAACAAATGGGTCATGAGTAACCCTAATTTTTATGATTTCAACTTTGATTTTGGTCTTAGCAAGAATGTTCCTTAAAGGTGTTTCTGAAAATGTCTACTAGAAATTACTAGTCATATGTTGATGGTGATTTGAACTAAGGTAATGGATTAATGAGAAATAATGATGGTTGAATGACCTTTTAAAGGACTTATTGGTCCTTTAATGAGTTAGTTAGTGACTTTGGTGGTTTGATTTGTTAAATGGGTTAAAGTCCCTAAACATGAAATTAAATTGCATTGAACCAAAGTTAGGTGTATGAATGCTAATAAAGAATGAACGGTGTTGTATAGGTTTTTATTATGACAAATTGAGTTGAATGGTCATTGAAACTAATGTATTTGCCTAGTAAGGATATTTATTGATAAACTGTTTATGAAGACCTTATGGTCATGTGTGGTGTTGAATTATAGCCTTGATGTCTTGAATTAACTAAGTGGGTTAAAGTCCTTAAATGTTCAATTGAGTGGATGTGAATGCATGGACAAAGGGTTAGAGTCCCAATGTTGGCTAATAATGGAAACAATGGTTTATGGTTAGAGTTCACTTGTGTGATAAGATGGCTTATGGTTAGAGTCATCTTATTTGATAAGATGGATATTGGTTAGAGTCCTCTTGTCTAACAGAATGGCTTGTGGTTAGAGTCCACTTGGATAAAAAATGGTTTGTGGTTAGAGTCAACGTGCACAATAAGACGGCTTGGGGTTAGAGTCCTCTTTCTTGGTATAACCCAAGCAAGTGGAAGGTTAGAGCCCTCCACTTCATGGTTCTTGATTGAGTGCTTTTGAAATGCATGCTATGGCCTTGTTATATTTTGACACTTGATGTATTTGCATATACCTATATGTCTATGTGTATGAATATGGTGGCTTATGATAGTTTGACTTGGTATTGAATAATGAAACTATTTTGTCCTAACCTTTGTGTTATATTCTAGCGCTCCAACCGATAACTGTCTTCGAATGCTATGTCACCATGTGACATAGGGGCCAAAACTTCTTCTTCACTTCCTACACAATGACAGCTATTTGAATAGTTCATGTGTTTACATTGAAGTGTGATCTTCCATCCTTCAAAAGGCATCCATTTCATAGTGTCTTTATCTATGTTATAGACTTGTTTTAGACTTGGTTTTTGACTATTGTCGGGGGCATGTCCCAACATATTATAGACATTGAATTGGGAGAGGCTTGTGGATGATTGTGGACTTGGGTAGTTTGGATGTTGTATGTTGGCATGAATGGAATGATTATACATCCGTATGTTATGATTGTTAGTTTTGTTTCTGCTATCTTATTATTTATTGGGAGTTAATCCGACACTTGTGAATTGATATGATGGTTAGGTTGGGTTAACGGGGTGTTATCTGGTCCTTTTTGGGCTTGAGATGCCTATATGATAAGGCCCAGTTTTAGGTTATGTCAAAGACCTCGAGCCCGAGCAATACTTCCATCAACAAAGTAAAAAAGCAGTCCTTCTTTACTGTATCCCATAGGTTCACGAGAAATAAGACATTCTTTCTCCCAAGGCTGAGGATCCATTAGCATGCGTAGCAGTTTGAGAAATGGAAATCCCCACTTGTGACTAATGTTACCTCTTCTATTCAAAGATTAGCTCATCGATGTAAATTTTATCTTTTGTACAACAGTGGTCAGTTCACTGGGCTCTCACATATAGATCCAAAAGTTCACCTTCAATACTTTCTAGAGATTAGTGACAAATTCATCCCTACAAGTGTGTCAACTGATTATATAAGGCAATAAATCTTCCCCATTTCACTTTTAGGGTAAGGAAAAAATTATTGAATACTGAGCTGGTAGGTTCAATCACAACTTGGGATGACCTATCCAAAAATTTCCTTATCTAATTCTTTCTATCTGGCGTGCCCGTAAGAGTACATAGTGAGTTTTTGAGCTTCAAGCAGAGGGTGTATGATAACCTATATCATAATTTGGAGTGGTTCAAAGATTTTTTTGGGACTATCCACATCACCATCGGTTCAATGATGTACTAGCTCACACTTTTGTTGAGGCACTTGATCATAACATAAAATTTTTGCTAGATTCAGTTGCAGGTGGTCAACGTTTGGAAGATACTAATGATGAACTAAACACCTTATCGAACCAGATTGCAAAATAAAATCAAGATTAACATGGTGATACCTCAAGGAGCTTAGTAAAAAAGGATTTGGGTATGATCGAAGTTGATAGCATAACAACCTTAGCCGCCTAACTTTTATCTATGAATATCAAATAATAAATCAATTCAACAATTTAGGCGTGCAACAAGCTCATACTCAAGTTAATATAGTGCAACAAGCTCCAATATGGTTTGATATTTGTGGCAATACTAGACACTTTTTAGACTTGTGTGGTGCAAATCCTGAATTAGTCAATTTTGTAGGCAATGCTTAAAAGCCAAATTATGAAAATGCTCAACCAAAAGTGGTAGAGTCAACCTATTCATTCATGGGGAAACAACTAGCAACAGTAGTTTCATCAGCCACAGTATAAAAAACTGGCTACTAGCATTGAGGAAACCATATAAATGATTCTTGCTAATCAATAGAAGATGGTCGCTGATATCAAAAATCAGCAAATTGCGCATAAATAGTTAGAGCAAAAGTTGGGGCAATTGAAATAGACATAGAATTCCAGTCTTCAAGGTTGTTTGCCAAGTGATGATGAACCTCCAATACAAGTAATGGGATGCATGTTAGGGAGTGGTAAAGAGCTGAATTATAGCCCTCCAAAAATAAATAAGGAGGTGCAAATTTCGTTTCTCAACCGACTATAAATAGAGTAGCGGATAATTCAGAAAAGTATGAGTACCCGAAGATGAAAGTCGCTGAGAACGAAAGACCACCACTACCACTGTTCCCATAGATATTCTAGAAAGAAAAAGTTGATGCATGCTTCAAGAAGTTCTTTGACACCTTCAGAGAATTTTACATTAACCTTTCCCTTTTAGATATTTTGCAGGGAATGCGTAAGTACGCTAAGTACTTTGAAGAATGTGGTGATTAACAAAGTTAAGCTGTCTGATGTTGAGACCATAGCACTTAATGGGGAGTGCAACTCCGTGGTGTTGCAGAAGATACCCAAGAAGTGTAAGGATCTTGGGAGTTTCACTCTTCCTATTCATATTAGTTTCTATTAGGTTGCCCATAAACTGAGTAATTTGAGTGCAAGCATAAATTTGATGACCTTATTAATGTTCAAAATTTTGGGTTTGGGAAATCCAAGACCATGCTATGTGTTACTCCAGATAACAGACCAAACCATAGTCCATCCTGAAGGAATCATTTAGAATGTCCTCATCAATGTTGGTAAGTTTATTACCCCTACTAACTTTATTATTTTGAATTATTTTAAAAAGGACAAGGTGTTGATTATTCTTGGATTCCCATTCTTAGCAATGGAAGGAGTGTTGATAGATATGAGAGAGGGCACACTCAAAATGAGAGTGGATGATGAAAAGGTAGTCTTCAAAGTATATAAGCCATTCAACACACTATCCTATTAAAAAGATTTGTGTATGATTACAATGATAGAAGTGGATGAGTGTGGAATGGTGAAATCCAATCCACCAAAAACCTCTTTGGAAAACTTAATTGAGTTTCCTGAGCCACCACTTAATCCTCATTAAGGATGATTGATGAGACATAAAAGTCTAATATTGAAAAAATAATTGGCCTTGAGAGTTCACACTTAACATGTCAGAAACGAGTAAGAAGATGACCTCTAAGTAGGAGAAAGAGGATGAAGGAATTTTGTTGAGTAGTGATGTTGGGTTGTTCTGCAACACTAAATAAGGTGATTCTTGGGAAGTAACCTAATTTAAGGTAGGTTTTATTTTCATTGTTTTAGTTTTTACTTCAGTTAGTTATTTTTTTCGAGATAAGTCGATGGGAAGATTGAGTATTGGATACTTGAGATATGGAGCATTGCAGAGACAAAGTGTGGGATCCTTGGACCCTTTAGATAATGAAAAATGCTAATAGATAGGCCTATAGGCCTCAGGGAGTATTTCTACATTTACATTTTAGTATGCTTTGGGGACAAAGTTTTCTTTGAAGTGTGCAGTGGGGAAATTCCCATAGTTTTGGGTGAAGTAATTGTATAGGGTCTTAAGTCCCGAGTCTTAGTTGTTTTCTTATTTTTTTCGTTAAATTTAATATTTTTTTTAAAATTCAAAAAGATTTTGTTTTTAGTTTTTGGTTTAGCTGGGTCAGTCTGGGTGCACACTTCACCCACCTCGTGGAAGTTCTTTTCCACGGGGTGGGTGAAGTGTGCAGTGGGGAAATTCCCATAGTTTTGGGTGAAGTAATTGTATAGGGTCTTAAGTCCCGAGTCTTAGTTGTTTTCTTATTTTTTTCGTTAAATTTAATATTTTTTTTAAAATTCAAAAAGATTTTGTTTTTAGTTTTTGGTTTAGCTGGGTCAGTCTGGGTGCACACTTCACCCACCTCGTGGAAGTTCTTTTCCACGGGGTGCACCTAGAACCCAATATCCTTTTTATTTTTAAAAGTAATTTTATTTACTTTTTGATTGGGATAAGTGAAATGCTATTGTTGGTGCTATGTGTAATTGCATGATGCAAGCTATTTTGTTTGTAAAAAGCATGTTAATGATGTGAATTACCTATTTTGAGAATCCTAGGCTTTGGTTTATGACTCTTGTATGTTGTTGGAGTAATACTTAATTTATACTATTGTTTAGTTGAGAGTCTACGATGATCCTACTTGATTTAAGCATGGTCCATGTGTTTTTAAGGTTGTTTTTTTATTCCTTGTCGCATTTGATGTCTAGAACTTTCATGGTGTGTGTGCAAAGGAAAATAAAAAGTATGGGTTTAGAAGATGATATAGGCATTTCCTTGATATCCATGTTTTATACCCTTGTGACCTACCATTATATATAATCTTAGTTAGCCTTGTTGAGACTTTAGCCTATTTTATTGGTAGCAACATATGTAGTTTATTCACCATCTTTACTTTGACCTTAATTTTATCCAAATCTCTTTTTAGTGAAAATTTTTGAAGTAAAGGAGCGCAAAAATAAGAAGAAAAAAGGTAAAAGTGAGGCTCCAAAAAGCAGCTATTGGTGCTGCAAACAAATATGTTTTGTTAGTTGAAGTTGAATAGTGAAAATAGAGATATTGTGCTAAAATTTGATCATGATTTGATAATAAATACTCGCTCCATAATAGTGTGTATTGTTTTAATGATATGGGGCTAAAAAAAAGAGATTGGAAGGGTAGATGAGGTGGAAGTTTTGTTATTGGAAGTTGATCTTAATATTTATGTGATGTATTAAAGCACGTAGGGAAGATAGTCACTATTTTTATCCAAATAGTTTCTACATGTTCCTAAGCCTTCATTAAAACCCTTAAAGACCTATTTAATCCTAAGTTCTAACATTCTGTTATTAGTGGAGTACTATATTAAGGGAAAGCGTATGGTTCATCATGTGAAACTTGTTAAATCTTTTTGAGAGTGAGCATAATTTGATTCTTGTACCTATTTTATGATAAATTGTATCGATATGAGTGATTATGGGTAACTCTATTGTTTTGAAAGCAAATGTTAAATGATGGTTTGGTGATTTGTATGATATCTTTGATTGAGTAATATGAATGAGTTTTCCAACTTGGTGAGTCAATTCTTGAGGCTTGGGTGTTTTAGAGTACTATTCTTGAGCTTTCAATAGTGTGTATAACATGCTTAGTGTAAAAACTTGTATTCTATGTATTCATTGTAGTACTAGCTTTAATGTATTTATTGTTGTAGAAGTGCATAGACTTCTCTGATTATGGTGCTTAGATTAAAGAGTTGTTCGAGGATGAACAAGACTTTAAGTGTGGGATGATTATCTGAGGTGGATTTATGCATCTCAGTGTTGCTATCAGAGTTTTTTTTAGCTTAGTTTAGAGGACTTCTCTTGTACTTGATGAGTAATTTTTTGTTTAAATAAGAATTTAAGTTCTATGTTATGTAAATTTAATGTTCAAAGTGTGTTCATAGTTAATTTGGAGTCAAAACACCAATTTAAGAATCAAGTGATAAAAGCTAGTACTCTTAGCTTAAGCTATGGACTTTGCTAGTTCATTGTCTTTATTTGTATCTAGTTTGAGCTCTAATATGTGATCTTTTATGATATAGGATTCTTGGAGATTTGATATTTATTATAAATAGAGGTTACCCAAACTGTAAATTTATTGGAAATATCATCACAATGCTTGGACTTGGAGGACAAAAGCATGGGACAAACTTGGACCAAAGTTGGACGTTTTGAAGTGCTTGGCATGCCACGCTGCCTAGGTACCATAATAAGGCCATGGAATGTCCTTAGAAGAATCGTAGATTATAAATTCAAGTGTACATCTATGATTTTGGTGTTCCAATCTGACTAAATGGCGCGATTTTGTCATGGCACGCCCTTAGATTGAAATCGATAACTGTTTCCTCCTATAAATAGGACACTTAGTGATTATGTTAGACACCTTGGATGATCTTGGGACTTGAAGAGAGGCTGGTGAAAACTTCAGTTAGTTTTTTTATTCCATTAGTTTGGTTTGTTTATGTATTTTAACATGTATTCACTCATTGTGATTACAATTATGTCCATGATCGTCTAAACACCCTTTTCCGGGGATAAGTCCAAGAACATGAGTACTATTGTTTTGAATTGATTTGGTTATGGTTGATTATCATTATATATTATTTATTTATCCTTATTATCACTATTTTAAGGCTTAATGACCCTTATAATACATGCACAAGCATCTTGTTAACCCAAAAGGAGGAAAAAGAGGATAGAACGTGGGATAGATAGAATATGATTGTGATCTTCTAATGGAATGAAGTTCTATTTTCCATCTAGGATAGGAATATACTTAAGTTCCCTATTTGGTTCAAATTATAGGATGAAATATAAATGCATTTAACTTAGTTCTCACATACCTACTCAACGATGTAGTTGTTGGGCTAACTTAGATAGGTGTTTAAAGGATCGAAAAATCATAGTCATAATATCAACCCCGTGAACCAACAACCAATGAAGTTCTATAAGGTAGTATGATTATTTGCATAGCCTTAACCCTGCGGTTTTCCCCATTGATTGTTCAAACCTTTAATTTATCGCACTGTTTACTTTATAATTACTTAAAACTTACAAACTCTTGTAGTTACTTGTACACTGAATTAATCTTATTAGTGAACTAGGCTTGGATAGTTCTTAACATACGTCTTTGAGGGATCGATACTTGCCAATTAAAAGTCCACTATATTACTTGGTGAGACCACGTACATTTGCGTGTGCACTTGGTCACAACAAGAATCAAGAGGTCTACAACTCACAAGTGACCTACACCTATCTCTAGTAGCATCCCTCAACTGATAAGTAGTATATGCAACACTGTGTGACTCTATAGAACCCAAGTTATGCAACTTCTAACGACAGTCGATCATGAAATCTTATACATCCTCTCCTACCACACCAATAAACCTAGGAGGACATAAAAGAATGAACCTCTCAAACCTCTTATGATCTTAAGAAGGAAAAATTGTACTCTTAATAAGAGGTGTCATGGTGAATCTAGCAGGCTGTGGTCCGACTTGAGGAGGAAACATAGATGAAGATTGAACTCCCGACATCGGAATACCATACTTTGATGTAGGTGCTAAAGAAGGAACAACACTTGGAGTCTGTAGAGTACCAAAAGTAGAAGTAGAAACTACTAGAAGATCCATGTCCAGAACTGGAGGAACACCATAAATAAACTCTAGCAGAAATGGAGGTATAATACTAGAAACTAGAGGAACACCAAGAGCATAAAAAAAGCACCCTCCAAACAGGTCAACAAAAGAATCAACCCCCCAATACAAGGGTGGAAGAACTTAGTGGGATGAGAGTAAGACCCATATCTCTAACATGCTCAACCAGAGGCTCAGGGGAAAGAACTATAACACAAGTCCTAAATGGTTCAAATCAACGTGCCCACCACTACCTCAAGCCCATCCAAGACTCACAACTCCGCCTATAAAATAGGTCCTCTCCTCAGATAAAGGCTTAGCATCTCTAATCTCACGTGATTGAGTTATCACCATTTGTGCAAAAAAGAGTGAAAGATGACTTAGAACACAAGGCATGAAGGAAATTTACATGATAAGGAACAAAATAAGAGAAATTTCCTAGAAACATCATATAGCCTCTCAGAGATAGATATGGACGTCTACGAATTGATCCACGAGACTCTTTGAGACATACCATCCTTAAACCATTGAGACCAAAAAACCTGGCTCTAATATCAATTTATCATGACCCAAAATCCAAGGGTCATTATGGTATTTGTCACAACAAGCCTTGACAAGTAAGACTATCACCCAAACTGATATAAATGTAAGATAACACCAAAACCCAAAGAAATCCTCCAAGAAAGAAGTCAAACCACATGCATATATGGTAAAAATTAAAATACCTATAAAAGATGCTATGTGAAATCCCAAAACCTAGTGTCACATCGTAAGAACATAACTAGTACAACTAGAGATAACAAATACACAACATATGCAAAATAGGAACAACTCTATCTTTGAATACAAATAAAGACATCGTCTAAATAAGGAAAGGCTGTCATCAACTCTGGACATATGAAATCAACTACTACATTAAAAAAGTCTGGATGTCACCCGAATCAACCACTATAAGAGGCACTCAAACCCGGATCTGCACCTAAAAGGCATAGTAAGGGTGAGTACAATAAATTTGTACATACTAGGTATCATAGGTCGACTGAACAGGAGAAAATAAAGAATAAAAAATACACACTAATGGCACGTTACCCGTAATCAGAAAATGTCCCAAACGGCAGCCTACTCCGTCTCCACTTAAAGTTCTATAATAATCATATGCACCAAAGCAAATACTTGAAAGAAATACAAGTATATGAATATTATACATATAAGTACAAAGGCAGAAATACACATAGAAAGGTATATATCAAAGAGATAAATCAATGCAATTAAAGGTACACCATAAACACAATATATATAGTGCAATAAAGAAGAAAATGATGATGATAATGATGATGATGATGATGTAATGCACAAGGTTGTCACACAATATCTGGATACACCTATGGAGCTAAATCTTCCCAAAGTATAACCCATGGGGGGTTCATTAACCCATATACAACCAATCTAATACCAATATCCATATCTCCTCTCTAGAACATCCTTCGATAGAGGGTTTTTCAATATGTCATATTTTCTATCAGAAAAGCTAGCGTTTCTAGTATATATAGTATTTCCACGATAGTACCAATGTTTTATTAATGAATAGGATATGAGGAAGCTATCTTCGCAATCATCCAGAATGAGATATTTCATATCAAACCACTTTACCAACCATATAAGCCAAAAATCCACTCATTTATCCAACCATCCACGAATACAACATAATACATATGCCAATAGAATGAAATACATTAAAAATTCACTGTTGATACTATATTAGGGTTTTTCATAACAAAAATACAACTAATTTCACATATATATGGCCAATAATATCAGATAGGACCCCACCCAATCACACATAGCAAATAATATTCCAAAACCACCTAATAACATCAATACATAGGCCATCACGTGGGAATAACACAATACATATAGACACAATCATGATTAGTCACCACACCCTTAACATGATTTTGTATCACTATTAAATACCCAACCCAGTCTAAAGAAAGTTAAGTCATAACCTATCTCAAATATGGAAAACCAGTTAGCAAGCCTTCAATCCAAAGCCTTACCCCTCATGAAAGGACTCAGAATCAACTAAGAAATATAAATATATAATCTATCATTAAAATAAATCTAATGATACCTATATTACCTACTTTAGAGCCAGGGTAAAAAAGGACCACTAAAACGGATTTTCAAAAAAGAAGAGTAAAATCATAATTTATCTTTAGAAACATGTTACACATAAATTTAGAAGTCTAGAGATCAGAATCAAAGTAAAAATGGATTAAAAATAAGGTCAAAATTGTAGAAAAAACAATGAGCTTTACCGATAAAAAATGTTGAAATTCATGTTAAAATCAGGAATTAAAGTTATTTTGAAGATGAAATTAAAAAAAGTGATAATTATATGAGTAGAAACTCAACCAAGTTAAAATTGGTCTAAATCGGGGTTTAAATAAGAGAATTATAACTAATTCTTAGTATTATTTGTACAATGCATATTCAAGGAAAGTTAATGATTGTTTGATATCTTAATTGTTAATTGCATGTAATGAGCTTATCGAATAACTCATTAGATATTACAAGTGTTTTTTTTATCATTGTAGTGGTAATTTTTGTGATATGTTACATTATAGTGAAATGTATAAATATTTGGATGCCTCCACGAGATTTGTGATAATGGTTAACAAATACTTGATGTTTGGGATCTTGTACATGGACAAAGACTCATCCCCTGTGGGCCAAGAGTAGTGGGAGCACACATTAAATCCTTAGAATATTTGTACAAGGTACAGGTAAGTGTGACAAGTTCTTGAGTGAATTGGGGATTATATGTTTGTTATTTTATTGGTTTCTTGAGTGAAGCTAATTTATATGCTTAATTGCAAAGGTGGTTTATTTTTAAACTGGGATGTAAGTTATTGTTGTCTAGTTGTTATTAAGGATTTTTAAGTAGTAAGGGTTACTTGCAAGTTGTGACATGGATCTATGCTATCGATTAATTGCATTATTTGTACGTGCTTTATATTATAGTTGTGTGATGGTTGTTTACTTAGAGTATTATTCTTGGTCCTAGTTGATTTGACTGGTTATCCTTGCTTACTCTTTTTGACTAAAGTTTAGTATGATGAATTTGAAAAATAATTGCATGATAGCATTCATGGTTGTCTTGTTGTACTATGTTTTGGTTATGTGTCCATATTTCTCATTTTAGGTTGGCCAATAACCCTACTAATATAGTTGTTTCTTGTGTGTTAATACTACATGTGCTTATTTTTTAGTGTAGAGAATAATTTAGCGGCTGTTTTGAGACCTCAAATGTTTGGATGATTTTCCAACTCAAGGTTGAGTTGCATCTTTCAGGCTACCATGGGTTCTTCTATAAATTTCTGGTCCCTATATTTCGGACTCAGATATTACTTTGATTTTTGGGTTGCATCTCCTCTTTTTGACAGTTATCAGTGTTTTGGTATGATTACTTTTAGTACCTAGTGGATGGCTTTCTGTGTTATTCTATTGTTACCTTGTTTTATATTTTTGGTTATTGAGTTTTTCCTATGGAATTGGTTTTAGTTTCCTATTTTCATGTTTATTGAGTGATGATTTTTGTTTGTTCTCCCACCGGGGGGTTTAGTGTAGGTGCCACCAAGATGGGTTTAGGTCATCACATGCGCATTTTTTCGTCATTATGTCGTAATTTCTCAATTTAATTTTAATTAAATTCTCAATTTTAATTCTTGATTATGGATTATATTGTGATTTTAGATATGTCTTGGAGCATGGATTATGCTGAATTTTTGTGCAAAAAGTCTTTTAGCTTAGAGGGATCTCATGAAAGGTTCAATTCTTGATTTTTTTGGTAGGCCCCACTATTTGATTTTACCTTAATTTTTGACTGGTGTACTAAAATTGTAATATTTGTATTAATGTTCACATCTTGGCATTTAGAATATTAGTTTGAAAGCGTTTAATGTGACATGGTTTCATGGCCCTTTAATTGCATAAAAGAAGGAACATACGCAAGAGCCTAGGTATTTTTTTGGGTATGATGTGTTTTTGTGATTGATGTGCAGGGAAATAGGGTTAGGAGGTGAAACTGAGGAATCAAGATGAAAATTTACCAATGAAGAAAGAAGATGGTGTTCAATGGGTGTGGTCTACGACCCATGAACTAGACCTCCCGTGGAGTGCAATCGTGAATGCAGTTCAGAGGATCTGAGTTCTATGACTTAGACCAATGATTCATGGACTTCATCCATGACTCATGGAACCAAGTCATGAGTGAGAAGCTACAAGTTATGAGAGTGTCTTATTTTTAAGGATGGAAACTATGAATCTTGAATGGAACCTATCATACAAGAATTGTAAGCGTGAACTAGATATTAAGGAACAAAATTAAAGCCTGATTTTCATGAGAAAGACCTTGGTCCCATAGACTGATCCATAAATCTAGTCTTTGAATCATAGGAAGGTGGAGATTTGATTCTCCTACATAAATTAGGATGGGATTAATTTTGTATCTATAAATACTGTATTTTTTTTTTATGATTATTTTACACACTACTACATTATTTGGAGGTTCTTAGACATATTCTAGTTGTAGGAATTTTTAACACTAGTTCTTATAGTTTTTATTCAATTTGAGATTTCAGAGTTTTTCATCTTATCTTATTAGTACAAAATTATGATTTCAATCATGAATTCTTCTTGTGTGTTTACGATCATAAGTAGCTAAACCTTATTACTAGGGTTGTGAGAACAATGATGAAATAACGAAATGGGTTAAGTGAGAAATATTCCAGTCAGGTGTACTTAGATGTATGGGTATTTTCTTCACCTTGATTGCTTTTCTGATGGTTGCAACCATTAGGAACTCACATATATTCTAGACTTGCTTGAAAGAGACATAGAGATTAGGGAAGGAGAACAATAGAGATTTAAAGCTATCAACCTTTATCTAATTAACTTGATCCTTAATCAAGACAATTAATCTGAGACTGAAGAATTAGGGTTAGGAATGCTACTCTAAAAGTACAAGAGGAGATGACTGAAATTTATTTAACCAAGGTTGAAAAACGATTAGTTGATATATATCTTGGTAGATTTTGCAGGAGAGGCATCGGGATAGTCTGCTAGCATAACAACCTGTGGAATTATGAAGTCATAAGGATAACAATCCTAGTGCCTATCTCATATTGAATACAATCCAATCAACCAACAACTACTACTATTATAATTTACTTTCACAAAACCCCTTTTTTATTTACTTAATTTCCAGTTAAGTAGAAAAACTCTAGTCAGAACTTTGGTCTATTCTGTGCGGGATTGACCCCAATCTCATTGGGTTCTATTTTATTCAGAGACCACTTTATACTTTTGAGAGGTGTAATTTAGTCGACATCGAAATTTGATGTCGTTGTAGGGGAATACAATTATGAAGTGATAGATTAAGTTTTATAAAGTTGTTGGATTTGTTTACTGATTTTTGATTCTATACTATTTCTAGAGCATACATCAGTGTATGCCCAATACCCCAAGTCAAGACAATCCTCTGATTCCATTTGATCCTGAACATGAGAAAATGTTAAGACAAAATCAAAAAAATGGAGAATGAAGGAGTTTATGATCAAGGAGCCCTGGTCGAAGTGGTTCATGATGACCCAAAAATATTGAATCAGCTACTTCAGAATAATGTTCAGAAAACTATAGAGAAAGTTACTTCTCACTTAATAGTTGAAGAAAATTCTAGGCAAGTAGCTATCCAACAAGCATATAGGGAAGAGAGAGCTGGACAGAAATGATATGAGATAGAGAACAAATTGAACCTAGTGAAACTATTCCTCTAGAAATGCCTCAAATTACACAGTTTGATATCATGAGTGTGATGATCCAGCTGCTGAATTTGAAGGGGGTTCTTGTTGTCCTACCACTGATGATTTAAACATGCATATTATAAATTTAATATGGATCTTCACTTCATATAAGTAAGTTAGGAGGCCATACAACCGAGATCATTCCCATTCTTTCTTGGATCAATTTTTTTCCCTTCTTGAAAATTGCTATCGAAAGATGATATTTATAATTTATGATAGTTACATCTAGAAGAACTATATTAGACATGGTTGAGGTTCAATAAAAATCTACAGAATGTCCCAAATCACAGAATTATGGGTAGAAACTTTCTTTAGATATTCTAGAGAGACTTGAATTCTAATACTAAGGTTATAGCAGATACTTTTATTGGTGGAGCCTTCAAGAGTCTATGATACGAGAACTCTTATTAAATCTTACACTAGATCACTAAAACCAACTGATGATGGTATGCCCAATGGTGAATAGATCAACCAGCACTATGCACTTAGAGTCTCCAATAAAAAGAGATCATGATATGAAATAGTGGCTCAAGAGGTTGAACAACTAAGGACTGATATTGTCTTTCTTATTAAGTAATTTATAGTAGTTGGAGTGAAAAAGGTCAATGCAGTGGGCACACCAGGTAAGGCTTCTAGTCATGAAGACTTAAATTTTGAGAAAGAAGCTAAGTATCTTGATAGAGAAATGATGGGTTTTCAGTCTAAGGTCAAAGGATCTAATAAATATAATATAAACTCGAGGTAAGAGAATAAAGGTTTGAAGTATTATAGAGATAACTACAATCGGTATAGATATCGGTGTAGAGAGTATGATGGTGACTAGACGAGGAAATATTACTAAAAAAAAAGGGAAGTATTTATGTTCTGCTAAAAAATTGAGATGTTGAATTTGGAAACTAGATAATGGAAACCATTTTTGCTAAACTTGTAAGGGGTTTTGAAATCTAAGAGAGTTACCTTAACGAACGTAGGAAAGGCATTTTGGGGTTGAGCTAAAAGGTAGAGTGGCACACAACCACTACTAAGCATATTAAGAAACAATTTTGGTAGATTCCTACCATATTGAACTAGCATCAACCAGACACTCTTCCAAGCAATACTTTTTAAAACCATAAAAACAACCATCATTGTCTATCTATTACTACTCGAAGTAATAAGGCTACTATTCATCCACCCGTTTTTATGGTTGATAACGCGGGGAATGACACCATGAGCATTGATGATGTAAATACTAATGAAATAATAAATTTGGTGGTTACACAAATATTGAAAACCATTCCCCGACTCTCTCCACCTTCTCCCCATATATTAATTGAAGAAATTTGAAGAGGGGAAATATCAAAGTTTATTTCTATGCTAAGAGTTATCTATGAACATTTCTTTTGTGGTTGCTCCAAAGAAGAATTCGGGTTATGCAAATTTTATGAAAAAGTAAAGGATAGTGAGTTTTAAGCCTACTGATAATGTGCACCACTATAGCACCATCGTCTATCCTTATTTAGTTGAAGATAAGAAGGATATGGGATAATTCACCATTCTTTGTACTATTGGGTCTTCAACTTATGCACAGGCCTTATGAGATCTAGGTGCTATCATTAACTTGATACCACTAGTCATCTATAATCAGTTGGGGTTGGGGTTGCCTAAATTGATATCTATGAGATTTTTCATGGTGGATCATATTGTGAAGAATCCTATTGATATATTGTGTGATGTGTTGGTAAAGGTAGAATCATTTATATTTCTAGATAATTTTATAATTCTTGATTTTGAGGCTGACTTTGATATTCCTATGGTATTATGAAGGCCTATCCTATCTATTTGTAGGGAATTGGTCAAGAAAAAGATAGGACAAATGAAGTTCACACTTAATAATGATTAAGTCTCTTTTAACATATGAAAATCTATAACTATTGAAAATATATGCATGTTGTTTCAATGATAGACATTGTAAACGAAGATGAGTTGGTAGTACCTATTAAAGAGCAACTTGATATTGAGACACTTGTAGCTAAGACAATGATGTTTATAGTAAAGGTGTTGATGGGTTTGATGAGAAGGTTAATGAGATTATTGGTTGGGGTTCATCAATCTATGCACCAAAGAAGATGGCCTTGATCTGAAGAATAGAGCAATTCCATTGGGAAACCCGTCGATCAAGAAGCCTCCAATTTTAATATTAAAGCCCTTCCTTCACATTTGTGTTATGCATTCTTGGGGTCCAATAATACCTTGCTAGTTATAATTGCAACATATCAATTAGAATAGAAGGTTGAGGCCTTAGCGTCTGTCTTTGTAATGCCCCAAGTCTGTACCTTGGACACTATATAATGCTCATAATCCCAAAGGACCACAAGCTAACCCATGACTGATACATTGTACAATAACTGAATAATATTTATGTAATATGCGGAAATTTGGCAAAAAATATGCCATAAGGTTCAATACTGTAATAAAACTATATACGACATAACAATACCAAAATGTAACATCTGTATGAAAATTCTTTAGTTTGAAAAAGCCTCTAAACTGTTTGAAATATGGAGTTGATGGGATGAGTCCCTAACTAAATCCAAACTACTAAAATAAGCTAAGCTACTGAAATATCCATCATGCCCTCAAACTATGAGGACTCACCACTAACTCTGACTGCTGAAAATCTAAACTGCTAAGGCCGTTCGGGAGCCCGTGCGTCTGATCCTATGATATAAGACATCATAGAACAAGATAAAAGTATTCTTCAATACTTCGAATATATTTGTATGATAAGTGAGGTAGGCTGAAAGGCATGGGTTCATATGTATGAACAATACTGACTAAATGAAATGAGTATAACTGAATGATAGTACATGTATGAACACATAGACTGTAACTGAGATTGTGATAACACTGAATACTATGTATGAATACTAATTGACTGATATATGAGATTATTGATACTATACTACTGATAACTGAATGATTGTATCTGATAGTATTGATTCTATGGAACTATACTGAGTTCTGTACTGAACTGAGTGATTGTGTCAACAGTCCCATGTTACATTGACTGAAAAAATACTACTAAATTCTATTAACTAATAGAATTTACTAAGGTTTGAATAGAATAGTGGACTGGATTGGACTTATACTGAGTCTCCTTAGTTTTCCTGAGTCCTATAACTGACTGAGAGTACTCCTGATCATATCATGACTAATATTATTTTGTAACTGGAACTGCTCTAGGTCAACAACTACATTGTCGGGTATGAAATACCCCCAGGACTCGATTGTATGAAAAATAAAGCATCACATGATCTCGAAGGACCACAAGCTAACCCATGACTGATATCGATACCTGTACACTACATAATATAACATGAAAATGTGGAAACATGTACTTAATGGACATAAGGTTCAAATGTAAATAAATATCTGATAAGACAATGTCTGAAAATAGTATAACAATACCAGAACAAATCTGAAATAATTATCTAACATGCTATAGTCTAGAAAACCTCTAAACTGTCTGAATTAGTAGTTGATGGGACATATCCCTAACTAACTCCATCTACCAACTAAACTAAAATAGCAAATAAAGTAATAATCATATCATCCTCAAATGAAAAGGACTCACTGCAAACTCTGAACACTAGAATGCTACTGCTGATATGGAGCTCGTGCCCCTGAGCCTATGGTGTAACGTAAAAGAAAACACCATAATGCAAATATGTTAGTACGTCTGAATGCGCTGAGTATACGAGTGAGGTAGGCTAAATTCAAGGGGTTATATGCATAAACAATGCTGACTAATATGAATATGAGAATACATGTATACATACATAACTGTAACTAAACTCGTGGAGATACTGACTACTGAGTTTGAATACTGACAACATGAGTGTATTGATACTAAGATACTGAATAGATGAATGACTATTTCTAATAGTTTGAATTATAAAGAACTAGTCTAGTTGATTGTGTCTGACAATCTTAAAACTGAATACTGATATCATGAATTCTGATAACTGCTATGACTGATACATGAGTTCTGAAAACTGATATAACTGATATAACTGTGATGATCGGACTAATTGATGTAACTGATATTGATCGATGGTATCTGACAGTCTAAGTTCTGATGGAACTATCTGAGTTCTATTCTACTTAGAGTAACTAAATCCTTGATCAGTCCTATCTAGCGGGTGATCATGAGTATACTGATAATAAGGATGATTTGACATAGTTTGATATCAGTCCTATCTAGCGGATGATCTTTAAATCTAATAATTCTGATACTGATTAATCATAGATGAGATCAGTCCTAGCTAATGGGTGATCTTCAAGTTTATTTACAATGATAAGCATTGACTGTGTCTAACAGTACTAAATCTGTACTACTAAGCTGAGTTGATTGTGTTTGACAGTCCTAAATTTGTAACTAAAATTGTGGGATGTGTTCATCTAATCGACATGCCCAAGCTAAGCTGACTAGGGTCCAATCTTTGCCCTTACTAGAAGGGTGTCAGTCCGCGCCACCAGTAAAGACATCTGTTGTGGATTCATTCATAATCTAGCAGGTGACTCCTAGGATCAGTCCTATACATATAAATATGCTAACGGGTGACCCCTGAGTATGTCAGTCCTATCTAATGGGTGACATCTCATATCTACACTGGCTATGTAGTTCTGGAACTTAGGGATTACTTTAAAGGATCTCAGTCCTAATCTAGCGGGTGACTCCCCATCCCTTGGCTCACTTGGTGCTGAATCCTACTCCCATTTGAAAGACACTGAAAAAAATAACTGTGCTAAACTGAATAACTTAATTGAACTGATTAGCTTAACTAATACTGATTAACTAGAATGATACTAATGGTATTTTTTAGCAGAGCTAAACTAAGTTTACTGGATTCTGATGACTGACGGAATGTACTGAGTTCTGAGGACTGGTTGAGAGTACTAAAATTACTAAGATTGACTTTGAATACTGAGGTTACAGATAATACTAAGTACTGAGATCACTGAGATTATTGAATTACTGAGATTACTGGGGTTACTAGATTTTTCTAAGTCACATGACTGACTGAATTCTATAAATCATGGCTTGACTGAGAGTATCGTGATAACATGACATGACTCTAAGAAACCAACTATATTTTTGGGTACGAATACCCCCAGGACTCGATGGAAGGAAACTGACACAATATGACTAACTTGATCATAAGATTGGAGTCCACAATTCACATTGTCATAAGTAGGGGATATTATGTTTGATGTAGTTCTTCAACATTGTAATCATGGTAGGGAGTGCATGGATATATTTCATGTACATATAGTATATCTCCATTATCATACATGCTTCATACCACAACAATAGCAACACATTAACAATGTGGAATTTATATTGTAGTATATAGCTAACAAGGACTTGTCATTTAGATATCATGGAACCACGTAAACATGAATTTCTCGTATCCTAAGCATTTTATCAAACACCTTACATACATAATATTGAGCATAGGTGTACTTAACAAATTTAGAAATCTTAAACCACCCAAATTCATGGGTTTCCAACTAACCTATTCACATGATTCATGAAAAATACTTCAAGACAAAACTTTGAATCCAAACAACAATCATTAGCATGAATATAGTCATAAAACAAGAAGGAAATCACAATTTATAATTTAAAACATGATTCTTGAGCTCCATGGATGAAAGGGACCCATGGATGAAAACTACGCATACCTTAAAGCTTGATCTTGAAAGAGATCTAATGTTTCTGAAGGTTCCTGAAGAAATCCTTAGGCTTGCCCTTGATTTTTCTTGACTAGGGTTAAACCCCTTTGGGAAAGAATGTTCTTGTTCCTGAGGAGATGATCTTGAGAGGAAACGCTAATCTTGTGGTTTCAAAGTCTATGAGAGTGCTTTTTGAGATGTTTTAAGTAAAGAGAATGGAAGATAATACATTCCTTGAGGGTTATAAGTCTTGGTAAGTGAAGGGAAAAGACCAAAATACCCTTATAAAATAAATTACCAGTTACTAAAAATAATAGCTGATGACATTTGTGACAAGTCGTCAAAAATATGGTAAGCCGTAAAAAATATCGTCACATAGAAGCTAGATTCTGCCTAAGGCTGATGACATTTGTGACATGGCATCAAAAATATGATAAGCCATCAAAAATGTCATCACACAGAAGTTGAATTCTGCCTAAGGCTGACGACATTTATGACATGGCATAAAAAATGTGGTAAGCCATCAAGAATGTCATCACACAGAAGCTGGATTCTGCCTAAGGATGATGATATTTGTGACATGGCATAAAAAATATGGTAATCTACCACGAATGTCATCACTTAGGAGCTGGTTTATGACTAAGGCTAACGACCTTCGTGATAGGGCATCACAAATATGGTAAGCTAGCACGAATGTCGTCACACTGTTTCCAGCCTGACATGCTGGAGTAAAATAGGAGTAACTCTTTGCTCCGATATTGGATTTAACCGAAATTAATATCATTGGAAATTTAATTCAATTATATATCAGTTGATAGGTCATGAGTTCAAAAATTCCAAGTATAATGAGAGAAATGCTCGTTTGAAGTTGACTATACCAATATCCTTCTCATGAATTCAATCGGTAAGGAATGTTTTGATTCGTATGATAGCTGGGAGTTATTTGAAGTATTAATATACATCTAAATTACTCATAAAACTATGAAATAACCATGATGTACTATGCATGATCTTGGTACATGGCTCTAATATTGGTTTGGATTTTTTGGGGTATTATAATTCAGTACCTCAGTAACAGTAAAGTCATGTCGTTAGCATTCAGACTCAGTAGTCAGGTTTTTTGAACTTATGTATCGGTCATATCAGCTATCAAAGTTCATGATATTAGTATTCAGCTTCAGGACTATCAGACATAGTCAACCAGACTAGTTCTTCATAATTTGAACTGCCGAAAATTGCCATTAATCTATTCAGTATCTCAGTATCAGTACACTCGTGTTGTCAGTGTTCTGACTCAGTTATCAGTATCTCCATGAGTTCAGTTATAGTTATGTATGCATGTATGTATTCTCACATTCATATTAGTCAGCATTGTTCATGCATATAACCCTTTGCATTTAGCCTACCTCACTCGTATACACAGTACATTCAGATATACTGACGTATTTATGCTATGGTGCATTCTCTTGTGTTACACGATAGGTTCAGAGGCATGAGATCCAGAGCAGTAGAAGCATTCCAGTGTTCAGAGTTTGTAGTGATTCCTTGAGGATGATATGATTATTGCTACATTTACTATTAATTTTCTAGATGGAGTTAGTTGGAGACATGTTCCTTCAACTTCTTATTCAGTTCAGTTAGAGGCTTTCAGACTAGATGTCAAATTAGATATTCAGATCTCATTATTTTCAGTATTTATGACTTATTTTAGTATTGTTATACCTTTTTCAGATATTTTGTTATCAGATATTTATTTAGTTCGAATCTTATGGACTTTCATGTTCATGCTTCAGCATTTTATGATATATTATGCAGTATACAGGTATAGATATCATTCATGGGTTAGCTTATGGTCCTTTGGGGTCATGAGCACCGTGTAGCATTCTGATTCAGAAAATTGGGGTGTTACAAACTTGGTATCAGAGCCCAAGGTTGAATAGAGTCCAAAGAAGTATAAATGCCGCATCTAGTAGAGTCTTGTACATTCATGTGTTATGTGCCACACTTATTTGCAGGAGGCTATGAGATGTTTTAGGAACAGTTTCTCTTCTTTCATTATTCATGGCATGCCAGTGAGCAGTGAGATTTGTATAGCTTGTTTACTCATCCTTGCATCTATTCATGCTATTTCAGAGAATGTAACTATTTCAAGGTAGAACCTCCTAGTAGTTGCAATTTTAGTTCATCTCATACATAATGCATTAGTTTTAGACTCCCAAAGTTTAGTTATAATCTAGTTCATAGATGCCCTGTGCATTACCCAGTATCTCCGTAAGTTAAGCATTCTTAGAGGGACATAGTGCCCCAAGGGGGAGATACCCCACTTTCTCTTAATGCTCTCATGCCTTAGATCCTTCAATTTATCCTTGCGTAATGAATTCAGTCTAGAATAGAGGGTACTTATAAGTTGACCTTCAAGTTAGACCTCGGCTGTAAGTTAAGTATTCAGATATTTAGTTCAGTTCATAATGTTCAGTCCACATATCACGTAGCAGAATCAGTCATGTTCTCATTTTTCAGTTCAATCTTAGTTCCTTTACCATTGCATGTTCAGTCGCATATTCGTGAGTCAGTTCAGTCATGTATTAATGCATCAGATATGTGTGGTCAGCTTATTAGTACTTTCAGTCATGCATTCACGTATCATGTCAGTCATATAATCATGCATCAGATATGCATGGATTCAACTTATCAGTTAAGCATTAGATATGCATTCTCAGTTTAAGAAACTCAATTTATCGGAACACTCAGTCCTACATTCATAAATCAGCTACCCATGCATCAGATATGTATGTACAATATGATATGCTCACTTTTCATTCATGTCAGCCATAAAATCATGATCAGTCATTCATGCTATATATGCATCATTTTATCTTTTCTCCCCTCTCAAGCAGTCATCATTCGAGGATGAATATTTCCAAAGGAGAGATATTGTAATACCCCAAAAAATCCAAACCAATATTAGATCCATTTACCAAGTTCATGCATAGTAAATCATGGTTATTTTATTGTTTTATGAGTTATTTAGATGTATATTAAGTATTCAAATAACTTCCAGCTATCAGACGAATCAAAACATTCCTTACCAATTGAATTCTTGAGAAGGATATTGGTATAGTCAACTTAAAACGAGCATATCTCTCATTATACTTGGAATTTTTGAGCTCATGACATATAAAAAGAGAGATAATTGAATTATATTTCCAACGATATCAATTTCTGCTAAATCCAATATCGGAGCAAAGAGTTATGCCTATTTTACTGCAACATGTCTGGCTGGAAATAGTGTGACGACATTCATGATAGCTTATCACATTTGTGACACCCTATCACGAAGGTCGTCAGCCTTAGGAAGAAAACAACTTCTATGTGATGAAATTCATGATAGATTATCATATTTGTGATGCCCTATCACGAAGGTCGTCAGCCTTATGCAGAAACTAGGCCCTAAGTGACGAATTCATGATGGCTTATCACATTTGTGACGCCCTATCATGAAGGTCGTCTGCTATGATTTTCAGCAACTGGGAAATTATTTCATAAGGGAATTTTGGTCTTTCCCTTCACCTTCCAAGACTTATAACCCTAAAGAGGCATAATTTTTCCTATTTTTCTTCAGTTAAGCATCTTAAAAACCCTCTCTTACACTCTTAACGACAAGATTAGGGTTTCCATCAAACTCATCTCTCAAAAGCAAGATTCAAGCCTTTTTCCAAGATAATCAAGAATTAAGTTTCCCAATCCAATAACTCTCCAGCAAATCATCAAGGTTTCCTTTCTAAGGTATGCCTGTGTTCATTCATGGACTCCTTTAGTTCAGCCTATATATTATGGTTTTCATGTTATGAATGGATAGTTGATCATGTTTATGTGTTAATGATGCCAAGATAGAAGCTTTAAGTGTTATTATGAATCTATGACATCATATGAGTTGAAAATATGTAAGTTTTATTTTTTATGATGAGTAATTATATGATTTACACCTATGCCTAAGTTTTACATGTAAGGTGTTTAATAAAATACCTAAGAGACTAAATATCTTGCATTATAGCTAATTTGTGACTAAGGGAAGGATTCATGATAGGCCTCTATGATTCAATGTCATCCATGTTGATAATGTGTCTTGTGAACACTAATGGATTACTCATGAACTAATCTAATGGAACTATGCTATGCTTACTTGCCAAACCAACTCATGTACAAGATGTATACTACCCATGTACTTTATGAAATTCCCTAATTTATGATATTATGGATTGTGGTTGTACTATGTAATGAGCATGATATTGAAAGCTATGTAAGTATATACATGTTATATGAAACTCCCTTTTGTGAAATAGATCGTTGAGAACCATGCTTAGTATGAAATCCCTTATTTATGATATTGTGGATTGTGGACTCAAATCTTATGATCAAGTCATGTTATGTGTGTCAGTTTCCTTCTATCAAGTCCTAGGGGTATTCGTACCCGAAAAACATAGTTGTGTGCCTAAAGCCATGTCATGGTATCAGGATAATCAGCTAAGCCATGATCTATAGAACTCAGCCAGTCATGTGACTTAGGAAAACTCAGAAATCTCAGTAGTCTCAGTAGTTCAATAATCTCAGTGATCTCAGTACTCAGTATGTAACTTCAGTATTCACAGTTAATATCAGTAACTTTAGTACTCTTAATCAGTCCTTAGAACTCATTATATCCCATCCGTCATCAGAATTCAGTAAACTCAATTTTAGCTCTGCTAAATAATACCACTATTTTTAGTTCAGTTAATCAGTATCAGCTCAGTAAATCAGTTCAGTTAATTATTTAGTTCAGCCTAGTTATTCAATTTAGTGTCTTTCAGATGGGAGTAGGATTTAGCACCGAGCGAACCTAGGGATGGGGGCTCACCTGCTAGAATAGGACTGAGATACCTAAAATCAATCCCTAAGTTCTAGAACTATATTTCCAGCGAAGGTATAAGATATCACCTGCTAGATAGGATTGACATACTTAAGGGTCACCTAATAGTACATTTATATGTATTGGACTGATCCCAAGAGTCACCTACTGGATTAGGACTGACTCCACAGCAGATGTCTTTACTGGTGGAGTGGTACTGGCACCCTTCCAGTCAGGGAAGAGATTGGACCCCAGTCCGCTTAGTTTGGGGCATGTCAGTTGGATGAACATATCCCACAGTTTCAATTACAGATTTAAGACTGCCAGATATAGTCAACTCAGTTCAGTAGTACAGATTCAGTACTGTTAGAGACAATCAATCCTTATTATTATAAATAGACTTCAAGATCACCCATTAGACAAGACTAATCTTAACTATTGTTAAATAGTATCAGAATCATCAAATTTAAAGATCACCTGCTAGATAGGAATGATCTCAGAATAAGTCAAGTCATTCTTATTATCAGTATACTCATGATTACCCACTAGATAGGACTGATCTTAGATTTAGTTACTCCAAGTAGAACAGAACTTAGATAGTTCTGTCAGAACATAGACTGTCAAATACAGTCGCTTAGTATTTGTTATATTGATTAATTTGATCAGTACATTTATATTAGCTATATCGTTTGTCATACCTAACGTTACCAGTATTCAATTTTAGGACTGTTAGACACAGTCATTCAAACCAGTTCTTTACAATTTAAACTATCAGAAATAGTCAATAAT
The DNA here is from genome assembly GCF_002878395.1 of Capsicum annuum. Classification (NCBI taxonomy): domain Eukaryota; kingdom Viridiplantae; phylum Streptophyta; class Magnoliopsida; order Solanales; family Solanaceae; genus Capsicum; species Capsicum annuum. The sequence goes on from NC_061112.1 coordinate 50,622,962, forward strand.
CTATTCAGTACCTCAGTAATAGTAAAGTGATGTCATCAATATTCAGACTGAGTAGTCAGGTTTTCTGAACTCATGTATCATTCATATCAGTTATCAAAATTCATGATATTAGTATTCAGCTTTAGGACTGTCAGGCACAATCAACCAGACTAGTTCTTTATAATTCGAACTATCAGAAATAGTTATTCATCTATTCAGTATCTCAGTATCAGTACACTCATGTTATCAGTATTCAAACTCAGTAGTCAGTATCTTCACGAGTTCAGTTACAGTTATGTATGCATATATTTATTCTCACATTCATATTAGTAAGCATTGTTCATTTGTATAACCCTTTGCATTTAGCCTACCTCACTCGTATACTCAGTATATTCATACGTACTGACGCATTTGTGCTATGGTGCTTTCTCTTATGTTACACCATAGGTTCAGAGGCACGAGCTCCACATCAGCAGTAGCATTCTAGTGTTCAGATTTTGCAGTGATTCCTTCTCATTCAAGGATGATATAATTATTTCTATATTTACTATTCAGTTGCTAGATGGAGTTAGTTGGAGACATGGTCCTTCAACTCCTTATTCAGTTCAGTTAAAGGCTTTCATACTAGATGTCAGATTAGATATTTAGATCTCATTATTTTCAGTATTTATGACTTGTTTTGGTATTGTAATACCTTTTTTAGACATTTTGTTATTAGATGTTTATTCAGTTCGAACCTTATGGCCTTTCATGTTCAAGTTTCCATATTTTATGATATATTATGCAGTATACAGGTACAGATATCAGTCATGGATTAGCTTAGGGTCCTTCGGAGTCATGAGCACTGTGTAGCATTCCAGTTCAGAAAATCGAGGTGTTACAATATATGATAGGGATATTTAGTTAATTGAGAGGGATGGATTTAGATGGAACATTAGCAAGGACCTTATATTCAGATAGCTAACTTTTTAGGGATTCTTGATATTCAGGTATTATTTGACAGATAAAAGACTAATTGGATAGGATAGTCTTTTAGATCATAAATTCGTGAGTTGGTTTGTGAGTTTTATGTTTCATATACCACTTCAATTGATTTGATCACACCTGTGTGGCAGCAAGCTCAGGATCAACCTCCATTGGCCCATACTTTAATTTGTGGTACTCATGTTGACATATCCAAGCAGACTATTCAATGACTTTTGCTTTGGCCCAGACATGACATGCTAGTGATTATGATACAGTTTGACTACCGCATGGAGACTGTGAAGAATAGGACAAAGATAAAGTATTTAGCATAGAGATAAGAGGTATTTAGTTAGGTTGCTAGATATATTATAGATCATAGAGTTAATGCCCCTTAGTTTGAGAAGGAGGAATATATTAAGAATTTGTCTCTTTACTTTACAAGGAAATTTTGGTTTATTATACCGAGAAGGTTCTGCCAGACTGCAGTGGATAATCACCTCACACTTGACCATGGCTAGATATAATATGAATTTATGATACATTCTATATTAGACTCATGAGAGGGCCTTTAGAGAGTTCACCAATATATCATTCATATATCTAATTTAGAGACTTCATAATGCGACAGGAGTTATAGCATTACCGAGTGTAGGTAATTAATTAAGGTGACTTATATAGTTGATATTAGGTTAATAAGAGATGATAATAGCCTAATTTCGTAGAGGAAGGAACAAACTTCTACTTTATCTGGAGCATCCTGTAAGGCCCCACAAAGTTCGCTCATAGTTTGAGTCGTAGGGCGTGTCAAGTGAGGCATGATTTTTGCCCTAAAAGATTGAGAAGTTTTTTCCTAAATGAGTAACGTGGATGAGTCGTAGTAGGTAATTAGGTGGGCTTTGATGTCCTCAGTTTGACAATGTGCAATTCATAATGGATGTCGTACCTATATTATTTTATGGTGTCCTATGCTTTTGAAGCTTTTGTATACTACCTTTCTATCTTGAGCCGGAGGTCTATTAAAAATTGCCTCTCTACTTCTTTAAAGGTAATGGTATGAACTGTGTACAATCTACCCTTCCCAAACTCCACTTATGTGGGAATATATTGGGTTTATTATTGTTGTTGTGGTTGTTGTTATTGTTTTAACGTTTTACGCTTTGAAGTGTAGTCATTTGAGTTAAGTTCTTTTGTTTATGTGCATTGTTATATCCCTGACTCTAGATCAAGGTGACGACAGTCGAACTAGAGTATATGTAGTGGTTCACCGCCTTGGAGTGATGGCTTAAGTCTAAGGGGGAGATGATAGAGTCGGTGACCGGGTCAGACCTTATGATTTTAGTAGATGTACCAGTGAGTAGTAGAATAGCTTTGAGAAAGATTGACACTTAACCCAATCTCATTTCAGTACTTTTAGTTGTCCCAATACTTGCTCATGTTTTACATTTCTGATCCATGATCCTAATTTATGTTCATATATATAATAGAGAGTTATGTACGCTCCTAATGCATAAAATAGGGAGTTCTAGGGTATTTGACAGTCGGGATTGCATCTTATGAGTTTTGAACTCCAAATTTAGGTCATGCAACTAGTGACTTAAGTACTCGAGCAATGCTTTTAGTGATTCACCAAGTTTGGATTTATATCATGTATGTCTTTGGGATTAGACCGTGTTGATTATTCCATGATGTTAGATGCCCCAAGCCTCAGTTGAGTGCCAAATTATGTGCAGTGTCCCTTCATGAAGATAGTCGCATGTAGATATTGACTCTCGGGTCCCTTTCATCCAAGAAGTTCAAGGACTCTTTTTCTGAAATTCAAAGATTCTTATGTTTATGAGTTTCCATGATACATGTGAGTTGAAATTGATGTTCATCCTATGATTGAGTTGTAATTCATGTTTTTTTACAAGGTTTTCAAGCTTTGACCCTAGTATGTAAAATTCACGTAATGTTCATGATAGACCCCTTCTAGTTGCTTAATTATATGATGTGTTCATGTCAATTAAGTGTAGAAATGGTTGAATAAGCAAAGCATGATCCCCATATATTTGATAAAATGCTTATGTGAAGGAATTAGAGCCATTATAGCATGTTGACTAAAAGACCCCAATTTTGTGCAAACCCATGCATGCCAACTGTTTGTTGAAAAGCCTTAGTGAGCAAATTGGGACGTGATAGTATGAAAATTCCCCAATTATGTGCTATTTGATACATGCTAAGCCTTTGATGTATGTTAAGTGTCTGATGAATGAACTATGACATGATAGCTTGAAGTTTTCCATGATTATGTGTTCTCCGATAAATGCCAAGACTTAAATATGCACTAAGTGTTTGAGGAAAGACCTTGTTGAATGGCCTATGAGCCAATAGCATGTCCCTCTATATTATCGCATATCTATGATTCCTAAATACTTGAAGTGATGCATTAGTGATATTGATAATGAATGAATGATCGTGGTCATGACTAGTCAAGAATGGTTATGTTTTACTTTTATGTTATCGAATCTTGAGGGTATATGTACCCGAAAAAAGAAAAAAAATTTACCTATTGTCTAGATCCCGTGTCAATTTTTGCGACAATCTTAGTCGAGTCATGATTCTCTGAACTCAGTGAGTTATAGAGCTGAGAACTCTCAGACATAATCAGATCTTATCATTGATAGTAGATGCAAGGATCATTCATTAGAGCGGTTTGACCCCAGATTCAGTCAGCTGGTAATCGTAAGCGCTGAATACAACATTAGCTAGCTCTTTGTTATAAGACTAAGGCAAGGTAGCCCAGATTCAGACGAAGATAAAACCCTTCCTTCATTCAATTCCTCTCTAATATGAGATTCTGTTACCTAGATATTCCTATCGTGAATATATGTATTCTTCAAGTGTGCCAGGTTTAAAAAGGTATAGATCCAGTTTGACAAGTGTTTAAGCTTTGCATCTATCATTGTATGAGTTCTTGTGATACCCGGAGTGATCATGAGTTTAGAAAGATCTTGAACTATTTAGTAATTGTTTTAGCTGTGTGTACTCAGTTTTTCCTATATTCCAAGCCTAACTAGTGACATTCGAAGATGAATGTTCCCAAGGGGGGGATATTATAAGGCCCCAGAAAGTTCCCTCATAGTTTGAGTCGTAGGGTGTGTCAAGTGAGGCATGATTCCAGACCTAAAAGATTTAGAATTTCTTCCTAAATGAGTAACGTGTTAACCATATATAATTTCCCTAATTTCTTTTATTTTCCATGTGGAAAATCTGATAAGCTTTCCATAGATAAAGGATTTGCCCAAATCGGACACTCGAGTAAGAAGTTATGGCCAATTTAAGCCTTCGCTATAAAATCGCAGCATTTAGGTGATTGACGCATCACAGAGATGGTTGATTTAGCAATTGTTAATTTCCAGTGGGACTCTGTGATTGTGGCGCGTAACAGAGGAGTCCCAGGTCCCAACCATTGGAAAATGTAATGGCTCCGCATCACGGAGGCTGCCAATTTTCCAATTGTCAAATTCCAGTAAGCCAGCGAGATTAGTGGCGCATCGCGGAGGCCAGTGAAATTGGGTTTCAGTTTAATTTTTTTAGTTTCGCACAAATGTTTAAAAGGGTATTTTGGACTTTTTTTAAGCCTATAAAATCGTAGAAACACTAAATCAAAGCCATTTACAAGCATCCTATAAGGGTTTTCTCAAGCTTTCTCTCAACAAAAACCCTAAATATTTAAAACTTCTTCCATGAATCTCAAAAATCCACTATGGATTTTCTAAATTGAGTCAAGATTCAAGGTTCCCAAGTCAAGGACCTCAAGATCCCTTATTCTAGAGCAAGAATAGAGTTCCAAAAGTGAGAATTCACCCAAAGCTTCTAAGTATGTGGGGTTTTGAACTTGGGTAACCCTTTCACCCTTGTGCCCAAAATATTTATTTACATCATGATTTTGCTGAAATTATGGGGTTTTTTCATGAGTTTAAATTGGGGTTTTCACCAATATTTATTGAATGCATTATGTTGATATTTCTCATGAATTGAGAGTTAAATGGCATGATTTCTACATGTTTTCTTGAGTTTTTTACAGCTGGATAAACCCCATGACTTTACTCCTTGAGAAGCTTATATTTAAAATGTTGAGATATTGAAGCATATGACTACATTGAGATTTTGAGATGAATTGCTGAAATTGCCAGATTTCCACATGATTTATGAATCTTTATGCTATATATTATGCTTTTGATAAGCTTTAACTTGAAATTGAACTATTGTTTAGTAATCCCTATTCGATACTTATGAAATTATGAACTCTCGTGCTATAAGCACCCATGATTTGAGTATTTTGAGATGGTTGAAAATTGAATTGATCTAATGGTCCAGAAGCTTTGAAATCCACTTTACTATACGAGATTATTGATTTGTTTAATGGGTTCATGATAAACCATGAGATTGTTCTAAAAGTAGATTTTTATGAGATGAGCGCAGGTAATCTAAAAGGAGTAGTATTTAGCACCTAGCGGGTAAGCTACTATGGTTTGTTACCCCAAAAACTATGTGCCACCATAGGATGTGAGCCAGAGGCTGATTATACTATTATTATGAGTGGGCCTGAGGCCGATTTGATTATGTGGGCTCGAGGTCGATTTTCGTTTAGTGATCACTAGACCTAGGTTATACTCCTTGGAAAGAGTATGATGCTCCTCCCCAATGTGGGGTCTCTTCCTTAGGAGGACACAGTGTTAGACTCCATGTAGCTCGCATGGTTTATGTCGTTTATGAGAACCTCCCTTTCCTTTTGAACTTTAAAATTAAATGCTTATTTTCCTTCCCTATAAGATACTTTCCAAAATGGTTGAATTGCAAAGATATTCCCTAATCAAGGTATTGAATTGATATGGGATATTCCCTAAAGTGAATGAAATGCCTTCAAATATGTTTTCAAGTTTAATGATTGTGAATCCCAAGTATATGAGTTTATAAATGATTGTGAGATATTGAGTATTGAGGATGTTTTACTCTCTATGAGGCATATGCATAAGTTATATATTGTTTAAAATCCCTATTGCCTTTGGGTATTGAGCATAAGAGAATATTTCTGATTTTGAAGTTAACAATAATGACTCACGAGATTTGTGTTACATGCCTCATCCTAAATGATTTATAAGATTTATATTTTATAATTGTTCAAGCCAAGTGAGTCGTCTCATGCTGCATACATGATTTTATTGAAGAAGATCGACACTATTTTATACATATCCATTCACCCCCGCATACTCAGTACATTCCAAAGTACTGATTTACATATACGCCTATGTGCTACATTGTCTCATAATGTAGGTACAGCTTATAGTGTATGTACCATATTCCATCATTTCACCACTTCTAGTCATTAGATGATGGGTCCCTTTGATTCAGGGCCACGAGTCAATGATACGGTAGAAAAGTATTGTATTTCCCTTATTCAGTCGTATTGAGTTGGGGTGGTTGGGAGTCATGCCCAGCTACCCATAGTCAGTACCAGTAGAGGCTTCATAGATAGTTGATAGAAGTTGTTGTATTGAGTTTCATTTTTATGTAAAAGTGGAGTTGTAACCTTGTGACTTTAATTTTTTATTGAGCAAATTCATAATAGAGTTATCTTCTGCTTTATTCTTCTAGATTATGCATTTTATTCAGTTATTTATGTGTTATGCTGAGTGAAGGGTTAGCTTAGGGTCACTCATGACCCTAGGCACCGTGTAGCATCTCGAAGGGTGATTTTAGGTCGTTACAATCCTTAGGTTAGAGGCCCTTAGAGGAGATCGAGAAGGTAGATATGCTAGAACCAAGTGGTCAGAGAAATATTAGGAGTTATCCAATTGAGAATTAAACTCTTATGGGTATTGAGGGGTTAGCAGGAACATCAGTTAGTTCCACTATCTACATAATCAATTCCCTCTCACCTACCGAATTTTGAATGGTTACAACGTTTATAAGTTCTTAAAGGAGTTGGTGGATAGACAGAAAAAGTTGGTTGGCCGCTAGACTCACACTGACACCTAATTGGAAAAGTTATTAACCTAAATAAAGACATGGGTGCGTACTAATATTGAGACCTTTGATGCGCTGGTTAAGGCTCAAGTGATGACCATGACAAAGAGGTTTATTATAAAGTTGCATGGTAGGATTCACAACTTTGAGATTAGTATAGGGGAGAGACTACGCAAGGCCCATATTCTAGATCTATCCAATTTGAGGAAGGAGGTGTCCATATTGAGGATTGAGGTTCGACCACCACCACTTCCTAGATCTGTACTGATGTGCCTCCTGATGCCCCGGCTATGGGTGAGTCCACATTCAACACCTAGAGCCACTCAGGTTTGTCTCCACACCCTTGTTTTGATAATTTTCATATTTATACACTAAGGACAATATATCATCTTAAGGTTGGGGATATCGATACACCACTCAAAGTTTTTATTCCCATGTTTCTTGTCTTTTGAATGTGCTATCATAGTAGGGTTGACATAATTATGATACTATTTTTGTTATTTTTATGTTATGTGTTGTTAAGTTTTATTAGGAGAAAAATAAGGAACTTTAGTGAAATCAAATTTTTGAATGATTTTTGATGTTTAAATGATATTTGATGATTAAAAAAACACCCCTCATAAGTTTTTGTCTTAAACTATGTGTTGTTGATATGTCTAATTTTGACCTTTGTTAGATCTTTTTATTGCATTAGTATGAGGGATATAATACATATAGCTTAGCAATGAAAGAACAGAATCAATATTACATGATGGTGTAACCCTTTTCTTTGTAGGTGGAAGGTTTGTTTACTAAGTTCACTTTATGTGTGTGATCTAGTGCTTTCCAGGTTAGTCTTAGGTTGTAGGATAGTTGGTTCAAAATCATAGGCCATTCTTGATTAAGTCCACTTCTAGTCTAAATACCCAACTGAATGAAATAAGTATCCCTAGATCCCAAATTTAGGCCTCAAGTTACAATTTTCTTGTATTAACCCATTCATCTTCCCATTTTAATTATAATGAACTTGTTTTTCCTTGGTCCCTCCATGGAAATTATGAACCTCAACTTAGAAAAATCACCTAAGTTAATGGTGGCTATCATAGGGGTGTGTAGTTTGGTACGAGTATGAAGAAGAAGTTAAGAAAAGAAAATATATTTGGGTGTGGAAAAAAAAGAAAAGAAAAGAAAATTTTTAATGGATAAATTTTGAAAGAAAATAAGATAAAAAAAATAAAAAAATAGAAAGTGTAAAGAAAAACAACACCAAAAATTTGAAAATAAGTAATGCAGAAATGAAGAATAAGGGAGAATGAGTTGAGCACGGTCTAGAATTGTGCCACAAATAAATGTAGTGTCAGGTAGGGTTGATTCACTTTACCCATATTTAACTTACCTATCCCCAAACCTACATTACAAGTCGAGGAAGGTCCTATAGTGATCTTTGTCCAACTGTTCAAAAAGCTATGGCATAGAAAATAAAGGCAAAACTATTTTATTTCAAATGAATTGTTCGAACTATTTTATCAGGGCGAGTGCTTTGATGTAGACCCTATGTTAATAATAATTATTCTACTATGAGTGTATGAGACCTCTTTTTTGTGAGTATACATGGGTGGTATTATTAGCTGCCACTTGTTCGGGGAATGTCATTTGTGTATAATTTTATGCCATCACTTGATTCCTTTTGTATCATGATATTATGTTACTTGGATACACACGATGGGTTTTAATTGGAGCATAGGAGGGGTTTTGAATTTCGTGTTCTACTAAATGAATTGACTTTCGTACGTCATTTAGGTTTCTCTTAGTCAAGCATCACATGCGTTTATTTTGTTTTGTTTGCATGAGGAATGTAAATGTTCTAAGTTGATTGTGTTGATGTTTCATGGTTTGATGGAACTTTTGATAGTTAAAATGGGGAAAATATGCAAGAACTTAGGTATTTTCTTGGTATGATGTGTTTTATAATTAATGTGTAGGGAAAATGGATTTGGAGGCAAAGCTGAGGAAAATAGATGAATATTTACCTAGAAAGAAAGAATATGGAGTTCTATGGGTATGATCTATCATCCCTAAACTAGATCCATGACTCATGGGTTACAATTGTTAATGTAGATCGTTAGACGAAAAATGAATCAGATTTCCAAGAAACACCCACACATTGTGGACTTGATCCATGACTCCTAGAACTAATTAATGAGTGATATGCTATAAATAAAGATAGTGTCTGATTTTCATGAAATGAACCTATTTCTTGTGAATGAAACTTAAGATACATGACTTTCAAGCAAGAAATATATACTGAAGAATGAAACTAAGTACTGATTTCTATTAGAGATACCTACGACCCGTAGACTGATCTACGACTCTAGTCTACGAGTCGTAGGAAGTAGCCGACCTATTCTCCTGTATAGTTTGGGATAGAATTTAATTTGTATCTATAAATACTCCCATTGGGTTTTATGAATATTTGACACACTATTACATTATTTCTAAGTTCTTAGACATATTATTGGTCTTGGAATTATTAACATTGGTTTTTAGTTTTTTTATTCTATTTGAGATTTTAGAGTTGTTCATCTTATTCTTGTGAGTATAGAATTATGATTTCAACAATGAATTCTCCTTGTGTTCTTATGATCATGAGAAGTTTAACCTCATAACTATGGTAGTGGGAACCATGATAAATAAATGAAATAAGTTAACTATAATGTCATTCTAGACTAATGTGCTTGCATGTATTGGTATTTCTATCTCTTTGATTACTTTCCTTACAATTTAACGTGTTAGCAACTCTATTTTATTCTACACTTATTTTGATAGAGTTAGATATTGGGAAAAGGAGATAACAACAGAGATTTAAAGAAATTAACCTTCATCTAATTAACTTGAGGCTTAACTGGGATAGTTAATCTAAAATCATAGACAAGGGTTAGAAATGCGAAGCTCTGAGTCTTAGAGGAGGAGTGAAATTCATATAACTAAGGTCAAGAGATGATTATATGACATATTGTTGTTAGATTTTGCATGCAAGGCATCATGATAATATACTAGCACCAATAACCTACGGAATTATGATGTTATGAGGATCACTATCCTAGTGCTCATCTCTTATTGATCATAATCCAATCAACCAAAAATTGCAAATATTGCAATTTATTTTAAAAAAAATCCCCTTTTTATTTACCTAATTTATAGTTACATAGATAAAATCTTGAAAAATTTTTGGCCTATTCCTCAAGGGATCATACGATACCTTTTTGGTTCTAGTTTGATTCATCAACCACTTTATACTTTTTGAGTGGAGTAATTAAGGAAGAATCAGTGTGTATGTGGTTGAAGGCTTCTTGGAAGGGAAACACACCTTTTTTGATGTTCTTGTATGCTTTCAATAGTGTCCAAGTAAAGTATGCTTACCTTTCTTATATACTTTGATCCTTAGTAGTATTATAATAGTATTATGGTAGCTAAAGCTGGGTTCTTAACGTCAAGGTATTTATTTTGCTATTTTTAATATTTTTTCTTGATTAGGGGGCTTTTTAGGTAGATTTTTACACCATTTCCCTTAAATTAGCATTACTTTCCCCTTAGGATTACACTTAGACTACATAGAGCGTTGGGATATGATTATGAATGCTTGACCTAAGTTTGAGTACGTGTTATCATGATTTATAAAATTAGATTATGATATTTTGGTAATAGAGTATAAGCTTACTTGTATTGTTGGTACGAGAACAAGTGTCTAATAAAGTCCCATAGATTGGTACAATGATGTCCTTTTCCATATTTGGGAGTCTAAAAGACATTGTTAGAAAAATCTCATATTTATGATTCGTTGTTGTTCATTGTATCTATATTGTTTCTTAGATTCTTATTTATTTTACTCTTTTGAAGATGGCTACGACACGGGCTACACAAGCAAGGGAATAAGCCCCCGAACCTCTGTCTTAAGCACCTATTAGAGGCAGAGGTTGGCCCCAAGGTTGAGGTTAGGCTAAAGTTGTAGTCCTAGCTTTAGGCCAGACCAAGGAACCTTTACAAGATACGATTACTGATCCTACGCCTGGGATAGAACTAAATGATAAACCACCACAATAGCTAGTAGGCTAGGGTAAATTGTAGGCTCCCTCTAGATTCATCTTTTCATTAGTTCTGCATGCTGCCTTAGTGTAGTTACTAGGAATAGTTGGTGGCCAATTAATGGGTGGGGACCAAATATCCGTTCTAGGGGTAGAATAGGATGGGCTTGGTCTATCAACTTAACCTACAGTGGTGGCTCCCAAAGTAGAGGTTCCACCAGCACTGGTAGGTCCACAACGACAAGCAACCTAACCAACCATGAACTCTGATGAGCAAAGAATGTTGGGCTAGTTCTTAGACTGGCTACACTGAGGATTGTAGAGGCCTAAGAAGAGGAGGCATTTGAATTCCTTACCATCTATGAAAAACGTTTGCATAATTTGGGCTTGGTTAAGTCACATGGTGTAGACTGCACCATTTATTTGTTCGATAGAGTAGTGAGGCAGTGGTAGAGAGAATATCTTAATTCTAGGATATCTAGATCTCCTCAAATGACATGAAATTATTTTTTCAAGCTTTCTTGGAGAATTTCCTAACAACATGTACAAGCTCCTGAGGGATGAATTTATTAAGTTATAGCAGGGTTCTAGATAGTAGTAGAGTATTACATGAGATTTAATGAGTTAGCCAGGTATGCCACCATGTTCCTAACCATTGGGAATGAGAATAATGTTTCTTTGTTAGAGGATTGAGTATTAAAATTAGTATTTCTACTTAAAATATGGTTGTTGTGGGTAAATCTATTATTAATATTGTTGATTATGTTTGCACTATAAAGGGTTAACTTCACAAGGTGTGTGGGGGTATCAATAAGAGACCTGGTCACCAGGGCACCTACAGTGATAGTTATATTGGTGATTACTTTTGGACCAATATCGTTAACAACAGACATATTAACAATATGGCTAGTCTAGTAATCTCGCTCAAGCAATACTTTATATCTCAAATGGGGTCAAACTACTTTTAGTGATTTTGGTAGGTAGAGTAGTGGTTAGTCATTGAAAGGCATTCAAATAGGTTTATCAAATATTATGGATATTTTAAGTCAGGTTTTTTGTCATATTAGAGTGCCTGAGGCATGTTATGAGTGTTAGGTTATTATTACTTTACCCAAGAGTTTCCCTATCATTAAAGGAGCGATCCTTCTATATAGATCATGCATTGTGAGTATTCGAGAGTATGAAACTTATGTTGATCTTATTATTCTAGACATGGGCGATTTGATATGATTGTTAGAGTAGACTGGTTATCCCCTACATGCAGTCTTGGATTTGTTTGACATGACCATTACTTTAACCATGCCTGGCATACCCAAATTATATAGTAGGGTTCTTATAATCGTGCATGGACTGGGATTATTTCTTATATTAAGGCTAAGAGACTGGTATTATGGGGTTGTATGACTTATTTATCCTATGTATGATGCTAGTATTTGGAGTCCTTCACTTGAATCTATTCCCGTAGTACATGAGCTTGATGCTGTATTTCCTATTGATCTATATGGCCTTCCTCCTAAACACTATATAGACTTTACTTTTGACCTCGCACTAGGAACCCGACACATTTCTATTGTATCTTACTATATGGCTCCTACTAAGCTAAAAAAGCTAAATATTTATCTTTAAGATCTTCTATAAAAGGGGTTTATCAAATCGAGTGTATTACCTTGAAATTCTCCAACTCTATTTGTGAAGAAAAAGGATGGTTCTATGTATGTGTATTGATTATAGGAAGCTCAATAAGGTTACAATGAATAATATGTATCATATGCCACGTATCAATGATCTAGCTGAAAAAATTTAATGTGTGGTCATGTTTTCTAAGATTGACTTGAGATCTAGCTGCTATCAGCTGAGGATTCAATTAGAGGACATCCCTAAGACAACCTTTAGGACTTACTATAGTTATTAGGAGTTCTTAGTGATGTATTTTCAGTTGACCAATACGCTACCAATATTCATGGACTTGATGAACCATGTATCTAGTCCTTATTTGGAATTATTTGTGATCATATTTAACAATGGCATCCTTCAGTACTAGAGATGTAGGAAGGGGCGCGAGCAACATTTAAGGATTGTGCTCCACACTTTGAGATATTATCAAATGTATGCTAAATTCTCAAAGTATTGAGTCTATAGCATTCTAACAACACGTGGTGTCTAAGAATGGTATTATAGTAGAATTGAAAAAGATTGATGTAATACCCCGTATATTTCTAAGCTAGAAAATGAACCATTGTTCCTACGCATGAAACCTCCTATACTATGATTCATGTTTGAGTACATGAATTAGGATGAGTATCGTAGAGATAATAGATCTTATGATGTGTTAAGCATGTTCATAAAAGTCACTTAGAGTAAGCCAAGCTAAGAACTTTTGAATCCACCAAATTTTCATTTGTCATTTCACATAGGTCATCTTTGAAAGAGAATAACTTGGTTTATAGGTGGTATTTTGCAAGATTTATACCCTCTAAATTTTACAAAATTGAATAAACTTTCCGTCAATAAAAAATTTGGCTAAAACAGACACCCGGTGAAGAAGTTATGGCGATTTAAAGTTTCAGCAGTGTCATTTCAGTTAATGGCGCGTCGTGCCGTAAGCCAAAATGATGATTGTCAATTTCCAGTTTCTCTCTGCAATTCCAGTGCAATGCGGTGAGGTTGTAGGCCATAAAAAAGTGGTAACGTGATGTCTTCGCATCCTGTCGGGGGCCCAAATCAGGATATTTTCATAGAAATTAAAAGTCACATCTAAAGGGGCATTTGGGTCATCTTCCCACCCCAATATATATTTTAAAAATGCGGAATTAAGCCATTATTTCACAAAAACATACTCTTTTTCATCAAAATCCTCTCCAGAACACATTAGGGTTTTTCATAGAAGATTCAAGTTCAAGCAAATTCTATCATCAAATTTCAAGAATCTCTCTGTCAATCTTCACTAAATCAAAACTAAGGTATGCGTAGTGTTCATCGACGGATTCCTTTCGTCCGTGGAGTTAAAGATTCAATTTTTAAATACTAAATGATGAATGTTTTGTGGTGATATGATTGTATTCATGTTGGTGGTTGTGGTTATGCTATAGAGTAATGATTTGATGAATTTTCATGAAGGTTTTGATCATGTAGTTGGAACCCATGAATTTAGGTGGTTTAATGTGATGTAAATTTATGAACACACCTATGCTTTAAAGAGTGCATGCAAGGTTTTTGATAATACTTAGAATGCTAGGAATTTCATGTTTACATGCTCCCATATTATCTACATGACAAGTCCATGTTAACTATACACTTTAATATGAGTTCCATGCCATCGCTTTGTTGCTATTGTTGTGGTATGAAGCATTTATGATAATTGAGTGATATAATATGCACATGATATATATATATTCCATGCACTCCCTACTATGCACAAGATGTTGAAAACTACATGTGGTGTATTATCCCCGACTTCTGATATGATGAATTGTGGACTCCAATCTTATGATCAAGTCATGTCATGTGTGTCAGTTTTCTTCTATCGAGTTCAGGAGGTATTCGTACCTGAGAAATATAGTTGTGTGCCTAGAGCCATGTCATGTTGTCACTATAATCTCAGTCAAGTCATGATTTATAGAACTCAGTCAGTCATGTGACTCAGGAAACCTCAGAAATCTCATGATCTCAGTAAATTCTCAGATAGTAGTACTATTCTATCTGTCAATGGAAGTCAATCACTCAATCCATACGCAGTCAATAATTATGATCAGTCTCTTTAGATGGGACTAGGAGTTAGCACCGAGTGAACCCAAAGATGGTAACTCACCTGTTATTTGAGGGTGTGATTCTTAACAATTATCCTTGCATTCTTGAATTATGTAGCCAGCATAGGTTGAGACATTGTAGCCTTCTATATGAGGGTGGATGAGGTGGCTTAAACTGTTATATGATAGTTTCCACCATTCTTACTAGAGTTACCTGTTATATGAGGGTTTCTCATTGTTATCCTTACCAGTGGTGCGGTATTGACACCCTTCTAGTCAGGGCAGAGATTGGACCCCAGCTTAGCCATAATGGCACATATAGGGCATGTCGATTAAGCATCTACCTCCTACAGTCTCAATCTCAGTTTCAGTAATAGAAATTAGATAGTTCTTGAGAATATCGGGACTATCAGATACAACCATCTTAGATATAATACAGAACTTAGGTAGTTCTACCATATTCATGATTGTCAGATACGGTCACTCATGTTATCAGTATTACCAGTTCTCTGAACTCATATTACCAGTATCCATCTTCATGACAGTCGATATGGTCAAGCATTTCAGTTCCTCGTATTCATGGCTGCCAAATACAGTCAATCAGACTAATAATTTATAATTAGTCTATCAAAAATAGTCGACCAGAACAATCCTTCATAATCAGGACTGTCATAAAAAGTTATTCATGTATCAGTAACATAACACTAGTCCCTCAGTATTTAGTAATACAGTGTTAGTTCCTTACTTATTAGTTATTTATATACTCAGTATTCAGTTTCAGGACTGTTAGACACAGTCAAACAGACCAGTTCTTCATAATTCGAACTGTTAAAATAGTCATTCATCTATGCAGTACCTCAGTGTCAATAAATCCATGATGTCAGTATTTAGACTTAGTAGTCAGTATCATCACAAGTTCAGTTATAGTTTCTCATGTAAGTATGTATTCTCATGTTCATATCATTCAGCCTTGTTCATACATATAACCCTTTGCATTTATCCTACCTTACTTGTATACTCAGTACATTCAGTTGTACTGACGCATTTGCGCTATGGTGCTTTCTCTTATGTTACACCATAGGTTCAGAGGCACAAGCTCCAAATAAGTTGTAGATTCCAATATTAGCAGTCAGAGTTAGAAGTAATTCCTCATATTTTGAGAACACGATGATTTCATTGCTATTGTAGTTTTCAGTTTATTTTAGTAGTTGGAGTTAGTTGGGGACATGCCCCATCAACTCCTTATTCAGAAAGTTAGAGGCTTTTCAGACAATAGCATGTCAGATAGTTATTTCAGATTTGGTTTGGTATTGTTATAACGTTTTCAGATATTGTTCTTATCAGATGTTTATTCATTTGAACATTATGGCCATTTAGTACATATTTCCATATTTGTATGTTATAGTATGCAGTATACAGGTACAGATATTAGTCATGGGTTAGCTTGTTGTCCTTCGGGGTCATGAGAATCGTGTAGTATTTCGGTTCAAAAAATTGGGGCGTTACAAACTTGTTATCTGAGTCTAAGGTTCAATAGAGTCCTAGGAAGTCTGAGAGCCATATCTAGTAGAATTTTGTACATGCGTGTATTGTGCACCAAACTTATGTGTAGGAGGCTATGAGATGTTTTAGGAACAGTATCCCTTCTTTCATGTCTCAGATCATGCTATAGCAAGGTTCTCTAAGGAACCCATGGAGATTCATATTATGCTCCCATCATGTCAACTTTTCCTTACTTCCAAGGTAATAGAAATAGTGAAGCTCAAGTCCTAAAGATAGGGATTTCCTGACAGTATCCCTCAGTTCCCTTATATTCCAAAGTTGTATAGATCTTATTCATAATCATGAGAACTTGTTCTCGAATCTATATTTTGATATGCCATGTGATCCCTTCTCAGAATCCTATGACAACATAGACCTAGAACTTTTAAGCATAAACTCAGGAGTTAACAGTGGTAGAGTTTGGATAGTATTATCCAGTTTGATCAGATTATGTATTCATGGGGATAGTTGTGCCATAATAAATAAGTAGACTTAAATTGTGTGAGTTAGAAATTTAAGTTTACTAACTTGAAATTAAGCATGAAGGTATGAATATGATATTAGTAGTATGTGAGGGAGCGAGGAAGATAATGGGCTTAGTAAGGTAAGCATTTGTTTGACATAGTGTAAGTATATGTTTAAAATTATAGTTCAGTTCAGATATTAGTTTAGTGTTCCCAGGCTTATGATGTTGGCTTTAAGATTAGGGCAAGATGATAGATCAAGTAACCCAATCAGGCTCTCACATTAAAGTAGTAGCATCAGTATGTATAGAAAAGCAGTTCAGGAAGAGAATTCTCGACCCATCCTTATCTCAGCATAAAGCTTCGTATTTCAGTCAGCATAATGCCTCTGCATGCTTTATGTCTTAGATTCCATGAATACAACTTATGTTCACACCCCTCTGATAAAATCATGTGTGCTTTTAGTTCCCAGCATATGGAGTTCAGTTCTAGCTCAATCAGTGTTACGAATCATGTTCCACGAACTCCAAAATTCCAAACTCAAGTCATGCAGCTCATGACTCATGTACACGTATCATGCTCCCCAGTATACTAAGGTTCCATCACTTATACTATGCCCCCACTGATTAGATAAGTCCAGACTATGTCATCTACATCTTTAGTCCAGACCATTTTGGTAAATTTATGCCACAGACATTCCATTTCTCATGTTTTAGTTATGTGTCAAATTCAGTCAGTATCCATTTATGCTTTAGGTCCTCCTGATTAAATCCTTCAGTAAGCTCTCCTTGTAGAATAGTGTAGTGGTGAGCAGTCACTTAGATGTGAGAGAGTTAATAATCCATGTTAAGGGAATACTGTTGCATACATATTTTATACGAGGGTGTAGATAGGCGATAGGCTTGAATATCCTATTAGTATGCAAGCAAAGGGCGAGCAAGAGGTAGTAAATAGAGATTGGGAAAGTTCAGAGTGTGAATGAGTATTCAGATCCTTGACTTATGTCAGCCTTCATTATGCAACTATCATAACTTAGTTATCATCTCAGTTATAGTTTCATTACTCAATACTCCGTAATTAGTGTTCAGTCTCAGAATTAAGCACTTTAGTATCAGTCTAAACCTCAGTTTCTATATTCAGTTATAAGGACCCAACATTTAGTTCCAGTATAGATCCCAGTTACAGTCTTAAGTTATAGTGCCAGGTTCAGATCAGTATTCAGCTCATAACTTCAATTCACTTTCAGACTTGCTTTACCATAGTATACAATTATCAGCTACTCGGTTATACGTATTTACATACCTCATTCTACGGAATGTTTCCAAATCATGAAATATGCTTGGTCCTATATTTTTTTAAACAGTATAGCTTTCATGAAATCCATAATCAGTTACGTTATGTTACTCAGTCAGTTCCTTCTCATAAGCAGAATACTTTATGGCCTCAGCCCAACTATTTAGATTAAGTACAATTCAATCTTACATACTCAGTATTCAGTTACCAGTTACTCAGTAAATCAGGTACGTCATTATGACTATGCATTTTTTCATCACGTTTTAGTTTTAGATCTCAGATAATCAGTCACGATTTCATTCCTAGGTGCCTTGAGCATCGCCTCAACTTTCTCAATATCTTAGCAAGGTCAGACCAGCATCCTTCAAGGGACATAGTGTCCCAGGGGGGAGATACACTACAGCCCCCCAAAATTTTATGATTTAAACATGTCATTTTCTTCAATGAATCTGTCTTGGAGGAAGTATTACTTATGAGCTGACCCTCTAACTTCAAAAATCAGTAGTAAGCCATGTACTCAATGTATCAGTTCAGTTCATGTATCGCGTTCGAGACTCGGTTCTGTTCTTATGTTCCCGCTAATGCATATTGAGTAATTAATCTCAGACTTATAAGTATTTTTGGTTCAAGGTAACAGTCTTATTTGAGATTACTCATTCTCATGTTCAAATTTCAGTACCAAACTTGGTATCCTGTTCCATACTCAGTTTTCAGTTCAAACCTGGTACCTTTACCATTGCATATTCAGTTGTATGTTCATGATTCAATTTCGTCATGTATTCACGCATCAGATATGTGTGATCAGCTTATCAGTACTTCCAATCATACATTCATGTATCATGTCATTCATATAATCATACATCAGATATGCATGGATTCAGCTTATCAATTTTTGCAACACATGCATTCTCATTCTGAGAAATTTGGTTCATCAAAACACTCAGTCCTTCATTCATGAATCAGTTACCCATGCATCAGATATGCATGTTCAATACGATATGCTTAATTTTCAGTCAAGTCAGTCATGAACCCAGGTTTTAGTAGTGTATGTCTTATACGTACTCCAGTTTATTTTTTCTCCCCTCTCAGTCAGTCTCATTTGAGGATGAATGTTCCTAAAGAGGAGATATTGTAATACTCTGAATATTTCTAAGTTAGAAAATACACCATTTTTACTACACATGAAACCTCCAATACTGTGATTAATATTTTAGTACATGAATTTGGATGAGTATCCTAATGATAATAGAGATTATGATGTGTTAAGCATGTTCATACGAGTCACTTAGAGTAAGCCAAGGTAAGAACTTTTGAATCCACCAAATTTTTGTGTGTGATTTCACATAGGTCATCTTTGAATGATTATAACATGATTTATATCTAGTATTTTGACATATTTATAACTTTCAAAATGTATAGAATTGAATAATCTTTCCATCAATACCAAATTTTCCTAAAACGGACACTCGGTAAAGAAGTTATGGCGATTTAATGTTTTGGCACTGTCATTTCAGTCAGTGGCGCATCGTGCCGTAAGCGAAAATGATGATGGTCAATTTCCAATGTCTCTTCATGATTCCAGCATATCGCGGTGAGTTTCCAGGTCATAAACAAGTGGCAACAGGATATCTCTGCGTCTGGCCGGGGGACCAAATCGGGATATTCTCATAGAAATTACATGACGCATCTAGAGGGGCATTTGGGTCATCTTCACACCCCTATATATATTCCATAAATACAAAATTAAGCCATTACTTCACCAAACCATACTCATTTCCATAAAAATCCTCTAAAGAACACATTAGGGTTTTTCATAAAAGATTCAAGTTCAAGCTAATTCTGCCATCAATTTCAAAGAATCTCTCCGTCAATCTTAATAAAATCAAGAACTAAGGTATGCATAGTGTTCATCCATGGATTCCTTTTGTATGTTGAGTTCAAGAATCAATCTTTAAAGACTAAATCATAAATGTTTTGTAGTGATATGATTGTATTCATGTTGGTGGTTGTGGTTACGTTATAAAGTAGTGATTTGATGAATTTTCATGAAGGTTTTGATCATGTAGTTGAAACGCATGAATTTGGGTGGTTTTATGTGAGGTAAATTTATGAAAACACCTATTCTTTAAAGAGTACATGCAAGGTGTTTGATAAAATACTTAGAATGCAAGAAATTTCATATTTACATAGTCCCATATTATCTACATGACAAGTCTTTGTTAACTATACAATTCAATATGAGTTCCATGCCATTATTTTTTTGCTATTGTTGTGGTATGAAATATATATGATAATTGAGTGATATAATACATACATGATATATATATTCCATGCACTCCCTACTATGCACAAAATGTTGAAAACTACATGTGGTATATTATCCCCTACTTATGATATTATGAATTGTAGACTCCAATCTTGTGATCAAGTCATGTCATGTATGCCAGTTTTCTTATATCGAGTCCTGGGGGTATTCGTACCCTAAAAAATATAGCAGTGTGTCTAGAGCCATGTCATGTTGTCACAATAATCTCAGACAAGCAAAGATCTATAGAACTCAGTCAGTCATCTGACTCAGGAAACCTCAGAAATCTCATGATATCAGTAAATTCCTAGATAGTAGTACTATTCCATCAGTCACCGAAAGTCGGTTCCTCATTCCATGAACAATAATTAAATTATGATCATTTTCTTCAGATGGGAGTAGGAGTTAGAACCAAGTGAACCTAAGGATGAGAACTACCTATTATATGAGGGTGTGATTCTTAGTAGTCATTCTTGCGTTCCTGAACTATGTAGCCAGCATAGGTTGAGACATCGTAGCCTGCTATATGAGGGTGGATGAGTTGGGTTAAATTTTTATATGATGGTTTCCACCATTCTTACTAGATTTACCTGTTATATGAGGGTTGCTCACACGTTGTCCTTACCAGTGGTGCGGTATTGACACCCTTCCCATCAGGCAAAGATTGGACCCTAGCTTAGCTATAATGGCACATATGGGGCATGTCGATTAAGCATCTACCTCATATAGTCTTAGTCTCAGTTTCAGTAATAGAACTCAATAGTTCTTCATAATATCGGGAGTGTCAGATGCAGCCAACTCAGATACAATACAGAACTCAGCTAGTTCAACCACATTCATGACTGTCAGATATGGTCACTCATGTTATCATTATTACTACTTCTTTGATCTCATATTACCAGTATCCACCTTCATGAATGTCAGATACGGTCAAGCATTTCAATTTCTCATATTCGTGGCTGCCAGATAAAGTCAATTAGATTAATACTTTATAATTAGACTGTCAGATATAGTCTACCAGACCAGTCCATCATAATTAGGACTGTCATACACAATTATTCATGTATTAGTAACAAAGCACTAGTCCCTCAGTATTTAGTAATACAATCTCAGTTCTTCACTTATTAGTGATTTATATACTCAATATTCAGTTTCAGGACTTTTAGACATAGTCAAATAGACTAGTTCTTCATAATTCGAACTGTCAAAATTGTCATTCATCTATGCAATAACTCAGTGTTAGTATAGTCATGATGTCAGTATTTAGACTCAGTAGTCAGTATCATCATGAGTTTAGTTATAGTTTCTCATGTATGTATGTATTCTCACGTTCGTATTAGTCAGCATTATTTATACATATAAACCTTTGCATTTAGACTACCTTACTCATATACTCAGTACATTCATCCGTACTAACGCATTTGCGCTATGGTGTTTTCTCTTATATTACACCATAGGTTCAGAGGTACGAGCTCTATATCAGTAGTAGATTCTAGTACCAGCATTCAGAGTTAGAAATAAGTCCTTATATTTCAAGGACACGATGATTTCATTGCTATTACAGTTTTTAGTTTATTTTAGTAGTTGGAGTTAGTTGGGGACATGTCCCATCAACTCTTTATTCAAACAGTTAGAGCTTTTCCAGACTATAGCATATGAGACAGTTATTTTAGATTTGGTTTGGTATTCTTCTATTCTTTTTTTATAATGTTCTTATCAGATGTTTATTCAGTTGAACCTTATGGCCATTCAATTTATGTTTCCACATTTTTATGTTATAGTATGCAGTTTACAGGTTCAAATAGTAGTCATGGGTTAGCTTGTGGTCCTTGGTGTCATGAGCACTGTATAACATTCTGATTCAAAAAATTGGGGCGTTACTATTGAGGCCATTCATAATTGGGATAGGACTACATCTCCAACTAAGGTTTTTGACTTACTTTCTTGGAAGGCTACTACAGATGGTTCGTTAAGGGATTCACCTTGTTGGAGAGTTTCTGATACATTGGGTGTTGGTTTTGGTTATGTTATGATGTAGCAAGACTTAGTGATAGTCTATGCTTTGAGACAGCTGAAGCTGCTCCAGTAGTGATAGTCTATGCTTTGAGACAACTGAAGCTGCTCCAGCATAACTACATGACTCATGACTTTGGGCTGGCGCTAGTAGTAATTGTGCCTAATATTTGGAGGCATTATATGCATGGTGTTTATTGTAAGATATTCATTTAACACATAGTATTTAGTACATTATGACTTAAAAGGACCTTAATTTAAGACATCATAGGTGGATTGAGTGGATAAAGGACTATAATATCTCAATTTTTCACCATTCAAGCACAAAAAATGTAGTAGCAGATGCCTTTAGCTGAAATGTGGTGGTTATGGGGAGCTTCTCCTTTCTTTGATCTCAAGAGATTCTGTTGGCCTTGGACATTTGTTTCTTAGCCAATCGATTGATTTGGTTAGGTATTTTATACCCTAGAATGATTTTTGCTAGTTTTGAGGCACGGTCTACCTTATTGGATCAGATTAAGGTTGACAGTTTAAGGATATTAGGTATGTGGTATTCGAGATTAGGTGTAGAGGCGTGAGAATAAAAGGGATACATTATATTCAAAAGGTATATTATTGCTTGATCCTTATATTTGTGTTGTAAGGATAAGAGGTTAAATTTAGTTGATTCTTGAGGATACTCATAATCCAAATATTTTAATCACCCTAGGAGAAGTAAGATATATAGAGATTGTAGGCAACATTACTGCTAGAATGATATGATGAGAGATATAACTAATCTCCTGGCTTGGTGTTTGTATTTTCAGTAGGTGAAGGCCAATTATTTGATACCAAGTATTTTACATTAGATGATACCATAAAATAGCCTAAATTTTTGCCCTTAAGAATTTCTTGACCTCTAAGATCACTGCCCCAGACTACTACTCACCATACACGTCAAAAGGTGTCACTATGAGTCATAGAACTCTAATTGTATCCTGACTAGTGTGTTTGGCTAAGTCTCTATGTTGGTTACGATTGGAACTTACCGAGCCGTTAAGATCCATTATGGTTTGTATAGTGGTTTTCATAGCCTAACAAGTAAGGGTGCCCAAATATTTTGGCCTTGACAACGACTAGACCATAAAAGTCTTAAGGTCTGAGTACGAGTTGTAGGATATGACTTATCATACTAGTAATGTGTTTAACCCATGATACAGTCCAAGGAATAAGTCTAAGGGATGACTCATAGCCAATCATTATGATTCATCATGTGATCCATAGCGCCTAGGGGGTCAATTTACAGTCTATTTATTAAGGGCTATGGATTTGAATATGGGTTCTGACATGGGTTGTGGGTTTGGAATAGTTTATCCTTTAATTATTTTCCCATGATTTTCATTAGTTTTTCATGCTTTGCATTAACTGTTTTTAAACTAATGGGGTTCATGAGTGTGGGAATTCGAATGGGGGTTGAGGCATTCCCTCAATTTGATGTTTTGAGCTTGTAAATTGGTTTTGATCAATTGTATTTCCTCAATCAACCCATGTAAATGGCTTTGAATTATTTAATTGTTAGTTAGTTTGACTTACACACCTATACTATTGCATTCCATAAATGGTTAAATAATGAACATGGATTTCAAAGGCCTTGTTGGCTATGTTTATATTAAATGAACAAAGTTCTTTGAGGTATTCCCCAAAATTGATTTGATAAATTAAAGGATGTCGAGTCATTCCTCCAACTTGATCTAATGAACAAAAGGGGTTGAGGCATTCCCCCAAGTTAATGGAATTGCAATAGAATAATTAAGAGTTTGCAAGCTAAATGAAATGATGATACTATAGTTTCCCTTAATGTCTAATTCCTTGGTTAAAGAAAAGGTTATGTAAAACTCATTTAAGTTAGGATTAATGGGGTTATGTATCTATACCATGAAAGTGTGAGTCTCAATGACTGATATTGGAAACTCATGTTTACCGTCGTGTGGGTTGGTGTTAATGACCATGTGTATAGTTCACACTATTTATATATTTGTATCTTCGATTAACGTGTGTTTGGGGAATTCCATGGACTTTGAAGATACCTTTGGTGTGTGCGGCTAATACATACTAAGGCCCTTTTAGCAGCGGAGCTGAATCCATATAACCCGTGGAAGCCTTTTTTTATGGTTAAGCTATATAGTCTAGGTAAATGTTTGACTATCATGATAAACCTTGTAACTTACCGTAACATCTATCATATATATATATGTATGTATGTATGCATTAATATGAACATGCACATTGAGTTTGAAATTAAATTTTCAACTGGCACTACTTTATACTTATTTTGCGTTATATGCTAGCGCTCAACCCTCTAACGATCACTATATGCTATATCACCATGCAATGCAGACACCAGAGATATTTTTAATTTTTTTGCATAGTGATAGGATTCTTAGGGTATCAGTAGTTATCTTGGAGTGGTAAACTTCCATCCTCCAGAAGAGATTCATTTCATGGTTTTTCTATTCTCTTATGTCATAGACTATTCATATGATTTCTCTTGTCATTATCGAGGTTATGTCCCGACTTATATGATATTTAGTTTTTTGTAGAGGCTCTGTGGATTACTATGGACTAGGTATTGTTGTTCATATTCTTAGACTCCTTTGAGATTAAATTCATTCTATCTCACTATATGTTCCGAATTCATCCATTTTTAGCTGTATTTTATTCTCTTTATCTAGGCAAAAGGGGCGGTCTCTGATCCTTAGTGGTCTTGAGATACCCATCACGACTAGGTCCTAGTTTGGTTCATGATAAAGTTGGTATCAAATTCTAAATTCATGGTCAATTGGGTGTCCACAAAGTTGTGTCAAGTAAAGTCTCTTTTATGGGTATGCAGTGCACCACACTTCCAGTTAATCATATTTTAGATCATGCTTGCTCGAAGATATGCTATTGTAGGGACTATTCCATCCCACCTAAGGAAAATATAGATGGAACTTATCCCACTTATAGGGCACAGTTATAATCTAGGTCCCTACTTATGAATGCCCTCATGGAGTTACATGGGACCCCACTGATTCTTTTCTAGTGTGTGACGGTAATACTGAGTCACCTCAAGGAGATAGTTCTAATGCCGAGTTCTGCCATTATCTTCACCTATTAACCTAGATATTGGACTTTCTATCAGGGCAGTGTGATCCTATTAATAGAAGAATGAATCAAGCAAAGGTGAGAGATAGGTAGAGCAAGAAGTTCAGATATTCAAATTAAGGGAGGAGTCAGAGAAATAGTGCTAGAGATGGTACGTACTAGCCTTAGAAAATGAATTAGGGGAGTTCCCATGTGACTGTTAGTGCTCTTTACCCTAGGTCTTCTAGTGATTATCACTTTTAGGTTAATCATGTATTTGAGGCACAGAGAACCCAATTTTAGGCTAGTGGAGCTTAGTCAACACTACCCTATCTTTCTTGTTAGTTATATGGTTAGTTACATCATAGCCAGTGGGACGAGAGGAGGAATTAGTGTTATAGGTATAGTCAGTTTGGTCACATGCAGTAGGAGTGTCCTTCAAGGGTCCCTATTGGGGACAGTAATATTTTGGTTGCTACTTCTTCTATTTTTGCACCAAAGGGTGCTACCTCTGGCACCGATGATAGCCGAAGTCATCTTTATGCTCTTGTCAACTATCAGGACTCTAAGTTTTCTCTATAGGTTGTTATTGGTATGCTAAAACTTTTCTCCTGTGATGTGAATTATCTACTTGATACAAGGGTGTACCCTTTCTTATGTAACCCCTTATATGTATATTTATTTTATTTTTGGTCTCGAGTGAATTCCTAATCCCTTTCCTACATCTAATTCAGTAGGTGACTCAATTGAGGCTAGGACAGTCTATAAGGGTTGTAAGTTATCAATCTGTTATAGGTAGACATTGGTGGATTCGATTAAGTGGGAGATGTTACATTTTGATTTATCTTGGGGATGAATTTAATCCATTCATGCTATGTATCACTTGATTGTAAGACCTAAAAGGTCAATTTTAATTCCCGAATGAACCCTTGATTAAGTGGGGTGGGAGTTCTCTAGTGCCTAAGGGGAGGTTTATTTCGTATCTTAGAGCCAAAAAATTGATTTCCAAGAGGTATCTATATCTTCTAGTTCAGGGTAAGGACTCGAATTCTGAGGTACCTTCTTAGCAATCTATCCCTATAGTTAATAAGTTTCTCAAAGTGTTTCCGTATCAAGAAATTGATTTTGGGATAAATTTTCATCCTAATAGCCATCCTATCTATTTCTTCCTACAAAGTGGCTCCTACTATGTTGAAATAGCTTAATGACCAAATGAAGGACCTTCTTAATAAGGGTTTTATCCTCTCTAGTGTTACTTCAGAGGGTTATCCTATTTTCTTAGAGAGTAAGAAAGGTGGTTCCCTCCGGATATGTTATGTATAGATTACCAACAGTCGAATAAGGAATTTAGGTTGACCTCTTTATGGGGTATATTGGTATATTATGCGGGTTACTTTTTTAGTGGTACATGATTATTTCTAGATCCTATGTTTGAACTCTAAATGTTGATTAGGGAGGGAGGGGAGAATATTAGCTTGAGCGCAGTGATACAAGAATTGTGGGAGTAAATTGGTAGGCTTGATGAGATGTGTGGAAGAGCTATTGTTAATAACTTAGGAAATATTGGAGTGGGTAATTTTGAGGTTTATCAGAAGTTTAGCTATAGAGCGATGAATTGGGGTCAAGTCATTTGGTAAAAAAAAAGCATTAGGTTTATCGGAATATGTTTGACCCCAGGTAGTATCTCTTTAGATGAAGTTTTAAGTATGTAAGTTCCCGGAGTACCTAGTTCATTTATACGGTGATACCCTGTGTTGCGGAGTGTTGTACTTATAGGTTTAGAGGGAGAGTATATCTACAAGGATATGATAGTGAACTAAGGAAGATCTTCAATTTTCTCATGATGGTGAGTTTTAGGAAAGATTCATGGTAAATTGACTTGCTATATAAATATAACACTTTCGATTCTTAAAACAAGGAAAATATACAAATTTTGATGGTTGTTTTGTCAGATATGATGTGTTTTGGGTATATTTTACAAGAAATCATGTTTTGGATACTAAGTTCATGAAAAAAGATGAAAAAGGGCTTTTTGACTACTTGTGGGAGCAATATAGGATGCTCGAGACACTTTTTGAATTGATCATGATCAAACCATGTGCGAGAATTGAAAAAGAGCTAAAAAAGTAACTTCTGGCACATGTTAAGTCAACATGCAGACCACATATATAATATATGGACTGTATGTAGGCAAAGCATGTGTTAGAAGTTAGAAATCTCGAGAGCTAAACCTGGAAGAAATTTTAGTCTTGGCAGGTGTGGTCACTAGATGCGCCTAGTTTGCAGGCCGTATGTACCACATGCGGCTGAGGCTAGGGCTCATGTAACGAGCACAAGTAGACACTGACCCATTTTTCTCTGATTTCAATCGAGATATGGTTTTAGGATTTCCCCATGTACTATAAATATGACTTATGTGTTTTTTAATAGAAGTTTCACACTCTTGATACTAATAGACATATTTTGATTCGGTGATTCGATTTTGGTCTCAGAGTTCTCTTATATTGAATTCAATTAATTAGTTCAGTTATGGTTTTGGGTTTTAACTTGTGATTATTGTGATTTTATCTTATGATTTCAATCTTGAATATTGTTGATTATTTCAAAAGAAGGAGCAGCTTTCAATCCTTTGTTAGGTGTAATGCCCCGAAATCTAGTTCCCGGGATGCCACACAATGCTCTGAACTGCAAGTAGTCCTGAGCTGACCCTGGCTGTCTTCTAACATATATAGATATAAACATAGGGAAATATAAGTATAAATCATGATAAAATACGAAAAACTATCTGAATATATCTGAAAGCACTAATCTCATCAATCTGATTAAACAAATGCTGAAAATCTGAATACTTACTGAAAGGTCTAAATATGAATCTAACAGTCCGACCAGCCTCTACTATCTAAATCTAGAGAGTCACTAGGACAGGCCCCAGCTGACTCAACTATCTGAAATGTGTAAATACATATCTACCAGTAGCTTGGAAATCTGAATAACTAAGCCTTCTAAACTAAAAGGACTCACCAAATGCAGGGATGTAGATAAGATGCCCAAAGATCAATCACGTTGCAAAGACTGAGCACATGTATCTACATTATGAGACAATGTAGCACATAGACTTATATGTGGATCAGTACATAGAGGATGTACTGAGTATATGGGAGTGAATGCATAAGTAAAACATATCTCATGATCATCATTTATAAAACAATGCATGCTAAATGTAAATGACTCACATAAGCTTGACAAATCTGAAATACTGAAAGTCACAATCCTGTATAATAAAGCTTATGTTCTAAATCTTGTAAGCCATTACACTTAGTTCTGAAATCTCTATTCTGTACTTCTTCTTAAATCATATCTGTAAAGTTATTCAGCAAGAGAATTCTTTCAAAGCTTTAAGGAAAGACTTTATCTGAAAGATTTAGGTTAAATATCTTAGCTGAAGGGAGATACTTGAAAAGTATTTTGAAAAGCTTATTATAGGGAAAATTGTTCTACAAGGGATGTTCTCTTAACCGTCATAAATCAAGTGAGCACCCATGGTGTCCAATGTCTTGCCTATGTTGAGGAGAGCTGTTCTATCCTTGCCATCGGAATAGAACCTAATCCATGCGATCACAAGCTAAATCTATCATCCATATAAATGGGAATAATATGAGTTTGTACCTACATTAGCTACATCGTTCTATGGCAGATAGGTCACGCTAATCTCACACTTCCCGCTAGGTGCTAAATACTACACCCAAATCTTATGCTTAAAATCTTAAGAACATCCACCTTTAAAATAATCTGATGGTATATAATAAAACTAGTTGTAAAATATGTGGAGCTAAATCTATAAGTCTGAATTTGTGAAGTCGATTTCTTTATATTTAGCTTAGGACCAAAAAGGTCAAATCTTTATCTAAAATCTGAAAGTAATCCAGTCATGGGGTTTTTATAGAACAGACAATCATAAAACAACAATCGTTAATTTGGGGTCTAATGACCTAAGTATCAATCTCATGTTAAAGCATCTCAAGTTCATACTTGGTAAACTAAGCATTTATAAATTATCTCAAAATCTGGAAATTTCAGCAATATGCATGGAAATATAAACACAATCACGTATTTCAATTTATCAATCAATGGAAATATCATGAACTTGAAATAACAATAATGGGTATAAACCCTAACTTGAATTTCATGAGAAAATATATAAAATTCAGTAAATTTGAATTTAAATTAAGTTTTGGGCACAAGGACGAAAGGATTGTCTTTGTAGAAACCCCACATATCTTATATAATGAACTAGATGCACAAGCTTTCTTTTTAAGACTCTATTCACACTCTTGAATGGAGATTCTTGAAGATCTTGGTCTAGGGATCTTTAATCTTTAATCAATATAGAGAAAGGATGGTGAAATCTTGAGTTTCTTATAGGTGAATGTTGAAGCCTAGGCTTTTGAATGAGAGTAATTTTGATGAAACTTAGCATTTAATGCTTCTAAAAGGCTTTAATCGAGTGTTTGGATGGATTGCGGGTTGGGGAAAACTCAAAAACACCCCCTTTTAACTTTTCAACGAAACTGAAAAAATAAACTAGGGCCCCAATTTTTGGCCTTGACGCGACGTGCCACAATCGCGCCAAGCCACTGGAAAATGCCAACTGTGAACTGGGCAGACTCAACAATGCGGGGTCATTGCGGTGCTCCATTGGAATTTTGTTTTAGCATTTGTCACGACGCGCCGTTATCGCGCTAGACCTCTGGAAATTGAACAGTGGGAAATTGTCCCTCTCCAAGATCTGTGAATATCCAAGGGGGCCGCTGGAAAATGACAATTAGAAATTAACACTGATCCGCAATGCGCTAAGGGTTCAAATGACGGTGTTTTACTACTAGAACTTAAAATAGCCATAACTTCTTATATCGTTTGAACGCTTATTCAATTTCCTACCCCATGAAAGGTTCAAATACATAGAATTACACTTAAATTAAATATAATTTATTCTAAAAGATAATCCTTAACATTTTTGGGATAGTTTAAGCTAGGAAAATTGTGGGGTATTATAATATCTCCCCCTTGGGAACATTCGTCTTCTAATGGCTAGCTAACCTGAAATTTCTAAAGAATCTGAGAATATAAGGTCGCATATACAATTGAAATTAACTGAACATCTAAATCTAAATCATTCTGAGCTTTTTGTAAGTCTGTGGGCAATTCAATCTCATAATCTACTTTCTCAACACGACTCAGAATTCTATAAGGGCCAACATAATGGGGACTAAGCTTCCCCTTCTTGCCAAATCTCTTCACCCCTTTCATGGGTGAAATCTTCAAATACATAAAATCACCAACTTCAAACTCGAGGTCCCTTCTTCTCACATCTGCGTAGGATTTTTGGTGATTTTGGGTTGTTTTCAATCTCTCCCTAATCAACATAACTTTCTCCATAGCTTTGAACACTAAATCAAGCATAAGAAAAGTGGCCTCACCCACTTCAAACCAACTTATATGTGATCTACATCTCCTCCTATAAAGGGCTTCAAACGGAGCCATCAGAATGCTAGCATGATAACTGTTATTATAAGCAAACTCGATCAATGAAAAATGTTCATCCCAATTTCCCTAGATATCAATAGCACTTGCCCTCAACATATCTTCTAAATTCTAAATAGTCCTCTCTATCTGACCAAAAAACTAAACTAAGATAGACTTGGGTTCCCAAATGTTGCTTCTGGAAAGCTCTCAAAAATTGGGAAGTAAACTGAGTACCCCTATTTGAGATGATAGACAATGGATATCCATGTAATCTGACTAACTCACGGATATACAACTTAGCATAATCTTCAGTTGTATAGGACATATAAACTAGCAAAAAATGCACTGACTTAGTCAATCTGTCTATAATAACCCAAATTGAATCATGATGACGACGCAATTGGGGTAAACTAATAACATAATCCATATTCACCTCTTTCCACTTCCAAGTGGGGATACCAAACTCTTTCAATGTACCACCAAGTCCTTGGTGCTCTACCTTAACCTGTTGACAAGTTGCACATTTAGGTATGAAATCCGCTACATCTTTCTTCATACCATTCCGCTAATAGATCTCCCGCAAGTCGCGGTACATATTGGTAGAACCTGGATGAATAGAATAACGTACACCATGTGCTTCTCCCATAATTCTCTGCCTCATATCATCATCATATGGCACATAAAATCTACTCTGGTATCTCAACATAACATATCTCCCTTAGGAGAAAACCTCTACCTTTTGGTCTTTAAATGACTCCTTCAATTTGACCAAGCTGGAATCCATATTTTGCTTTTCCTTCACTTACGAAACTAGGGAAAATTTGGGACTACTCTGAACCCAAACATTACCTTTAGCTGAATCAACCAAAATAACACCCAATCTAGCCAAACAATGAACTTCTCAAGCTAATTCTTTCTTATATTTCTCAACATAAGCAACACTGCACATAGATAATCTATTAAGGGTGTTTGCCACTATATTGGCATTTCCTGGATGATACAACACACTCATATCATAGTCTTTCAGCAACTCAAACTATCTTCTCTAATGAAGATTGAAATCCCTCTGAGAAAACACATTCGGTAAGCTTTTGTGATCCGTGAACACATCAACATGCACTCCATACCGATAGTGTCTTCAAATTTTCAAAGCATACACCACTACAGCTAATTACAGATCATAGGTAGGGTAATTCTTTTCATGAGGCTTCAACTACCTAGAGGCATAGGCTATGAACTTACCTCTCTGCATCAACATACAACCCAAACCAACTCTAGAGGCATCACAATACACCAAGAAACCATCTATACAATCAGGTAATGCTGACACTGGGGCTGAAGTTAGGCGAGTCTTCAACTCCTGAAAACTATTCTTGTAGGAATCTGATAATTGGAACTTAACTTTATTTTGGGTCAATCTAGACATAGGAGATGTAATAGATAAGAAACCTTCAACAAATGCCAGTACTAGTCAGTTAGAACCAAGAACCATCTTTATTTCGCACGAATAGGATGGGATCGCCCCATGGAGAAATACTAGGCCTTATGAAACCTTTATCTAAAAGATCTTTGAGTTGCTCCTTCAAATATTTAAGCACTACAAGAGCCATATGATAAGGAGGGATAGAGATAGGCTGAGTGTCTGGAAGAAGGTCAATACCAAATTCTATCTCTCTATTGGAAGGTACCCCTGGGAGATCTTCTGGAAAAAAACATTAGGAAACTCATTCACTACATCAACTGATTAAACTGTTGGACTCCCAAATTTGGTTTCTTTTACTAGAACTAGATGATAAATACAACCTTTAGATATCGACTTTTTGGCCTTAAGATAAGATATGAAATGACTCTTGGGAGACACTGAAGTACCAGACCACTCAAAGATTGGCTCATCTAGAAAGTGAAACTTCTGCACTCTAGTGTGACAATATATAGAAGCATAATAGGAATGGAGCCAATCCATACCAAGAATAAGATCAAAATCAACCATATCTAGCTCTATCGAGTCTGCTAACATGACTGTGTGAAGGACAGTGATAAGATACTTTCTATAAATTTGTTTGGCAACAACTGACTCACCTAATAGGGTAGAAACCAAGAAAGGCTTGGGAATATTTTAAGAATTTATCTCAAAATTCATAGCAACTAATGGGGTCACATAAGTAAAACTTGACCCGGGGTATAACAACACATACACATCAAAATAAAAGACTCAAAGCATACCTGTAACAACATCAGGTGAATCTTCCTGCTCCTGGTAGGATGGTAAAGCATAGAACCTGTTCTAGCGCTGCTCGCCAGCGGTGCTAGATGAAACAACCTAAGGAGGATCTGGACTACCTAGAGGAGCTGGTACACTGTTAGCCTGAGTCTAGGGATGAATATCTTTATTTTACTGCTTAGCATATAGATATTTCCTAATTACATGACCCCTCTTTACATAGCCAAAACAACCCTTCTATCTAGCCAGACACTCACTGAGATGACTCTTACCACACCTAGAACATTGTGGATAACTGGGCCTACCACTTACATTGTTCTGAGATCTGGACATAGATGACTTACACCACTACTCTTGCCTATTTCTGGGTGCAAGATCACTAACTGAAGAAGGTTTAGAAATATATGAACAATTCTAAAACTGTGAATGATTTCCTTCTCCAAACCTGTTCTGACCATGATCAAACTGCCCTATCCTATCCCTCTTATTTACAATCTATCTTTCCTTTATCTTTTCTACCTCAATCAGATGAGCATGCATCATCAATCTAGAAATGTCCATGTCTCTATTATGCATAGCAGTCCTATACTCCTTAACTACCAACCCAGACACACCAGTAATAAACTTACTCATACTTGACCTAGGGTCGGCCATCTGATCTGCGATATACTTAGACAACTTGTTTAACTTGAGGCAATACTCCTTCACTATCATGGAGCCCTACCCCAGGTATATGAACTCTTCTATCTTAGCCTCCCTCATCTTAAGTGGGATGAATTTGTCAAGGAATGCACCTGAAATATCTGCCAAGTCATAGGAGATTTATTCTCCCCTTTACTCTTCTTCCAAATCACCACCTAATCATAAGCAACATCCTTCAGCCTATAGGATGCTAATTCTACACTTTTCTATTAAGAAACATACATAATTTGGGTGATCTTCTTCACCTTACCAAGATACAGATATGGGTCCTCACCTGCTTTTGACCCAAAGAATTTCGATGGGTTTATTCTCATAAAGTCTCAAATTTTGGCTATGGATAAATCCCCAACCTACTGAGGTAGGACTAAAGCATGACAATTACCTTGTATATTAGCAGTCACAGCTTAGGCTAGCGCCAGAAAAGCTGCTGAAAACTCTATATGTGACACGTTCTCATTCAAAAAATTTGTAGGCTGAGGTGTCAGGTTATCATTTCTGTGGGCGCTAACTGGATGAGGAGGCATTTCTATAATAAAAGAGCATGAGTTAATAGCAGATAGATACATTTTTAAGCATGGTAGATTATGAAAGAAAAAGAGGATTTTCCTATATGGCTCCATAGCCTCTTGCTCATAGATGTGGCGCGCTACACACCGATGATAAAGACACTACGTAACGCGGTTTTTCTGACTCCCTAGGACTGTATAAACCTTAGGCTATAATACTAAGTCTGTAACACGCCAAAATCTAGTACCCAAGACACCACACGTTTCTCCAAACTGTAAGTAGTTCTGAGCTAACCCTAGCTGCCTTTTAACACATCTAGATATCAACATAGGGAAATATAAGTATAAACCATAATGAAATATAGAAAACTATTTGAATATATCTGAAAGCACTAATCTCATCAATCTGATTAAACAAATACTGAAAATCTGAATACTAACTCAAAGGTCTAAATTTGAATCTAACAGTTTGACAAGCCTCTGCTATCTAAATCTAGAGAGTTACTAGGATAGGCCCCAGCTGACCCAAATGCCTGAAAGGAGTAAAGACATATCTACCAGTAGCTTGGAAATCTGAATAACTAAGCCCTCAAAACTATCAAGACTCACCAAATGAAGGGATGTAGATAAGATGCCCAAATATCAATCATGCTGCAAAGACTGAGCACATGTATCTACATTATGAGACAATGTAGCATATAGACATATATGTGGATCAGTACATAGAGGATGTACTGAGTATATGGGGGCGAATACATAAGTAAAACGTATCTCATAATCATCATTTATAAAATAATGCATGCTAAGTATAAATGGCTCACATAAGCTTGAGAAATCTGAAATATTGAAAGTCACAATCTTGTATAATAAAGCTTATGTTCTAAATCTTGTGAGCCATTATATTTAGTTCTGAAATCTCTATTCTATGCTTCTTTTTAAATCATATCTGAAAACTTATTCTGTGAGAGAATTCTTTCAAGGATTTAAGGAAACACTTTATCTGAAGGCTTGAGGGAAAATATCTTAGCTGAAGGGAGATACTTAAAAACTATTCTGAAAAGCTTATTTTAGGGAAAATTGTTCTACAAGGGAGGTTCTCTTAACCGACATAAATCATGTGAGCACCCATGGAGTCCAATGTCTTGCCTATGTTGGGGAGAGCTGTTCTACCCTTGCCATCATAATACAACCTAATCCATGTGATCGATCACAAGCTAAATCTATTATCCAAATAAATGAGAATAATCTAAGTCTGTACCTATGTTGGCTAAGTAGTTTTGTGGAAGATAGTGCATGCTAATCCCACACTTCCCGCTCGATGCTAAATACTACACCCAAATCTTATGCTCAAAATTATAAGAAAATCCACCTTTAAAATAATCTGATGGTTTATAAAAAAACCAAATGTAAAATATGTGGAGCTAAATCTGTAAGTGTGAATCTGTGAAGTGCATTTCTTTATCTTTAGCTTAGGACCAAAAAGGTCAAATCTTTATCTAAAATTTGAAAGTAATCTATTCATGGAGTGCTTATAGGACAAACAATCTCAAAACAACAATCTTTAAATTGGGGTCTAATGACACAAGTATCAATCTCATGTTAAAGAATCTCAAGTTCATCCTTGGTAATTTAAGAATTTATAAATTATCTTAAGATCTGAAAATTTCAGCAATATGCATGGAAATATAAACATAATCATGCATTTCAATTTCTAAATCAATGAAAATATCATAAACTTGAAGTAACAATAATGGGTGTAAACCCTAACTTGAATTTCATGAGAAAACATATAAAATTCAGTAAATTTGAATTTAAAATAAGTTTTGCGCACAAGGACGAAAGGATTGACCTTGTTGAAACTCCACATACCTTATATAATGAACTAGACGCACAGGCTTGCTTTTTGAGACTCTATTCACACCGAATTGAGATTCTTGAAGCTGTTAGTCTAGGGATCTTAAATCTCGAATCAATTTAGAAAAAGGATGGTGAAATCTTGAGTTTCTTCGAGGTGAATTTTGAAGTCTAGGGTTTGGGATGAGAGTAATTCTGATAAAACTTAGCATTTAATGCTTCTAAAAGGCTTTAATCTAGTGTTTGGATGGATTGGGGGTTGGGGAAAAGTCTAAAATACCCCCCTTTAATTTCTGAATGAAATTGGAAAAATGAACTAGCGCCTCGATTTTTGGCCTTTGCTCGACATGCCACAATCGTTCCAAGCCACTGGAAAATGCCAAATGGGAACTATGTAGACTCCACGATGTGGGGTCATCATGGTTCGCTTTTGGAATACCACTTTGTCACATGGCGCGATACGCCGTTATCGTGTTGGACCTTTTGAAATTGACCAATGGGAAATTTTCCCTCTCCACAACATGCCAATTTTGTCGAGGGCCACATCAAAATTACAATTAGAAATTAACACTGCTCTGCGATGCGCTAAAGGTTTAAATGACGGTGTTATACGATTGGAACTTAAAATAGCCATAACTCCTTACTCGGTTATAGAATTTAGGAGAATCTTATATCATTGGAAATCTTATTCAATTTACTACACCATGGAAAGTTCAAATCTATAGAATTCAACTTAAATTAAACATCATTTATTCTATAAGATAATCCTTGATATTTTTTAGACAAGTTTAAGCTAGGAAAATCGCAGCGTATTACATTAGAGTTGTGGGAACCCTGGCGGATTGACGAAGTAGGGAAAGTGCTATAGTTCTTCTAAACTAATACCTATGCATGCATTTTATTATCTTCACTTTAATAGTTATCTTAGAGGTTGCAAACATTAGGATCCCGCCTAGATTATTGCTACTTACTCTAAAATAGGAGTAGTGACTAGGAAAAAATAACAAAAGTAATTTGGAGTTTAACTGTTAATCCATGATAGTCGGTATTATCTAAGTAATATTGTTAGATTTCATCTAATAACTAGATAACCAAAACATTATAGTTAACTAGGATCAAGATAAAGGTCAGTAAGGAGACATCCTGATAATCAAAAGGTAAAGGTTGAAATCCTTCTGCTCATCCAAAAGACTATACAAGGTACATAATGTACCGATTTATGCATGTAAGGGATCAGATTGGTTCAATAAAGAATGATAAGCCTAAAATGTTTAGAAGCCCGGGGAAACACAATACCAGTATTCACTTGCGATTGAATACAACCAAAGTTTATATTTGCTACTAGCTTGATATTGCTACTCAAAAACCCCCATTTATTTTTCTAGTTCCGCCTATTGATTAAAATAGTTGAGAGCTATAATTTCATGTATTCCCTTGAAATTCGACCTCAACTTGTTTTAGGTTACTATATTTGGCAATAATCGTATCATCTTTAAAGTGGAGATGTAGCTTTGACGTTACAAAATTTTTGAGCTATTGCAAGATACTAAATTCGAGTCACCCACATTATAGGAAATAGTGGTATACCATATCCGTAATGGGTTTATGTTGCTGTGCTTCTTTTCCTGTCAGTCGCATATGATTGTAGAACTAGCATGTCTAGGTTAGGTTTTGTCGTAGTGCATTTTATTTTGTGTTGTGTTTTTTTTTGTATAATTTAGGAGATTTTTAAGTATTTAGGGCAGTAGTCATATTTTTATTGATGTTTGAGAAAAAGAATACCCCACCAAAATTGTATTTTAAAACTTTGTGAATGCATATATGTGTGAACATTGTGGACCATTTTATGGCACTAGGATTTGAGGCATGATAATCATTTTCTAACAATTGCATGCATCGTATAAGTAGTAGCCTGTAATATTGACTCTGTACCATTTGTGTCTGAGGTGATACTTAGTTCCCTTTGTGTGTTGAATTCTCAACTTGCCTTGTTAGTCTTGCCTAAGTTGAAATATTGTCGGTTAGGAAAGAATCATAGGTTATTTTTTATTTTAGTCCACTTTTAGCCTAAATGATCTTCTATGTGTGAAATAGTATATCTTGATGCCTGTTTTGAGCCTTATGGCCTATTTCCTTATTTTAAACTTTCACCTTCCCATTTATGTTAAAATGTACCTATTTTGGCCCTAGTCCTTCTTGGACATTATGCACGTCAACTCAGGTAAATCTCCTATGTTGAGGGTGGTTGTCATAGAGGTGTGTGATGAAAAATAGGTATGAAGAATGGTAAATAAAAGAAAAAGAAAGTAGGGATAGGTGTGGTAGAAAAAGAAAAAAAAGAAGAGAAATTTTTCAAAAAGGTGATAAAGAAAGAATAAAAAACCATACCCTACTTGAATGTGCAATAAAGAATAAAAAGGGAGAAATACTGGTGGAATAAAAATAAAATTGGTCAATTAGTGTGACCCTAAGGTTAGTGTAGTGCCAAAGTGGCCCAGTCATTTGATATGTCTGTATGTACCATGCCAACCTCTAAGCCTACATTATATGCCGGGA
Organism: Capsicum annuum; assembly: GCF_002878395.1. Taxonomy (NCBI): domain Eukaryota; kingdom Viridiplantae; phylum Streptophyta; class Magnoliopsida; order Solanales; family Solanaceae; genus Capsicum; species Capsicum annuum. The sequence goes on from NC_061112.1 coordinate 50,661,804, forward strand.
AAAGTCCTATAGTGATCCTAACTTGACAGTCTGAATGCTAAGGTAGAGAAAATAAGGGCAAGCATATGATATCTAATTTAAATTTATTGGAAATTCTCTTATAGGTATGAGTGTCTTTGACCATCCCTGTATTGATATGCATTATTTCATAATGAAAGAGTGGGAAATCTTTATCGTGAGGGCACATGAGTAATACAACTAGTTATTTTCTTGTTTTGGGTAGTGTAAGTTGTACATATGTGTGGTTTTCTATTGCTAATGTAATGCCATACCTTGATCCTAATGGTTCACATTGTTGTGCTTTACGTTTTTACACAGTTGGTTCTAAAAAGGTGAGATTGGAGGAGGTATTATGTTTTAAGCTTAAAATGTTGACAGACTGCCTTGAATAGCTTAGATTCTTTTAATTAAGTGTTGTGTTTAGTTTTGTTTTATTTTTTTGTATTTTATTTCTCGAGGAAACGCAAACATTCTAAGTTGAGGGTGTCGATGTGCTATAGAAATATAGTACTTTCGACCCTTAAAACTATGAAAATATGCAAGTTTTTGAGGTTGTTTTGTTAGATATGATGCATTTTGGCTATGTTTTGCAGGAAATCAAATTTTAGTTTCTAAGTTCATTAAAAAAGATGATAAAGGTGTTCTTGAATACTTGTGAGAGCAATTATGGATGTTCGAGATACTTTCCAAATTGATTAGGTTCGAAGCATGTGTGGGAATTGAAAATAATTTGAAAAATAACTTCCAGTACATGTTAAGTCAACATGAAGACAACATGTAGCATACGTGGACCGAATGTACGCAAAGCATATGATAGAAGTCTAAAATCTCTAGAGCTAAAACTGCAGGAAATTTTGGTCCGAGCATATGCGGTCACTACATGCTCTCGGTGTGCAGGTCGCTTATAATACATAAGCCCAAGACCAGGGGGCATAGAGCAACCACAAGTAGACACCAACCCTTTTTTCTCTTATTTCTTTCAAGGTTTAGTTTTATGTTTTCGTCTTGTACTTTAAATACCTCTTATGTGTTTTTAGTAGAAGTTACGCACTCTTGATACTCACAAACATATTTCAATTCCAAGATTCGATTTTTGAATTGGAGTTCTCTTTTATTGATTTCGATTAATTAATTTAGTTGTGATTTTGGGTTTTTACATGTGATTATTATGATTTCATCTTATGCTTTCAATCATGAATGTTGTTGATTACTTCACAAGCATGAGCGGCTAAAAACCTTTAGCTAGGATTGTGGGAACCTTGGCGGATTGACGAAGTAGGGAAAGTTCTACAATTGTTCTAAACTGATACTTAGGTATGCTTTGTATTATCTTCACTTTTATAGTTATCTTAGCAGTTCAAATGTTAGGACCCCACCTAGATTATTGAAACTTACTCCAAAAGAGGAGTAGTGACTAGGAAAAGATAATGACAATAGTACTTTTGAATTTAACTGTCGATCCACGCTACTAGGTATTATCTAAGTAAGATGGTTAGATTTCATCTAATAACTATAGACTCAAAAGATAATAGTTAATTGGGATCAAGATAAGGGTTAGTAAGGATACATACTGAGACTGAAAAGGTAAAGAATGAAATCCTTCTGCTTGTCCAAAAGAATGTAGTTTGTACATAAATTATCGATTCTGCATGAAAGGAATTAGATTGGTTCAACAAAGCAAGATAATCCTATGGAGTTTATAATCCAGGGAGAAGACAATCCTAGTGTTCACTTACTACTTAATACAACCAAAGTTAATCTTTTCTACAAATTCGATATTTCTACTCAAAACCTCTATTTACTTTTCCAGTTCAGTGTGTTGATTACAACAGCTGAGAGACACGATTTGTATTCCCTCAGTATTAGACACCAACCTTTTTTAGGTTACAATATTTGGCATTGACTATATCTTCTTCAGAGTGGAGATGTAGCTTGGACGTCACCATATTTTTATGTCATTGCTGATTAATTTGGTGTTGATTTGTGAAATAAGGTTGTTGCAGTTTTGGGTTTTCTTTTTATTTTCTAGTATTTATATATTGGTGTATGAGTAAGACATAGAGTAGAGTAAATCCCTTACTCCCAGTGAGTATGAATCCTGAGAGGCTTCTACAAAGTCCTAGTAGGCTGATGGAACAAAAAAGAGATGATATTCCTGATGGGGTTTGTGATGGTTCAACTCCCCCTCCTCCTGAAGGAGTACAGGATATTTTTGACCAACAGACTGGTGAACTTTTAGATCAAGCTAAAAATGAGAAGAGGGTAGTAGAAAAAGCTCAACAATTATCTAGGGAGGCAGAGCTAGCTGAGCAAAGATAGGTAGCGAACGACAGAGCAAGACTCGCTAGAAAATAAAATAGCGATAAAGATGCTTGTGTCCATGTTATCTCAGCGTATCAATATGTGTTTCTATATATAGATGATGAAGTAGATCAGGGATACATTGAATCAACAGATACTGGAGCCATTATCCCTTCTGTTTTACCCCCAGATGTTAAGTTTAATATCTTTAGTTCTATTATCTATCTCCTATACTTGAAGGGTGTGTTTACGGGGTTGCCTACATACGATGCAAACATTCATATGGAAAATTTTACATGGATCTATACTTCATAAAACATACCAGGGGTAGATCAGGAGGCACTTATATTAAAGTTGTTCCCCTTCTCACTTACTGGAGATGCATCTTTATGGCTAGGGGAACTTCCAAGAGTATCGATCACTACATCGAAAAAGTTATGTAGACAATTGTTGAATAGGGTCTTTCCTCCATCCATCGTAATGTAGCTCAAGGATAAGATTTATAAATTTAGGCAGTTGAATTCAGAGTCTATGTATGAGGCATGGTTCTTGTTAAAGAAGAAGCTTAGCATGGTGCCCAACCACTGGATTTAAGAGAGAACCTTGTAAGAGGTCTTCTATAGAGCCTTGACTATCAATTCCCGAATAATGTCAAAAACTATATCTGGAGGAGACTTTATGATATTTTGATAGGAGATAGCTTCTAGTATTTTAGATCAAATCTCATTAACTAACCAAGCATGGAATACTGGGGAAGTTTAGAGAGGTTTTGAAATTTGTGCCATTAAAGCTTTTGGTTAGTGGATAGTAACTGAGAGTGTTGTAGCTCAGAAGATTTTACTATTGCTGATAGTTATTGGTGAGTTGACCAAATAGTTCACCATAATAAATTCTGCAAAGGTTGATACAGTAGGGGTACAATATGCCTCTTCTATAGTACATGAGTTTGATCTAGAGGAGGAGGCAAAGAATGTGGATCATTATTTGTCAGTTTTCCAAGCCTAAGGGAAAGTGAATCAAGGTATGAACTATCATGAGGATAGGGAAAAATACAGTCCACCCTATAGACTAGATGCAAAATCAAGAATTGAAGAACTATTGGCTAAGCTGATGAAGGGTCAAGAGAGCCAAGAAACTTGACTTAAAAAACTCAAGGCTGATATTTTAGAATAGACCCAAAAGGTTGAGTCACATTCAACTGCTATCAAGCAGTTAAAGTAGCATTATGGGAGAATTTCTACCACTTTGACCCAAAGACAGGAAGGTACCCTTCTTGGTGACACTATGCAGAATCCTCCAACAATTCTTCATTGTCGGACTATTAACACTAGGAGTAGTTCTCAACCTAATAAGCACTTTTTTCCATCTACTAATGAGTCAAAGAAGGATAATATTGTTATTGACAAGCCACCTAAAGCTGAGTTTGAGAAGATGATTTGCAGTTATAACGATTTTGACAGTAATGACAGTGACGATAGTGTTGCAGAAAAGCTCCAAAATATAGTGCAGTAGTTTGGAACCAATTCTCATGCACCATCAGTAGAAAAGAAGGGTACCCAGGTGTACTCACCATCCCATGCTCTATTGGCCCGTATGATATTAATCAGGCCCTATGTGATTCAGAGGCTTGAATAAATATAATATTGCTACTGATAAACAAGATGTAAGGGTTTAGGAGAACTCAAACCTACATCTACAAGGCTGCTCATGGCTGAATTATCTATAAAAGAGTCAATAGTTATTGTGCACAATGTAGAGGTAAGGGTTGCTTCATTTACCTATCTAGCAGATTTCATGATTTTATACTATAGAGTGGATACCCAATCACCGATTATCTTGGGTAGACCCTTCTTTTAAACTAGTCGAGGGTTGATTGATATGGATCTAGAGGAAATCACTATCAAATGGAACAATTAGCAAATAATGTTAAATATATGCATAACAATTCAACATCTAGATGATAAGAGAGTGTTTGTAGAGATAGATATTATTGATAGTGACACTGTTTTAGTAGATGTGCCTATTGAGGAAATATTAGGGTTAAAATCATTAACAAAAATAATTATAAACTTTTAGAGTTATGGGATAGATAAATATGATGAGATAGTTAATGCACCATATGCAATGGTTCTTACAAATATACCTCTTAAAAGCTAGATCTTGATTTGAAGAACAGAACCACACCTCCTATAAAACCATCTATTGAGGAACCACCGGTATTAGAATTTATGGCCCTCTCATCTTATTTATAATATGCATTCTTGGAGGACAACAATACCTTATCGCTGATTATTGCAGCAGATTTGGCAGTAGCACATATGTAAGATTTGACATCGATATTGTAGAAATTCAAGAGAGATATTAGGTGGACTATTGAAAATATTGTAGGGATTCTACTAGGTATATGCACACATAATATATAGCTTGATTTAGGCCACATTCCCAGTAGTAAGCATCAGAGATGCCTGAACACTCCTATGCAAGGGGTGGTGACGAAGGAGAAAATAAAGTGGATATATACTGTAGTGGTTTTTTCCATCGCAAACAATAAGTAGTTAAGCCTAATTCCATTCATGTAAAAGAAAATATGGGAATCACAGTAGTTCCAAATTAAAAGAATAAATTAGTACCAATGAGTCTAGTGATCAATTGGAGAGTCTACATGGATTATAGAAAATTGAACAGGTAAACACAAAAGAACCACTTCCCTATGCCATTCATGGATTAGATCTTGAACATATTAGTAGGCTGGGGTTGGTATTGTTTTCTTGATGGGTATTCGAGTTACATTCAAATCATGATTTCCCTCTAAGACCAAGAAAAGACTAGTTTTACTTGCCTTTATGGGATCTTTGCATTCAAGAGGATGTCGTTTGGAATATGCAATATGCCTGCCCCTTTTTAGAGATGTAGGATGTCCATATTCTATGATATGGTCAAAGACACTATTAAAGTATTAATGGATGACTTTCAGTAGTCGGGGGATTATTCGATGACTTCTTGGACCATTTGGCCAATAAATGCAGAGATGTGAAGAGCACAATTTGGTGCTAAACTGGAAAAAATACCACTTCATGGTGAAAAAAGGTATCGTGATAGGGAACAATATCCTCAAACATGGTATTGAGGTGGACAAAGCAAATATTGAGGTGATTGAGAAATTTCCACCACTAGTGTCAGTTAGAGTGATACAGAGCTTTTTAAGTTATGCAGGTTTTTATAGGAGGTTCATCAAGGACTTCTCTAAAATTGCAAATCCTCTGCGCAAGCATTTTGAGAAAAAGGTTAAATTTGTGATTGAAGATGCTTGTCTTAAGGCTTTCAAATGTCTAAAGAAGAGGTTGATTTCAACACCCATCATTATGTCTCCCGACTAGTCTGAACCTTTTGAGGTAATGTATAATGGAAGTAGAGTAGCCTTGGGTTCTATCTTAGACCTAAAAAGAGAAAACATCATGCATCTTATCTACTATGCTATCAAACCTTTAAACCTAACATAGAAAAATTATACAGTTACAGAGCAAGAGCTACTCGTGGAGGTTTTAGCTTTAAAAAAACTTTGATCTTATTTTATTAGGACTAAGTTCATAGTTCAAACTTATCATGAAACCTTGAGATACTTCATTTTAATGAAATATTCAAAACCAATTATTTAGAAATCAATCTTATCCCAAAAGACCTATCCTTCCAGCAATGAAGAAGATCAATGCATGAGGTTAGGAAGTTATTTTGGGATAAGTTGTACCATTTTAGGATTTATGATGATGGTGTTATTTAGAGATGAATTCCAGAGGTGGAGATGATGAGTATTCTAGAAGCTTGTTATCCATCACTAGTTAGGGGTCACCATAGTGGTACACAAATAACCTAGAAAATTTTGCAGTGTGGCTTTTCCTGTCCTTTAATTTATAAGGATGCTCCTGATTTTGCATAAGCCTATGAATAATGTTAGTGTCAAGGCAATATTTCATGGCTCCATGAACTCCCCATGACACTTATTCTGGATTTAGAGCTATTTGATATGTGGGCGATCAATTTTATGGGCCTATTTGTGAGATTCTGTAACAACCTATATTTTAGGCTAGATGGAAATCATCATTCCAACGCATAATAGTTCCAAAATCCAATAAATCATATGCAATTTAGTGTGTTAATTAATTATATTGTGTGGTAATATAGTTAAGCATAAATTGAGATCATAGGGGTTCCTTAAATCAAAAACGGGTTGAAAATGTTCCTATCATTTGAGCTTTAGTGAGTGTCTAAACTTGGGTATAATTCCATTGACAATAACTTCTCATATAAATAGAATTAGATGGACTACTTTATATCAAGGGAAAGTTCTTTGAGTCCTCTTTCCAATGATACCAATTTCTCCTAATTCCGATAACCGAGTAAAGAGATATAAAAAATTTTGTGTAAGGCAGTGGGCTACCGTGATTGCACCCCTCGATAGTGCAATAGTGGTGAAGCCAATACCACTTAGCGGTAAAACTTCAAATTGGACTCGTCCAAAGGCATTAGGTCACCGCTATTAGCCTGATCAGCAGTGCTATAGCGGTGTAACCAATACCGATCAGTGGTAAGCCTCAAAATCGGGATTTTACTTCAACATTTATGTTCGAGGGAAGTCTCATATTTTTCCTACAATTCCTAATCATATTAACAGATGATTAAAGCATTTTTAGGTCATAAAATGCTGACTTTTACACAAATTTATCAAGAGAAAAAACCCTAACCTCCCTCTCAAAGATTAAGAGTCCATACTCGAAGTTTAAGAATTCAATAATAGTGTCAAGATTGGTGTTCCAATTTTCAAATTAAACTACTTAAGGTACGTGGGGATGTCCTAATCTCATGAGCATGTGTTTTCGATGAAATTTTTAACAAATTTTCAAATTTTATAAGTATATATATAAATTTGGTGAGTTAGGGAATTCGTTTTAAAAGCATGTGTTGTCAACATAGTTTGATGAAGGTATCTAATGGTCATGGGATTTCTTTTGATAACCTTGATTTACGGTTTCATATATATATATATAAATGTGTGTGTGTGTGTGTGCTTTAAACTTAAAGGATACTTTTGAATATGAATTGTGAATACTTGAAATCCAAGTAGTTATTTATGTAATTATATGGTATTGAATTATACACTATCGATAGCATGGTTTAAGAATCCTTTTTGGAATAATAGACTTATGCTAAACCAATTATAAAGGCTAATTTTTACATAAATGATGATTTTCTTAAGGTTTTGATAATCAATATATATGTATTGGATGATTGGTAAATGAAAGGCTGTAAAATGGCGGGATAGAAATGACCTTCAAGTTGGGGGTATGATCATATCCCATTGATAAATTTCCCTTGAAAGAAAAATAAAAGAAGGTTGTGAACATGATGCATGTTTTCTTTTAATCAGCTAAAACTAGACTAATGTAAGCTGGATGATTACCCAAAGAAAACACGAGTCATGAGACTCTATGCTAGAAATCGTGATTTGCCTACACGGGACTGTGGTTCCCTGCTATGTGATCTGGTGTACCTTGTATATGTCTTCCTAATTTTAGACATTGGTTAGGAGACCAGCTTTGTTATTTTTTGTCCAACCATGACATATTGAATTGCCTGGGGAATTTTACACCCTACTTTGTGATCTTGCATTTTCTCCCCTCACTAGAACTCTAAGTTTGAAGGCAAACCAATATTTGGTGATCTGTGCAAGCATGAATTTGTAGGGTGTACCATCAAGCGCAATAATGCTAAAATAAATTGAGATACAAAGGAAAGAAATGTGCTTGGAAACTCATCCTAATATGCCCATGTGCTTTCAAAGTATTTTGTGTCACTATTTACATAAAAGCTCTCACCTATTTATGTAAATGTTGTATTTTATTTTTGGATTACTCTGCGTACTATTACATATGTATTGATCACCCTTTATCATAGGATTTGAGGCACAGTCCCAGGGACTCATCGAGAAATAGGCTTGAGCGCATCAGAAGTTGCAGTTGGTAAGCCTTCTCTATTCTGGAAGCCCTAACTTTTAGATTTTATTATTTACTCCTATTTATGGTCTACTGGGGGCCTTGTTCTATTTTAGACAAGACATTGTTTCCTATGAATTTGAGATTTCGTAGACTGTTATTTGAAGTTATGGAATTCCATATGAATTGTTCCTTTGAATTATATTATTTAACTGTGATTCCCTATTGATATGTATTTCTACATTGTCTTTTATTGTATGTGGACATGTGTACCATATCCAAAAAGTGAAGGGCACTCGGGCCTTTATGGTTTTAGATGCTCGTCGCGATCAGGGTTTCGACTTAGGTCATGACAACTTGGTATTAGAGCCTGGTTCATGGTCCCAGGGTATCTGTAAAATCGTATTAGGTAGAGTTCTATTTATTGGTATGTAGCGTTCCACACTTATAAGAAGGAAGATACAAGGCGTTTTAGGAATATTTCTCTTTCTTTATGTTCTAATTCATGCTATAGAGTCAGAATATTCCTCTTTCATGCTCTAGTTTATGCTATGGTGTCATCCATATAAAAGTAGAGTTATCCTAATTCATTCCTAACTCTTATGTTCTCAGATATGTATTATTGTTGAGGTGATTCAAGTGCAGAAGCTTTGAAACTAGATGGTATGTGTTTTCTGATTTAGTCATAAACGATTATGAAATTGCACAAGGACTTGAAAGGAGTCCATAATTTCTTTAAAGAGTATTAATTTGAGCTTATACCCCTATCTACATCAATTATACATTTGAGCCTGAGGTATGCAGTTTATTCGGTCCCTTTTAAAAATTCTTGTTGCAGATGTCATGCTTAAGGGTAGTGATATATGTCAGAATGTTGGAATAATATTTCCACCCAAGTAGTAGTATGTGTTAAGGTGTCATACCCTATTGGTAGTAAGATGATCCAGAAGTTAGTGATATGGTGTCACAAGCTTAGAAGCCAAAATAAGGGTGACTTTTGTACAAGGAAGCTTGTTTAGTTGTATAACCATTGATTGAGGGATGGTTTGCTATTTTATACTGATAGACTAAAGTTGCAGCAATAATTTTATAATATACGATAAGCTGTGAAGGAAGTGGTTGGCTATGATTATTATTTACTCAAAATAGGGAAGGATCTCAGAATGGATAGTTATGGTAGTTGTAGAAATAATTTATAGGTTGTGAATGGACTCATTGTTATAGATATAGGCTTATTGTTGTGTGTGAAATTTTGAAGGTGGTTGTGATGGATGCATGAGTAAGCAAGTATGATGTAAGAAATTGTGATATGTTAATAGGTGGTAATGGGTTATAATATAAGATTAAGATCAACTATCCCTATTATCTGACTTTACCCTCCTTGATTATCCCTTCTCTATTTGTTGAAAACTAGTACGTCATGTGAGGAGGAAGGTAGTGAATTTCAAGGCATAGTAGTAATGTTGTGGATGTGATGTAGTATCTATATAAAATGGAGTATTTTGAGTTAATTTCCAAATTTAATAGACTAGTATAGTATATGGCATGCTTAGTTGGTGGTATATAATTGACATTAGATGATAGGCTTCTACTTTAGATGTGAAGTATGGCGATAAGAATGGCAATTTAAGAATAATGATGTATGTTTTATGGGAATAAATTAGTAAGTTTGATGTCATTTGTGAAAGAGCCTAGGTTGATAATTTATGAAGAATTTAAGTGGTAAGTTATATATATATATATATATATATATATATATATATATATATTCTTAAGGCTAGTGTTATAATGATGAATTGTGGTTGAATCATTAAGTGGAAAAAAGTATGAGTATTTAAGAATATGTTGAACCCTGAGGTAGTATGTTGTTAAATAAAGCGTCATGTGTACGAATGTCACGCGTACCTAGATTTAGTTCTTGAATGTTGTAGTATGGAGAAGTCTAGAAGGTGGTTGTACAATGTTCTGTAGAGTTGAATTGAGTAAATATAGGTAGGCAATGTGCTCATTTGGTATAGTTTTACAAATGTTGTTAAGTTGGAGAGTTATGTGGTTAAAGGTGTAATGATAGTATTCTAAGGAATTGAAGAAGAAGTGTTGAGTGTTTAAAAACATAGATGTACATGTCATGATAATGTTATCACAAGTTGATGACTTTGGGGGTTAGAGAAAGTTATGATTAGTATTGCGGAACGGATGTCCTAGAAAGAATTTGATGTCTTTGTATTAGAAAATATTAAGGGGATTTAGTGTTCATGTGTATATTGATACCCCCTCCCCCATTGTGATAAGGAATGTGGATGCGTAAGCTCATGAGAGTAGGAGTTGTAGAGCGATGACTATAGAGACTAGCAAAAGTTAAGAGTAGCAATTTTAGAAAGCGAGTCCTTCAGAGTATAGTTCATCATGGAAAATTTAAAGTTTAAGTATAGGGTGATGTCACTTTTGTGATTTGAGTTGTGGCTATAGATTTTGATGAAAGGTTATGTCCACTAGTCTAGGAGTGTGGCATTGATCTAAGGGGGAGATGATGGATTAAAGTAGCTCCTGAATTCTTTTGTGGTGTCAAGTTTAAAGTAAGAATCATGATAAATCAATTGCTATTCAAGAAAACTCCTCCTACTTTGATCTGAATGGACATCTACCAATGTCTTATGTATTCATATCTTTCTTATGCTTAATGTTTGAGCTCTCTATGTAACTCATGCTATGTTCCAACCTACAAACAAGAAGCAATAATTTCTCTCAGTGATCCAATATTCCAAGTATCCAAGCCATATGTTATGTTCTCATGAACTAAAACTATGTCTCACAGCATGCTTGGTCCTAAGAAAATATGCTTTTATATGTCACCGATTCATTTTATTCCGGGATTTTCCAAATTGATAAAGTTTATGCTAACTCATGGAATAATTCTAATTCTTTAAAAGAGGACCAATTGCGTCAAGTGGGAATCCTTGTCTTAGTTGTTAACTACATAAATTTTGGATTTTTGCTATGTACCTCATAATATGTGCACCCATGTTTCTCATCATGGTTTTACCTAATAAAACCATGTTGTGTTGTGTTTGAGCCGAATGAATCTTTACTTATGATCCAGACACTTCATATATGAGGCCCTTCATGTCTATTCAATCATATCTTCACCTCGTGTCCCTCTTTGAGTAGTCCAATAAGTGTAACTTATGAACTGAAAAGTGTTACTTCCATTCATGATGTCTATGCTTGGATCCCTCAATGGCCCTCCATATGTCAGTATGATAGTGGTTGTGGAAGCATAGTAATGAGTTAGGTAGGGTGTAGATGTTCTTGAAGGTAAAATTTTTTATGTTATTTCTTAAGTTAAGGACATAGGAGAAGGAAACAAATATTAGTTATGTGAAATAGTTAGGAAAGAGATATGTAGCGAAGGTCTACGTAGGATTGATTAAATTTAGTAATCTTAAAGGGAAGATCCATGACGTAGGGGCAGTAATTATAGGCTTGAATTTTGTGATTGATAGAAATGCAAACCAATATGCCATGTGATTAGTTTTCCTTGAATTATGACATGAGGTTGTTGGATTATAGTGATGAGGTGAGGTTATTTCTTAATGTGATGCAGAGAACAGGGTCCCATAGTTTAAGTTAGCACCTTTTTTCTTCGAATTCGGCTTCAACATAGAAGTCTTATACGACAGGACATAAATTCTTGTGGTTAGATGTGTATTGGGAGAATTTTAAGTTGGTAATGATGAAGCATGTAAATTATTATTTGAGTCATAGATGAGTAGGATATCTAAGTATAAGTCTATTCGTTGTATTATGTAAAGTAGAGAATGCTTCTATTCCTATATCTTTTGCTAAATATCATTTCATGACCAGTACCAATGGAAATCAGGCCTATGGTCGCCAAATAAACTCATGACTTATGTTTTGATAATATTGATTGATATAACTCATGTGCAAGGTCATCCCTGTGTAAAGTTTCATTACCTCATGCTTTGTGCTTACGCATTTCACTAAGGGTTGTCATAAAGTTCTTTTAATACCTTTGCATATTTTGTCAAGGAAAAATGTCCAATGTGAGGTTACACTCCTTATTCCATACTTTAGAGCTTCAACAAGTCCCTACCCATCATTCGAGGATGAATGATCCCAAGGGGGAGATAACGTAACAACCCGTATTTCAGGCTAGAATGTAAACCTTCGTTCCTACGTGTAATAGTTACAAAAGCCAATAAATCCAATGCATATTTAGTGTTTTAATCAATTATGTAGTGTGGGAATCTAGTTGAGTATGAATTGAGATCATAGGGGTCCCTTAACTCAAAGAAGAGTTGAAAACTTTCCTTTCGATTGAGTTTTAGTAAGCATCTAAACATGGGTACAAATACATCGACCATAACTTCTCATATATAAAGAATTAGATGGACTAGTTTATATTATAGGTAAGGTCTTTGAATCCTCTTTCCAACTATTCTAATTTCGCATAAATCCGATAATCGACTAAAAATTTATAGGTTTTTTCATATGAAGTAGTAGGCTGCCGCGATTACACCACTCAGTGGTGTAATAGCGGTGAAGCCAATACCGCTCAATGGTAAACCTTTAAATCAGACTTATCCTAAGTTAGTAGGTCACCGCTAGTAGCCCGCTCAGTAGTTCTATAGCGGTGGAACTGATACCGCTCAGTGGTAAGCATAAAACTTGGGATTTTTCTGCAAATTTTAAGTCTGAGGGTAGTCTCATCTTTTCCATACAACTCCTAATTGTATTAACTGATTTTTAATGCATTTTAGGGAATAATATTCCCACAATTACTCAAATTTACTAAGAACAAAAACCCTAACCTCCCTCTCAAAGATTAAGAGTCCATACTCTAAGTTCAATATTCTAGAAAAGTGTCAAGATTGGAGTTCAAATTTTCAAATTAAACTACTTAAGGTATGTGGGGTTGTCCTATCTCATAGGCATATTTTTTCAATGAAATTTTTAACAAATATTCAAATTTTATAAGAATACATATACATTTGGTGAGTTAAGGAATTCATTTTAAAAGCATGTATTATGAGCATAGTTTGATAAATGTATCTAATGGTTAGGGGATTTCCTTTCATAACCTGTATTTATGGTTTCATACATATATATGTGTGTGTGTGTGTGTATGCGTTTGTGTGTGTGCTTCGAACTTGAATGATGGTTTTGAATATGAATTGTGAATCCTTTAAATCCATGATGATATTTATGTACTTGTATGGTATTAAATTGAACACTATTGAGAGCATGGTTTAAAAACCTTTTTTTTTTCTGAATAATAGACTTATGCTAAACCAATGTTGAAGGCTAATTTTTAAACAAATATTGATTTTCTTAAGGATTTGATAATCAATATGTATGTGTTGAACGATTGGTATGTGAAAGGCTATGAAATGGTGGGATATAAATGACTTGCAAGTTGGGGGTATGACGATAGCCCATCGAGAAATTGCCCTTGAAATAAAAAGAAAAGAAGGTTGTGAACATGATGCATGTTTTCTTTTAATGAGATAAAACTAGACTAACGTGAGTTGGATGGTTACCCGAAGAAAGCACGAGTCATGAGATTCTAAGATGGAAACCGTGATTTGCCGACACAGGACTTTGGTATCCTACTATGTGATCTTATGCATCTTGTATATATCGTCCCAATTTGGTACTATGGTTAGGAGCCCTAATTTTTGATCTTGTACCCAACCATGACATATTTAATTGACTGGGTAATTTGACACCCTTTTTTGTGATCTTGTGTTTTCTCCTCTCACGAAAACTCCAAGCTTGGCGGCAAACCGACATTTGGTGGTCTTTGTAAACATGAATTTGTAGGGTGTACCATCTAGCCCAATAATGCTAAAGTATATTAAGATACAAAGGAAAAAAATTATTTGGAAACTCATCCTAATATGCCCATGTGCTTTCAAATTATTTTGAGTCACTATTTATATAAAAGCTCTCACCTATGTTGTGTAAAAGTTGATTTTGTTATCGGATTACTTTGCGTACCAGTACATATATATTGACCCTCCTTTATCTCAGGATTTGAGGCACAGTCCTGGGGTTTCATCCAAAAATAGCCTTGAGTGTGTCAGAAGTTGCAGTTGGTGAGCCTTCTCTATTTTAGAAGGCCTGATTTTCAAATTTTATTGTTTCCTCTTATTTATGGTCTACTGGGGGCCTTGTCCCAGTTTTAGACAAGACATTGGATCCTATGTATAAGAGATTTCGCAGACTGTTTTTAGATGTTATTAGAAGTTATGGAATTCCATTATGAATTATTCCTTTGAATTGTATTATTTGACGATGACTTTGTAATGATATGTATTTCCCCATTGTCTTTTATAGTATGTGAACATATGTACGATGTCTAAAGAGTGAAAGGTGACCGGGCCTTCATAGTTTAAGATGCTCGTCATGGTCAGGGTCTCAGCTCGGGTCGTGATAGATTCTATGGCATGAGATATATTTTGGTTGTGGTTGACTATATGTCAAAATGGGCGGAGGTATTCACCCTTCCAGATAATGAAGGTAGAAGAGTTAATGACTTTTTAAAGAAAAATAACTTTTCTCCATTTAGCTATAACACCCCAATTTTCTAAACCGGAATGCTACACGGTGCTAATGACCCTGAAGGACCACAAACTAAGCCATGACTGATATTTGTACTTCTATACTGCATAATATATCATAAAATGCAGAAACATGAACATGAAAGGCCATAAGGTTCGAACTCAATAAACGTCTAATAACAAAATATCTGATAAAGGTATAACAATACCAAAACAAGTCATAAATACTGAAAATAATGAGATTTGAATATCTAATCTGATATCTAGTCTGAAAGCCTCTAACTGAACTGAATAAGGAGATGAAGGAACATGTCTCCAACTAACTCCATCTAGCAACTAAATACTAAATGTAGTAATAATCATATCGTCCTCGAATGAGAAGGACTCACTGCAAACTCTAATCACTGGAATAATACTGCTGATTTGGAGCTTGTGCCTCTAAACCTATGGTGTAACATAAGAGAAAGAACCATAGCGCAAATGCGTCAGTACATCTAAATATACTAAGTATATGAGTGTGGTAGGCTAAATGCAAAGGGTTATATGCATGAACAATGCTGACTAATATAAACATGAGAATACTTATATGCATACATAACTGTAACAAAACTCATAGAGATACTGACTATTGAGTCTAAATACTGACAACATGAGTGTACTGATACTGAGATACTGAATAGATGAACGACTATTTTTGACAGTTCTAATTATGAAGAACTGGTCTGATTGACTGTGTCTAACAGTCTTGAAACTTAGTACTGATAGTATAAGTTTTGAGAACCGGTAATAATGACAACATGAGTGACTGTTTCTAACAATCCTGAATCTGATGAAACTATCTGAGTCCCGTACTGTATCTTAGTTGACTGTATCTGACAGTCCTGATATAGTAAAATCTGAAGAACTATCTGCATTCTTTACTAAGACTGGGTGACTGTAGCTGACAGTCCTGAAATGTATAATTGAAACTATGGGAAGTATTCATCTAACCAGCATGCCCCAAGCTAAGATGACTAGGGTCCAATCTCTGCCTTGACTGGAAGTGTGTCAATACCGCACCACTAGTAGGAAAACGTATGAGCAACCTTATAAAACAGGTAACTCTAGTGAGAACGATGGGAACCCTCATATAACATGTAAAGCCACCTCATCTTCCCTCATATAATAGGTTTCGATGTCTCAACCTATGCTGGCTACATAGTTCTGGAACTTAGGGATTGCTTCTAAGGATCTCAATCCTAATCTAGTGGGTGAGTCCCCATCCCTAGGATCACTCGGTGTTGAATCCTACTGCCTTATGAAAGACACTTCACTAAATTACTGAGCCAAACTGAATAACTAAAATGAACTGATTAGCTGAACTATTACTGATTAACTAGATTGATGCTAGTGTATTAATTAGCGGAGCTAAACTATGTTTATTGGATTTCAATGACTGATGGAATGTACTGAGTTTTGAGGACTGGTTGAGAGTACTGAAGTTACTAAGATTGATTTTGAATACTAAGGTTACAGATATTACTAAAAACTGAATCACATGACTGACTGAATTCTACTGAATCATGGCTTGATTTTGTATATCGTGAAACATGACATAGCTCTAGGCACACAACTATAGTTTCTGGGTATGAATACCTCCAGGACTCGATGGAAGGAAATAGACACAACATGACTGACTTGATCATAAGATTGAAGTCCACAATTTACTTTGTCATAAGTAGGGGATATTATACTTCATGTATTTATTCAACATCTCAAACATGGTAGGGGAAAGCATGGATATATTTCATGTACATAATTCAGATCTCCATTATCATACATGCTTCATACCATAACAATAACAACACATAAATATCATGGAAATCCATATTGAAGTGTATAGCTAACATGGACTTGTCTTTTAGATATCATGGAATAATGTAAATATGAATTTCTAGCATCCTAGGCATTTTATCAAACACCTTTCATGCATTCTTTAAGGCATAGGTGGATTTTATACTTCCATCATATGAAACCACCCAAAGTTTATGTATTTCAACTAAAAATGAGATATATTCCATGAAAACACCTTTGGATACCATCTTGAAACTTAAACAACAATCATCAACAAGTACATGCTCATATCACCACAAAAAGTTTACAAAATAACATTTAAAAGAACGATTTTTGAGCTCTATGAACGAATTGAATCCATAGATGAACACTACACATACCTTAAGGCTTGATCTTAAAAGAGATCTAATATTTCTGAAGGTTCCTGAAGAAATCCTTAGGCCTGCCATTGATTTTTCTTGACAAGGGTTTAACCCCTTTGGGAAAGAATGATCTTGTTCCTGAGGAGATAATCTTAAGAGAAAACCCTAATCTTGTGGTTGAAAGTATATGAGAGAGCTTTTTGAGATGTTTTAACTAAAGAGAATGGAAGATAATACGTTTCTTGAGGGTTATAAGTCATGGAAAGTGAAGAGAAAAGACCAAAATACTCTTATGAAATAAATTCTCAATTGCTGAATATAATAGCTGACAACATTTGTGACAAGGCGTCAAAAATATGGTAAGCCGTCAAAAATATCGTCACACAGAAGCTGAATTCTACCTAAGACTGATGACATTTGTGACATAGAGTCAGAAATGTTGTAAGCCATCAAAAATGTCGTCATGCAGAGCTACATTTTTCCTAAGGCTGACGACTTTTGTGAAATGGTGTCAAAAATGTGGTAAGCTACCATGAATGTCATCACTTAGGAGCTGGTTTCTACCTAATATTGGTTTGGATTTTTTGGGGTATTACAATATCTCCCCCTTGGAAACATTCGTCATCCAATGATGACTTCTTGAGAGGGGAGAAAAGATAAAATGATGCATATATAGCATGAATGACTGATCATGATTTCATGTCTGACATGATTGAAACCTGAGCATATCATAATGTACATGCATATCTTATGTATGGGTAGCTGATTTATGAATGTAGGACTGAGTGTTCCAATAAACTGAGTTTCTCAAACTGAGAATGTATATCTAATGCTTAACTGATAAGTTGAATCCATGCATATCTGATGGATGATTATATGACTAACATGATACGTGAGTGCATGACTGAAAGTACTAATAAGTTGACCACGCATATCTAGTGTGTGAATACATGACTGAACTGACTCACGAACATGCGACTCAACATGTAATAGTAAAGATACCAAGTTTGAACTAAAAACTAAGCATGGAACTGAATACCAAGTTTGGTACTGAAATCTGAACATGAGAATGAGTAAGCTCAAAGAAGACTGCTACCATGAACTGAAAATACTGATGAGTTTGTGATTCATTACTCAATATGCATAAGAGGAAACATAAGAACATAACTAAGTCTGGAACATGATACATGAACTGAACTGAGTCTATATTGCGTGAAATGGATAGAGTATCATATCGTGGCTACACTGAGCCATTGAGTACATGGCTTACTGTTGAGTTTTAAAGCTAGAGGGTTGGCTTATAAGTAAAACTTCCTCCAAGATAGATTTATTACAAAAATGACATGTTTAAATCAAGGAAGTTTGGGGGCTATAGTGTATATCCCCCTTGGGACACTATGTCCCTTGAAGAATGCTGGAATGACCTTGCTGAGATATTGAGGAAGTTGAGGCGATACACAAGGCACCTAGGTACAAAATTGTGACTTATTATCTGAGATCTGAAACTCAAGTGTGATGCACGAATGCATTGACATACTGACTTATCTGATTAACAGAGTAATTGGTAACTGAATGTTGGGTATGAAAGACTGAATTGGACTTAATCTGAGTAGCTGGGCAGAGGCCATAAAGTATTATTCATATGAGAAGGGACTGACTGAGTAGCATGAGGTAACTGATCATGGATTTCATGAAAGCTATATTGTCTGAAAATGCATGACCAAGCATATTACATGATTTGGAAACATTCCACAGACTGAGGTATTAGAATACCTATAACTGAGTAGATGATAACTGTATGCTATGGTCAAGCAAATCTAAAACTAAACTAAATTTCTGAGCTGAATACGGATGTAAAGCTGATACTATAACTTAAGACCGTAACGGGGATCCATACTGGATCTAAATGCTGGGTCCTGATAACTAAATACTGAAACTAAGGTTTAAACTGATACTGAAGTACTTAATACTGAGACTGAACACTAATTATTAAGTATTGAACTGTAACTGAGATAGAAACTGAGTTGTGATAGTTGTACAATGAAGGCTGACATAAGTCAAGGATCTAAATATACATTCACACTCTGAATTTTCCCAATTTCTAAGTACTACCTCTCGCTAGCTCGTTTCTTGCATACTAATAGGATATTCAAGCCTATCTTCGTAACTATACCCTTGTGTAAAGAAAGAATGCAACAACCTTCTCTTAACATGAATCATTCACTCTCTTATTTAAGCAACTACTCATCTCTACACTACACTATTTTCATAAAGAGAGCTCACTGAAGGAGTTAAGTCAGGAGAATCTGAAACATGAATAGACATATAACTGAACTTGGCACTTGACTAAAGTCTGAGGGATAGAATATAAATACCATGTGTGTACCAAAAGGTCTAAAATGAGGGTATGCATGACATAGTCTGAATTTAACTGATCAATAGGGATGTAGCATGAGTCATGAAAGCTGAGTATATTGTAAAACATGATATGCGTACATAATTCATGAGCTGCATGACCTGAGTTTAGAATTTCTAAGTTCATGGAACATGATTTGTAACACTGAGTGATCTAGAACTGAACTTCCTATACTGGGAAGTGAAAGCACACACAATTCTATGGAATATGTGTGAACATAAGCTATATCCATGGAATCTGAGACATGAAGCATAGATAGGCATTATGCTGACTAAAGTAGGAAGCTTTATGCTGAGATAAGGATGGGTCAGGAATCGTCTTCCCTAACTGCTTTTCTGTACATGCTGGCACTACTACTGGAATCTGAGAGCCTTACTTGGGTACTTGATCTACCTTCTCCCCCTTGGCTTTAAGCCATCATAATTAGTCTATTAATACTAAACTAATCTCTGAACTGAATTGTAATTATCATCACATACTTACACTATGATCAACACATGTTTGCCTTACTAAACACATCATCTGCCTCTGTTTCCTTACATACTACTAATATCACATCCACACCATTATGCTTAATTTTAAGTCACTAAACTTAAATTTTCTAACTCACACTGTTCAAGCCTACTGATTCATTTTAGCATAACTATCCCCATGAATACATAATATATTCAATTTGGATATCGTATCCCAGCTTGTCTACTGCTAAACTCCTGGGTTAATGCTTCTAACTCTGGTTCATATGCTATCATAGGATTTTGAGAAGGGATCTAATGGCATATTTAAATCTGGGTTCGAGAATGAGTTCTCATGATCAGGAATGAGATCCGTACAAATTTAGAACACAACTTAACTGATGGGATACTGTCTAAGAAAGACCTATCTTTAGAACTTGAGCTTCACTGTTTCTGTTACCTTGAAAGTAAGGTGGAATTAACATGAGTGAAGTATATGAGAATCTACATAGGTTTATTAGAGAACCTTGCTATAGCATAATCTGAGACATGAAAGAAGGAAAATTGTTCCTAAAACATCTTATAGCCTCCTGCACATAAGTATGGTGCACAACACATGCATGTACAAGACTCTACTAGATGTGACTTTCAGACTTCCTAGGACTCTAATGAACCTTTGGCTCTGATACCAAGTTTGTAACACCACAATTTTCTGAACCAGAATCAACCTTACTATAGCACGATCTGAGACATAAAAGAAGGGAAAATGTTCCTAAAACATCTTATAGCCTCCTGCACATAAGTATAGTGCACAACACATGCATGTATAAGACTGTACTAGATGCGACTTTTAGACTTCCTAGGACTCTAATGAACCTTTGGCTCTGATACCAAGTTTGTAACAGCCTGATTTTCTGAATCAAAATGATACACGATGCTCATGACCCCGAAGGACCATAAGCTAATCCATGACTGATATCTATACCTGTATACTGCATAATATATCATAAAAGGCAGAAACATGAACATGAAAGGCCATAAAGTTTGAACTGAATAAATGTCTTATTACAAAATATCTTAAAGCGGTATAACAAAACCAAAACAAGTCATAAATATTGAAAATAATGAGATCTAAATATCTAATCTGGCATCTAGTCTGAAAGCGTCTAACTGAACTGAATAAGGAGTTGAAGGAATATGTCTCCAACTAACTCCATCTAGCAACTAAATAGTAAATATAGCAATAATAATATCATCCTCAAATAAGAAGGACTCACTGCAAACTCTAAACACTGGAATATTACTTCTAATCAAGAGCTCATACCTCTAAACTTATGATGTAACATAAGAGAAAGCACCATAGCACAAATGCGTCAGTACGTCTGAATGTACTGAGTATACGAGTGAGGTAAGCTAAATGCAAAGGGTTATATGCATGAACAATGCTGACTAATATGAACGTGAGAATACATACATGCATACATAACTGTAACTGAACTCATAGAGATACTGACTACTGAGTCTGAATACTGACAACATAAGTGTACTGATACTGAGATACTGAATAGATGAACAGCTATTTTTGATAGTTCAAATTATGATAAATTCGTCTGACTGACTATGTCTAACAATCTTGAAACTGAGTACTAATAGTATAAGTTCTGAGAACTGGTAATAATAATGACATGAGTGACTGTATCTAACAATTCTGAATCTAATAGAACTATCTGAGTCCCATACTGTATCTAAGTTGATTGTATCTGACAGTCCTGATATACTGAAATCTGAATAACTATCTGAGTTCTGTACTGAGACTGGGTGACTGTAGCTAACAGTCCTGAAATCTGTAACTGAAATTATGGAAAATATTTATCTAACCGACATACCCCAAGCTAAGCTGACTGGGGTCCAATCTCTGCCCTGATTAGAAGGGTGTCAATATCGCACCACTGCTAAGGACAACATGTGAGCAACCCTCATATAACAGGTAACTCTAGTGAGAATAGTGGGAACTCTCATACTGAAGGTTAATCCACCTCATCTACCCTCATATAATAGGCTACAATGTCTCAACCTATGCTATCTACATAGTTCTGAAATATAGGGATTACTTCTAAGGATCTCAGTCCTAATCTAGCGGGTGAGCCTCCATCCCTAGGATCACTCGGTGTTGAATCCTACTCCCATCTGAAAGAAACTAAACTAAATAACTGGGATGAACTGAATAACTTACCTAAAATGATTATCTAAACTAATACTGACTAACTAAATTTATACTAGTGGTATTATTTAGCAGAGCTAAACTAATTTTACTAGATTTTGATGACTGATGGAATGTACTGAGTTTTGAGGACTGGTTGAGAGTATTGAAGTTACTGAGATTGACTTTGAATACTGAGGTTATAGATATTACTGAGTACTGAGATCACTGAGATTACTGAACTACTAAGATAACTGAGGTTACTTAGCATTGAAATTACTCAGAATACTGAACTACAGAGATTACTGAGTTTTCTTGAGTCACATGACTGACTGAATTCTATTGAATCAGGGATTGATTTTGTATATCATGAAACATGACATAGATCAAGGCACACAACTATAGTTTTTGGGTATGAATACCCCCAGGACTCGATGGAAGGAAACAGACACAACATAACTGACTTGATCATAAGATTGGAGTCCACAATTCACATTATCATAAGTTACGGATATTATACTTCAAGTAATTATTCAATATCTCAACCATGGTAGGAGAAAGTATGGATATATTTCATGTACATAATTCAGATCTCCATTATCCTACATGTTTCATACCACAACAATAACAACGCATAAAGAGCATAGAAATCTATATTGAAGTGTATAGCTAACATGGACTTGTAATTTAGATATCATGGAATCATGTAAATATGAATTTCTATCATCCTAGGCATTTTATCAAACACCTTGCACATATTTTTAAGGCATAGGTGGATTTCATACTTGCATCATATCAAACAACCCAAAGTTCGTGGTTTTCAACTAACAACCACATATATTCCATGAAAACACCTTTAGATATCATCTTGAAACTTAAAAAACAATCATCAACAAGTAAATGCACATATCACCATAAAAATTTACAAAATAACATTTAAAAGCATGATTCTTGAGCTCTATGAACGAATTGAATCCATAGACGAACACTACGCATACCTTAAAGCTTGATCTTGAAAGAGATCTAATATTTCTGAAGGTTCCTAAAGAAATCCTTAGGCCTGCCCTTGATTTTTCTTGACTAGGGTTTAACCCCTTTGGGAAAGAATGATCTTGTTCCTGAGGAGATGATATTTAGAGGAAACCCTAATCTTATGGTTGAAAGCAATGATAGAGATTTTTTAGATGTTTTAACTAAATATAATGGAAGATAATATGTTCCTTGAGGGTTATAAGTCATGGGAAGTGAAGGGAAAATACCAAAATACCCTTATGAAATAAACTCACAGTTGCTGAAAATAATAGCTGACGATATTTGTGACAAGGCATCAAGAATATGGTAAGCCATCAAAAATGTCATCAAACAGAAGATGGATTCTGCCTAATACTGACGACATTCATGACATGGCATCAAAAATATTGTAAGCCATCAAAAATTTCGTCACACAAAAGCTGGACTCTGCCTAAGGCTGACGACATTCATGACATGGCATCAAAATTATGGTAATCTACTACGAATGTCGTCACTTAGGATCTAGTTTATGCCTAAGGCTGATGACCTTCGTGATAGGGCGTCACAAATATGGTAAGCTACCACGAATGTTGTCACTTAGGAGCTAGTTTCTACCTAAGGCTGACGACCTTTGTAATAGGGCATCATAAATATGGTAAGCTACCACAAATGTCATCATTTAGAAGCTGGTTTCTGCCTAAGGCTGACGACCTTCGTGATAGAGAATCATAAATGTGGTAAGCTACCACGAATGTCATCACACTATTTCCAGCCTGACATGTTGGAGTAAAATAGGAATAACTTTTTGCTCTGATATTGGATTTAGGCAAAATTGGTATCATTGAAAAGGTAATTCAATTATATATCTATTTATAGGTCATGAGCTCAAAAATTCCAAGTATAATGAGAGATATGCTCGTTTGAAGTTCACTATACCAATATCCTTCTCAAGAATTCAATCGATAAGGAATGTTTTGATTCATCTGATAGTTGGGAGTTATTTGAAACCTTGATATATATCTAACTTACTTATAAAACTATAAGAGAACCATGACTTACTATGCATGAGCTTAGTACATGGCTCTAATATTTTTTTGGATTTTTTGGGGGTATTACATTAGCACTCCACGTGCAATTACCAGTGATAGTGGATCTCACTTTTGCAACCACTTGTTTGAAATTACTATCCTCAAACTAGTAGGCAAGTAATAGTCATCAATAAAGAGATAAAGTCCATATTGGGGGAGACTGTGAATGCCAACAGGTATGACTAGTCTAAAAAGTTAGATGATGCATTATAGACCAACTAGATATCCTGAAACTGCCATAGTTTTCTTTCCAATAGTCTTGTATATGAGTGGCGTGATATAACAAACTTAGGGTTGAGTTGGATGAATTCAAACTCCGTGCTTATCAGAGCTTGGCTATATACTAATAGAATGAAGTTGTATCATGATAGGAAAATTGAGAAAAGAATATCTAAACTCTGTGATTTGGTCTTGTTTTATAATTCAAGACTATGCTTCTTTTGTGGAAAGATGAAATCTAGGTGGACTGGACAATTCATTATGGTTTAGGTATTCTGACCTGGTGCTATATAAATAAAGTGTTATGGTCATATTTCGTTCAAGGTAAATGGTTAGAGAGTGAAGCACTACATATGTAACTTGGAGGAAGTCAGAGTCTATGTTGACATGGACCTTGGTGAAGTTTGAGTATTCAAGAAAGATGAGTCGTGCCTAAATGTGCAAAAGAAAAGTAGGGATGGGTGTGGTGGTAAAAGAAAAAGCAAAAAATAAAAAGAAGAGAAAAATTATAAAAAAGTGAAAAAGAAATAATAAAAGACTACACCCAACCTAAATGTGCAATAAAGAATAAAAAGGGGGAAATAAGTGTAGAACAAAAAGAAAATTGGTTATTTAGTGAAACCCCAATGTTAGTGTAGTGCTAGAGAGGCTCAATCACTTGATATGTCTTTGTGTACCATACCATCCCCCAAGCTTACATTACAAGCCAAGAAAGTCCTATAGTGATCTTAACTTGACTGTCTTAATGCTAAGGTAAAGAAGATAAGGTCAAGCCTATGATATCTGAGGCACATTCATTGGAACTTATCTTTTGTGTGTGAGTGTCTTTTGACCGTCTTTGCATTACTATGCATTATTTCATAATGATTTAGTGGGATATCTTTGTTGTGAACGCACATGAGTCATATTGCAAGCTATTTTCTTGGTTTGGGTAGAGTAACTTGTACATATTTGTGGTTGTCTATTTTTAATGTAATTCCATACCTTGATCCTATTCTATCAAACTATTGTGCTTTATGTTTTTAAATAGTTGTTTTGATAAAGTGAGATTGGAGGAGGTATTGTGTTTTGAGTTTAAATTGTTGACTGACTGCCTTAAATATCTTATATTCTCATAATTAAGCATTGTGTTTAGTTCTATTTTGTGTTGTTGTGTTCTGTTGCCTTAGGACATGCAAACATTCTAAGTTTACGGTGCTGATGTGCAATAGAAATATAGCACTTTCAACACTTAAAACGAGGAAAATATGAAAGTTTCTGAGGTTATTTTAATAGATATGATGCATTTTGGGTATGTTTTGGAGGATATAATGACTTGGATACTAAGTACATGAAAAAAGATGAAAGAGGTGTTTTTACTACTTATGGAAGCAATTATAGATGTTCAGGATACTTTCTGGATTGATCTTGATAAAACAATATTGTGAAATTAAAAAAGAGCTGAAAAATAACTTTCGGCACATGCTAAGTCAACATTTGATATACATGTAACACATGTGTACAAAATGTGGGGAATACATGTGTCAGAAGTAAAAAATCTAGAGAGCTAAACCTACAGGAAATTTTTGTCTAGGTACATGTGGTCACTAGATACACCTGGTCTGCAGGACGCAATACCACAAGTAGACAACAACCCGTTTTTCTCCAATTTAATTTTTTCTTTGGTTTTAGGGTTTCGTTATGTACTATAAATATCCCTTAAGTGTTTTTTAGTAGAAGTTATGCACTCTTAATACTCACAAACATATTTTTAGTTCAAGATTCAATTTTTTTCTCAGAGTTCTGTTGTATTGATTTCAATAAATTAATTTAGTTATGGTTTTGGGTTTTTACATGTTATTATTATGATTTCATCTTATGCTTTCAATTGTGAATGTTGTTGATTACTTTATAAGCATAAGAGGCTAAAAACCCTTAGCTAGGGTTGTGGGAACCCTGGCGGATTAATGAAGTAGGGAAAGTGCTATGTTGTTTTGAATCGATACCTATTCATGCATTGTATTATCTTCGTATTAATAGTTATCTTAGCGGTTGCAAACATTAAGATCCTTCCTAGATTATTGCTGCTAACTCTAAAAGAGGTGTAGTGACTAGAAAAAGATAATGAAAACACTAATTTGGAGTTAAACTGTCGATCTACGCTACTAGGTATTATCTAAGTAATAGGGTAAGATTTCATCCAATAACTAGAGACTCAAAATGTAATAGTTAACTAGGATCAAGATAAGGGTTAGTAAGGCAACATCTTTATTCTTAAAAAGTAAAAGGTGAAATCCTTCTGCTCGTTCAAAAGACTATAGAAGGTACATAACTTATCTATTCTACATATAAGGCATCAGATTAGTTCATTAAAGCACTATAAGCCTATAGAGTTGATAAGACAGGGAGAACACAATCCTAGTGTTCACCTATGAATGAATACAATCGAAGTTTATATTAACTACTAGTTCTATATTGCTACTAACAACCCCATTTACTTTTCCAATTTCGCCCATTGATTACAACATCTAAGAGGCATGATTCCACGTATTCCCTTGGGATTTGACCCCAATATTTGTTGGATTACTATATTTGGCAGTAGTCCTTTCATCTTTAGAGAAGAGGTATAGCTTGGACTTCACCATAAATCTACTCCTATTCTAATGATTCCCACCTCTTTTGGTTAAGAGCTAATTCTACCAAGGACGTATGTTTTCTATAGCACCTATGGCTATGGTCCATGCTACAACTCCTGACCTAGAAGCAATGGCGATTCTCAGAAAGCTAAGCTTTCAAATATTCAAGCTCTATGTTATGATATTCATGAACCCATGAACTCATGTCTCACTTTATGCTTGGCCTAAAACAACTTTATCTTCTACTTGCTACTAATTTATTTTATTTCATGTTTTCACCTAATATGATATTGTATATGCAAGCTAACAACCATTCTTAGTCCTTAGAAGAAGAGGTAGTAGTTTCAAGTAGTAGACCTTATCTTATTTCTTTAATATTTATAGATCTCATCTTTTTGTTATATGACCTATGATATTTGCAATCGTGCTTTCCATTGTACTAGTTTGAAGAGCTAATGCTATGTTATGCTTATGCCAAAATGAGACTCTATTATCTATATGGTTAATATGAAATATTTCATACCTATTTTACTGTGTCTTATTTCATGAGTCTCACCCTAAGTTTACACCTACCAGAAGACATGATTGAGAAGTAACCCTCCCATCCTTGATGTTTGTACCCTAGTTCTGTAGTGACCCTCCTTTTGGTAGTATGGTGTGACTCTTGAAGTGTAGTAATGTTATAGATAAGGTAGTATATGTTCTTGATGTGAATTTTTTTGGGGTTGGGGGTGATTTCTCAAGCTAGGGCCATAGATGAAGGTGGAAGAGTAAGATGAACTCTTGTTAAGTGTAATAGTTAATAAGTAGAGATGTGGTGAAAGCTTAGCGATTGATCGATACACAAACCATGGTGTTATGTGATTAGTATTACTTAATACCAGGGGCTGTTCGATTATAGTAATAATATAAAGTAGAGTTATTAGAGAGATGTAAACTATAGGGTTCTATAGCATACACTAGCACCTTTAATTCTGAGTTAGGCTTTAACATAGTAGAAATATCCAGTTATACCCAGACTCTTGAAGTTGTGTGTCAGTCTCGCAGGGTAATTAGGAGATTGAAAAGGTGAAGTGTTGTATTTATAGCTGAAAGCATAGTGGTGAAGCATGGTTATATTAAAAGGTTGTTAGGTTATTATATGGGGTGTAAGAGATTTGTGTGCAGCTAAAGAGGGCATGGAGTCCAAATAACTATTCTTGTTTCCCATTTCAGATACTCGTGCTTAAGGTATGTACTCTTTTATATCTTTATTTATTGTCCTTGTTAAAGGTATGTGTGGTTGTGTTTTGTGTTAAATTCGTGATAATGAAGGCCTTGATTTATTATTCGGGGATGAATAATCTTAGAGGGAGGGAGGTTAATGAAACACCCCATATTTTAGCCCTTGAAAATTTCTTAACTTCTATGTTTGATGCCCAGACTATGACTCATCATACGAGTCGTAAGGTATCACTATGGCTCATATAAATCTAATCACAGCTTGATCAGTGTATATGTATAAGTCTCTATGTCACCCCATAAATCGTCAAGACCCATTATGGTTCATATAGTTATTCACGTAGCCTAACCAGGAAGAGTGCCCAAATGATTCTATCTTGACAATAACTAGACCATACAAGTCGTAAGGTCTGAGTAAGAGTTGTATGGTATGACTCATTGTCAGACCAAACGTATACCCTATGATACTGTCAAGAATACGAGTCTAAGAGATGACTCATAGCTAGTCGTTATGAGGCATCATGAAACTCGTAGCGATTGGGCGGTCAATTTTTATCTTTTTATTAAGGGCATTCTATTCTTTTCCTTTTTTCCCTAGTTACACTCACGACCATAAAATATATTTTGGGCATTATTTTCAACACTTATCAGTCATAAATACTCTCCCAAACTCTCTCAAACCCCAAAGGTAAGAACAAGCTAGGGTTCTTAGAAATTGGAATATCAAACTTCCAAGGGTTGATTTCTCTCAATAAATATTGATATCGCGGGCATGTTACTCTTTCCCAAATCTTATTTTCTGAAAAACAAATGATTTAAGTGGTTGAATTGTATGGATTTGAATGTGGGTTTTGACATGGGATGAGGGTTTTGAAATTGTTTATCTTTTAATTGTTTTTACATGTTTTTAATTAGTTATTCATTCTTTGAAGTGAATTATTTTTAACTAATGGAGTGCATGAGTATGATAATTTGAATAGGGGTCGAGGTATTCTCCCAATTGATGTTTTGAACTTGGAAATTGGTTTTGAAAAATTATAATCCCTCAACCCACTCATGTAAATGACTTTGAATTGTAAAAATGTGACTTTGTTTGACTTACACACCTATACTATTGCATTGCATAAATGATTGAATGATGAACATGGATCTCAATGTCCTAATTATCTATGTTTTTATTAAATAAACAAAGGGGGTCGATGCATGCCCCAAAGTTAATTGAATTATATAGGCATAATTATTAGCTTGCAAGATAAATGGTATGATTATATTACAGTGTTCCCTAATGTATGATTACTTGGTTAGTGAAAAGGTTATGTAAAACTTGTTTCAATTGAACATAATGGGGGTTATGTAGCAAAACAGTGAAGGTGTAAGTCTCAAATGGCTGATACTAGAAACTCATGTTTGCCGACGTGAGGATTGGTCTTAATGATTGCGTTCATGGTTTACACCATTTTTATATTTGTATCTTGGATTTATGTGGGGTTAGGGCATTCCTCAGCCTTCATTGATACCTTTAGTGCGTCCATATAACATGCACTGGGGCCTTTTCAGTTGGGAGAACTAAACCCATATAACCCATGGGTCTGTTTTTATGATGGTTGAGCTATATAGTCCATGCTAATGTTTTACTCTTATGCTGAACCTTGTACCCTACCCCAATATCTATTTATATATATATATATATATATATATGCATGAATATGAACATGTACATTGAGTTTGAATAAATTTTTAACTGGCACTACTTTATCCTTATCTGAAGTTATATGCTAGCACCCAACCTTCTAATCGTCTTCAGATGTTGTATCCCCACATAATTGAATAATCACAGATACTTCTACTTTTCTTGCATAGTGATAGGATTTATGGGTATTGGTAATTAGCTTAAAATGGTGAGCTTTCATCCTTCGAAAGTGCTTCATTTCATGGTTTTGCTATTCTTTTATGTCATAGACTATTCATATGATTTCTTTGGCTATCATCAGGGGCATGTACTGACTTAGATTATGTTTTGTTTTTCGTAGAGGTTTTGTGATTGCTGTGAACTAGGTATTGTTGTTGATATTTTTAGACACCTTTGAGCTTACATTTATTTTATCTTACTAGCTATTCAGAATTAATCTACTATAATATTTTGCTTTATTTGGCTAGGCAAATGGGGTTGTCTCTATTCCTTGGTAGACTACAGATGCCCGTCACACCTAAATCTTGGTTCGGATCATGATATACTAATTTTTGAGTGGATTTGGGAGTAGATTACTATGGACTTCGTAGGTTGTTTACCTTATAATTCTGATGGTTATGATAGCATTTGGGCCCTCATAGGTTGAATGTCGATGTTTGATCAGTTCCTACCTATTTAGTCTTTCTAATGTGCCGAGAGGTTGGCTCAGATCTATGTTCAAAATATTGTTGGTCTTAAAGAAGTGATAATGTTTGTTATTGTTTATAGAGATTCCCAAGTCACCTTTCTCTTTTGAGGTTATTTCATGAAGCATTTGGTACCGATGTTTATCTTGGCACTATTTTTCTTCCCTATATCAATAGACCATCAGAGTAGACTATTCATATTTTGGAGGATATGCTCCACGCTTGTGTCTTAGATTTTGGAGGTTAGTGGGAGCGATTCTTAGGCTTAAGAGTTTGCCAACAATAATAGCTACCGTTCAAGTATTCAAATAACATCACTCAAGTCATTATACGGAGTAGGTGTCGATCTTTAGCTAGTTGGTTTGACACTTCAAAGATTAATCCATGAGGTACCAATTTGCTTAAAGAGTTATTGGAAAGAGTTTAGGTGATACTAAATGAGTTGCGGGTAGGATAGAGTAGGCAGAAGAGTTATACTGATCATATACTTCATTCTTTTAGGTTTGGAGTTGGTAATTGAGTTTTTCATCAACTGTCACCACTGAAGTGTATGATGAGGTTCTGAAAGAGGGTCAATCTCTGCCCTAGGTATATCGTGCCTTTTGAGATCTTTTTGAGAGTTAGGGAGGTAGACTATGAGTTGGCCTTAACACAACCCTTTTCATCACTTTATCTTATTTTTCATGTGTTGGTACTATGTTTATATATTCAAGATAAGTTTCACATGCTACAGTTGGATGATAGGTTGACTTTTGTCTCTATTTTAGCTAGAGATGTCAGGAAATTGCATTCCAAAGATATTCCTATAGTTAAGGTTCAGAGGAGACATTGTCTAGTTGAGAAAGCTACTTAGGAGACCGAGTATGATACGCAAACTCAATATCCCCACCTATTCGAGCCTTTAGGTACTTTTGAACTCTTTACTTTTACAGATGAAAGTCCTTTTAGTAATGGATATTGTAATGACCCTCCAAGTTATTTTCTACCATTTTGTGCTTTACCATTTTTATAGCTTTCCTATAGCTACCCTAAGTCATTTATAACTTATTAGGACTAATCGCTAGCTTATCGATCAGTTAGTCTATTTTTAAAGCCATTTTCTATTTTTTAGTTATTGAAGTTGAGAAAATTATCTCTGGCTAAATATTTACCTAAAGAGCTTGGGATGCCAGTTCTAGCAGTTCCTTTAGCTCTAGAATATTGATTTAATGCTAGGGGGAACCTTGTTCTGGTTCCTTAGGATTCCAGACTCATTTTGGGCTTTTGGATGGATTTTTGAAAAAAATGGAACCCATGGTACTTACTTTTTGATGAAATGACTTAGTGTAGGAAAAAATTGTCCTTTATAATTATGAGGCCTCAACTCTATCGCAAAGGTCATAGAGTATGGTCTTTGCATTCGAAAGTCCTTGACCGTTATCCCAAAGTTCATGGAATATAATACTCCACATTCACGAAGAAGAAGCTAACATGTCCCATCCAGCCTTCTTCTTTAAGATCATGATAAATCAATCGCATTTTCAAATGCCAGTCCCTGTAGCTTCCTCAATTGCTACATGTGTCCCTCATTCATGATGAGGGATCTTTGGCAGTATAAATAATTTTCCATTATTTTTCCAGCCATTTTCTAAGTATAAAAAATGCCTTTTTGAGTATGGGAGCTCTGAAAATAATGGAAAATCAGTAATTGGAGATGGTATTATCTTGAGAATATTATTATGAGCATTTTCTTGTTCATAAGTTCTTGGTTTAATTTCAATTTAAATTTTCAATTTTAATTCTTGATTTATCAAATTATATTGGGATAATTTTGGAGATTATTCGAAGCTCGTCTTATGCCTAATTTCAGGGCAAGTAATTCTTGACCAGACAGGGACCTCATGACGAATTCAATTCTTGATTTCATTGCTAGGCTCAAAAATTTTCTTTCAACTCAATTTCTATCCTTAATTATGATAAGTGGATGTGTGGCATAGCTTAAGAAACTGAAGACAAGTTAGTATAAGTGTTATGAATTTAGATTTTTAATGGTGCTTGACTAAAGCTAAAATAAAATGAAAGTTTGAAAATAGAATGGATCCATTCTTAATAAGTGGTTGTGGAAGAAAAATATGCATGAAAAGTGAGTAATGTAGTATTGTAAGGTCGAATTCTTGCTTAAAATAATAATTTTGAAAGGGAATTATGTGTACCCCTGACTTCTTATAAAATAGAAGCTCACCTAAATTGATTATACGTATACTCACTTATATCTATTACACGGTCCCAAGGCAGTATCAAGTAGATTATGATTGTACAGGAGTTAAAGCTTGAGTTGATTGTATGTGTTTGTGTTAAACTGATTGTTTGTTTATTTATTTGTAATACATTCTAATGAATGATGAACTTATTAATTATTTAATACAAGTTTTGAAATTGATAGCCTATGATGAGATTGGTAAAAAGAAACTTGTTTGATATACAAGTGTGGTAAATTTACCTCATTATATGATTTTAGGTATTTCTGGTACTATTTATTATTGTAAGATAAATCAATAAAGGTTGATCATAATTAAATTGGCAAAATTTGGGGAGGATAAGGGTGGGGATGTTGGAATATGGTTTGTAATAACACTTGATTTATTATAAGGGTGGAAGACATTAGTTGTCTGGGATATTGGTACATAGATTGAGCTCATCCCCTCCAGGTAAAGGCTAGTGCGCAGTAATATGATCCTTAGAATATCTGTACACCATAATAGGGAGTTTGATGATTCCTTGAGTGGACTTGGTTATGCATCATTATCTTTTGATCCTTGTGTGGTCCAAGTATATTACATTATATTTGAATCCTTGAGTGAACCGGGTGAATTAACATTGTACATTGGTCCTTTATGTAGACCAGTTATTAGTAGATATTGTATGGTTCTTTGTGTGCCTTTTGAGGTAATAATATGAATTGAAAGCTATCGTGATGACTCTAATATCTACTTAATGACCTAAAGCCTTAATTGATGATTTAAATTCTATTTGATGATAATATATGCTTTAAATTGAGAATTGTATATTTTGGTTGTTTTACATAATCCCTATATTGTTGGGTTGCCTAGAGATGTGGCTGAAGAGTTGTAATATGTGACTTGTGTATATAGGGTCGTTATTTAATGAGAGTTAAAACTATTGATTAGTAGAAATGGGGGTGTAAGTAAAACATATTGACTAATGGTAACCATTGTGAATAAACAAGTGAGTGTTATGGTGAATGGCATTTGATGTAAAGAGTTGTGTCTTATTAGTGAGATTATGTGTGAATGGTAAAAAGGATATATCAGTGTCATAAATTGCGTACTAGTAATGAATTGGGTACAACTAAGTACGTGAGAATAAGAATGGAAATACTCATAGGTAATATGAGAGAGAAAGAAGCATAAATTGGTGAAATTTATGAATTAAATTATTGTATAAATTTTCATGCTTTATTTTTGTAATTTCTATATGATTTTTATGTGATATAACTTTATCGGCCAATGATACCTACCAGTACATGTGACTATATTGATGCTTCTCTTTCTATACCCTTTTTGGGGCATAGTCTGGTTGCAAAATCAATTGATGTTTCTTAGGTAATGTGGATAGTGATCTACAACAACTTCTACTCATTTTATGTCTATAGTGTGAGCTATATCCTTTGTTTTGTCATTTACTACATAAGAATTTCTTATACATGTCTAGACTAGGTCCTCGGAAAAGGTATTTTTATTCTTTGTATTTTAAAGACAAGTTATAATATTTATTAGATATTTGAAATCTTAGTGAAATTATTTATAAATTTTGTATGTTTTCTAAAATGGGTGTAAGTATTCCCCTATCTAGGTGGATTAGAGTAGGTGCCCGTACAAACTTGTTGAGTTGTGACAAATTTTCATTTAAATTCACCTAATTAAATAACTATTGTTGCAATTATCATAAAAAAAATAATAGTTGTTATGTTTTGATTAATATTATCTTCTTCTAAATTCTTCAATCATAATACTAACAATTTTTTATTGTGACCTAATTCTGAAGATATAGTTTTCTTATAAAATAATCAAATTTATTTTTCACTATATAGATATGTGTGTGTGTACCGAGATAGAGAGAGACATTGAACATTTAATATATATTAATTTGTTTGATTGTTATTTCTTAAATCTCATTTTCATAGCAATGCTAGGGTTTGATCCTACCAGACACTCTCATGACCTTATAGGTTCTTACAAAGCCTCAAGGGCAATGCAAACTACAATAAGCAGAAAAATATATGAATACATACAAGTATAACAAAACAACATACAAGAATAGCAACAGGGACAACACCCTAACTCTACCACCTACAATTTACCACCAACAAATCCACAAGCTACAAAAATAACCATAACCTGAACACAATCTAATATCACAACTACCACAATCTCAGCTAAACGATTATTTATAACAAAGATATAAAAATCTTTAAGCAAATCGACAAGACCACGAGGGTATCTATATGTATGCAAGTAAACCAGGAACATATATGTATAGAAAATAGTCCCACACTTAATCCCTATATGTTACCTCCTTCGTAAAAAAATTATAATACCATACTAAACCTGACTATGGTGTACGGTAATCCAGGACTGTATTACTAAAAGGTTAGTTCTTTTAAGTTGATTTTACGATATCCAAGATGATAATAAATATGTAAGAATTTTCAAGAGTAAATTTAGGTGAGTAGAATTTCCAATATTGAATTTGAAATTAATGGATTGGTTTGGAATATCAAAATCTGAGGGTGTATTGCAAAAATGGCCAAAAAATTGAGTTTTTTCCTCACATAACCTTCTATAGCAGGTGGCAGGTCGCTACCATTACCGTGTTATAGCAGAAATTTTCCTGCTATCATGGGAGTCACCTCTGGTAAGTCATTCCTTAGAGGATGAATCCCACTATAGAAAAGTAGTTGTAGAGCGATAGGGTTTCTATAGTAGGATATGCACCAATTAATGCTAAAAGTATCTTAAAAATGTTATCTTTTTTCACATTCATCTAAAGGATAGGATAGGTGATTTTGGCTAAACTCCAGCTAAATTTCTTCAAATTCCTTCATTAATGTAAGTTCATCCTTTTCTTTAACTACTTTTACAATTATTAATCGTTAGAATCACTAGTTTACATATTTTAAAGATGATTTAACTTGACCTCGGTTCTTTTTCTGGTGTAGTGGGTGAATTGAGAAGAAAACCTTTTGGGTTTTGGTTAAAATAGTTAACTTACTAATGCATGCTTGGAATTTACTATTAAATCCATATTATTTGTAGAATTAAGGTGGAATGATGATAGAAAAATGAGAATAGGAAGAATGATTATAAATTTAACATTAGGGTTATGTGATTAAATTGTAATCCTCGAATATACTAGGTCATTATCCAAATTTTGATGACATTATTGTTTTTAACAACAACTAAGTGGGAATTACACAGAAAGACAAGACTCAAGTTCAATAGATTAGTGCAAGATTGGGTTTAGGTAGGTGTTAGTTTAATATAGATGAAACCCAATTTAACTTATATGTGTATGCTAAATACTTATTTATGTAGTTGTTACCATGCATGTTCAAAGTAAGTAAGTGGTTCTTATATTCTAAGGGTTAATCACATGGAATGAGGTTATATTATAACTTGTTGTTTTTACAAGTGTGATTGTTATTTTAATTCTGGTTGTGATTGTTCTGATGTTTGTTAATTATTTTAGGATTACCTATATTTTGACATATTCATGGTAATGGTTTATATTAGCTTGGTAGACACTAGACCCTTAACATATTTGTACAAGATATTGGTGAGTGTGGTGGTTTCTTGAGTGAAGCATTTTTTTGTCTTGACTTGTTATATTTGATTCCTTGAGTGAATTAGGTTTAAAAGTTGACTTTTGTATTTGATTTCTTGAGTAAACAAGGATTGATAATTATTAACATTATTGTAGTTAGAATGGGTCCTCGAGTGGTCTAAGCTAAATTAAAAAATTATCGGCACATCTCTTTATTTGTCTATTTACTTATGAATTTAAGATATTATTAGCATATTGTTATTGATTTATGGTTGGTGACTTGGATTCTTAATGGTAGTCATGGTATTAACTTGAGTTTTCCATTTTGACTGTATGTGATGTAATTTTATAATGTTGTTGAATAGGTTACATGTCATATACTTAAGGTAAAATTATGTGGTAGATGTTCATGGTTGTTATTGTTTTACTAAGTTATGGTTGCTCATTTACATTTCTTATTTTGTGGTGGACGGTGATCCTACTAGTACACTGTTATTCTTATGTATTGATACTGCACATGTCTATTTTGTTGACTATGTGGAATATTAAAGCGACTGTATCGACATGTCTTTTTCAGATCATACTACATTATATCTCAAGGGTAAGCTACATCTTTTAATAATCTATGAGTCATCTACTTAGTTTTTTCTCCATTTGTTTTGGACTAAAATATTTCAGTTGTTTTGGGTACAACCCTTTCGTTGACATTTCTTTTGGTGCAATAATTTTCAAATTTTAGTGATTTCTTAAACTTTTCTTCAATGACATATTTGATATTACCATTATAAGTATTTCCATATATTGGATTATTTAATGAAGCAGCTAGTTTATGTTGAAATTTAATTAGCTATTGGGTTTGAGTAGTTGGGATAAATAGTTGTCGTATCAGAAGTTTAGTGTGGGTACTTGTAACACCCCGAATCTAGTACCCGGAACTCTACACGGTGCCTATGACCCCGAAGGACCACAATGACTGAGCACTGAATAATAGTACTGATATCGTAAATGCGGAAACATGAACTGAAAGGTCATAAGGTTCAATACTAGTACATAACTAAAAAATATGGTATAACTATACCAAAACAACTGAGATAATTTTCTGAATATACTTTAGTCTGAAAGCCTCAAAACTGTCTGAATACGGAGTTGATGGGATATGTCCCCAACTAACTACAACTACTAAAATAAACTTAAAACTAAAATAGTAATTTGATCATCATGTCCTCGAAGGATGAGCACACACTTCTAACTCTGATCGCTGAACTAGGATGCTATTGGTTCTCTAGAGCTCGTACTTCTAAACTTACGGTATAAGACACCATAGCGCAAATGCATCAGTACTTTGAATGTACTGGTATGCAAGTAAGATAGGATGAATTCAATAGGTTCATATGCATGAACAATACTAACTGACTGACTAACATGAATGTGAGAATGCATACATGTATACATATTTGTAACTGGGATCATGATAGGACTAAATGCTGAGTTCTGACTACTGAGTCTACTAACATTGACATCTGAGTCACTGATAAGTGAGAAATTGATATTGTATTACTAAATACTGAGGGACTGATACTATGTTATTGATACATGGATAACTGTGTCTGATAGTTCTGATTATGAAGAACTGGTCTGGTTGACTATATTTGATAGTCCTGAAGCTAAATGCTAATATCATAAGTTATAATAACTGATATAACTAATTACATGAGTGACTATATCTGACAGTCCTGAACCTGATAGAACTAGCTAAGTTCCTACTGTATCTGAGTAACTGAATCTGATATCAGTCCTATCTAGCGGGTGATCTTTACATCTGATAATACTGATACAGATTAACCATAGTTGAGATTATTCCTTGCTGCTGGGTGATCCTGGGGTCTATTTATAATGATAAGGATAGATTATATTTGACAGTCCTAAATTTATACTATTGAACTGAATTGACTGTATCCGACAGTCCTAATTCAGTAACTGAAACTGTGGGATGTATTCTTCTAACCGACATGCCCCATACTAAGCTAACTGGGGTCCAACCTATTACCCCAGTTGGAAGGGTATCAGTACCGCGCCATTGGTAAAAACAATTTCTATGGAGTCAGTCCTAATGTAGCGGGTAACCCTTGGGATCATTCCTATACATTTAAATGCTCTAACGGGTGATCCCTGAGTATGTCAGTTCTATCTAATGGGTGACATCTCATACCTATGCTTGCTATATAGTTCTGGAATTTAGGGATTGCTTCTAGGGATCTCACTCCTCTCTAATGGGTGAGTCCCAATCCCTAGGCTCTCTCGGTGCTAAATTCTACTTCCATCTAAAAGACACTAAATTGATTAAATGAACTAAGATGATTCTAATAGTATTATTTTACAAAGATAAAATAAATTTACTGAGATCTATTAATTGACGGAATGTACTGAGTTTTGAGGACTGACTGAGAGTACAGAAGTTACTGAGATTGACTGGGAATACTGAGGTTGCTGAGATTACTGAGTACTGAGATCACTGAGATTACTGAAATACTGAGATTACTGAGATTTTTGAGATTTCTGGGTCTTCTTGAGTCACTTGACTGACTGAGTTCTATGGATCATAGCTTGACTGAGAGTATCTTGAAAACATGACATGGCTCTAGGAACATAGCTAAATTGTCGGGTACAAGTATCCCCAGGACTCGATGGAAAGAAACTGACATAGCATGACTTACGTGAACATATGACCAACAACTCAATTCATAATTCATATATTGAAGTACTTCATCAAACATGTGATATACATAAACTATTACAAACATGGGGATTTCACAATATCATCCTAATTGGGTACTTTTCCTTCGTATAGACATTTAATCAAACACATAGTAGGCATAATATATGTAGACAACATTATACAACAATCAAAACATCATGATTCATATCTAATTTCATCATCCAAGTGTTTTAATCCTAGGTTTACATGAATCTACATCTTTACTAGTCAATTCCGCATGAAATTTATCAGTAAACATGGATTAAAACTCAATTGGTCTTTATCAACATGAGCAACACAAACCCAACATGGAATTCGTACAAAAATCCATACACTTGAAGTTGAAAAGAGATTCTTGGACTTCATAGACGTAAGGAGTCCATAAATGAATACTATGCATACTTGGGATGTGATTTCGTGAAGATTGATGATGGAAATTCTTGAACTTGAATCTTCTATGAAAACCCCTAATGTGTTTTTGAGAGGATTTTGAGAGAATAGAGTATATTTTGGTGGAATAGAGGCTCAAATCCATGTTTTTGACCTTATATAGGATGGGAAATTGACCCTTTTACTCGTAGAACACGTATTTAATTTCTGAGAAAATTTTTTGATTTTCATCCTTGGCGCGACGCACCCTATCGCACCAAGTCACTAAAAAGTGACAAATGGGAAATTGCACGGTGATGCGATGTGGAACTATCGCATTTCCAACTTGTATGCGACCTGGAAGTTTGGCGTGATGCACCACTATTGTGGAGAAACACTGGAAATTGACAATTGGCATTTGAGCAATCTCCGCGATGCGCTGAAGGCTCAGGTGATACACTGTCTCACTAAAATAGATCTAACTCTTCCCCTGAGTGTCGGATTTGGGAAAATTTGGTACCAATGGAAAGATTATTCGATTCTCCACATGATAAAAAAGTGGATTCATCTTTCAAAGAATGCTTCTAACATTCTTGGAAAACTTTTAAAGCTAGGAAAAGTATAGGGTATTACAGTGCCACTCACAATAAATTTGTGTCATGAAAAAGTTTGTAATTGATCCCTAGATTCGCTGATCTTGTTGTGCAAAAATGGGTTCAGTAACGTCTTGAATAATGGTATCGAGACATCTATACTTTTCTTTTAGAGGATATAGGACTTTAGTAAAATATCATTTTATTTTTTATTTTGTGGTACAACTTGATTCCAATTGGTATCTGGTGATCAAAATTGGTATCTAACCCTCTTCATTCTTTTTTCTATAGATGATGAATATTAGAGCTAACACAGCTAGAGATAAAACCCTTGCACCAGCAGCTCCGACAGTAGAACTAGCTCTTAAAGAATGAAGAAGGGATAGGAGAAGGGGAGAGATAGATCATACCTACTAGGGGTAGATCTTGAGAATTATCTAACCAGTCTCGTAAGAGGTCTATGACATCTTAATTACCCTAGGATTAGGTTAAAGAGTTTAAAATTATGGATAGAGATATTGTAGAATAGGAAGAGGTTTCACTAGTTTGGGGTGCATCTTTTCCCTGATCTCTTCTGAGATGATTCAGTAAGTTCTTTCTTTTTTGAGTGGGTCGGTGAGCACTGGACCACTTCTGCGATGCCTGCTTATAAATTTTTATGTATTCAATTGATTGCCACAGATGCTCATAAAGGGTTAGGACTTAGGGATTAATATTTTTCTTTGCTTATAATTAGGACTGAATGTGACATGTTGACTAAGTTATTTAAAATAAAACCTCTTAATTTTTTTATCTCAAAGACTGAGGATGCATTTGAGTTCATTATTATTGGTATAACAGGTTTTATTTAATGGGTGTTGTAGAGTATGATATTGTCATTTTAAGGTGATGAAATAAAGTAGAAAAGAGATTATATGGACTATCGGTAACCAGATTTACCGACATGGACATAAGGAACTATGTACCTTCTACTCTTCATGATCATAAGAAGGATAAGTTTTTGACCTTGAGTAGGGCAGTATATTTGTTATGGCCTATAAGGCCTAGTTTCATTCTTTGACCTAATATTCTATAAAGTTTATTGGTAGATAATATTAAAGTATTCAGTCATTTATGAAGGGTCTGAACACAGGCGTGTAGGTTCTGTTTGTTTGTATGATTCTATAAAAAAGTCCTTCAATGAGGCTGTTGATTGTGTGAAGAATGTAGAATGGATTAAATAAGTTGGTTAGGAAAAAGTCTTAGCAAAGTAGTTTTTGAATATGGGTAGCTCTAGTGGTTATTACTCCATGGATTATATACATCAGGCATATCAGGCCCACTCTATTTAGTAAGCTTTGTAAGCTTCTACAATGGGTTAGTCAGGGGACATTTAGTAGATCTCAATTACTAGAAACCAAGGGGTTTCTTATTCTTTAGCTTACAGGTTATCTCTAAATTGATATTGCTATATTAATGGTGCTATCAGG
The DNA here is from genome assembly GCF_002878395.1 of Capsicum annuum. Taxonomy (NCBI): domain Eukaryota; kingdom Viridiplantae; phylum Streptophyta; class Magnoliopsida; order Solanales; family Solanaceae; genus Capsicum; species Capsicum annuum. The sequence goes on from NC_061112.1 coordinate 50,703,478, forward strand.
TACTTTAAGAGAGTGTGCCCCTAGAGACAAGATAGTTTTAATAGAAAAAGTACTCGAGAGTTGTGGTTCTTGCTAGTAGATATGGTGAAGATAATGGTAATAGTGATCCACAGGGTAGGTGGGGTAATCATCAGAGAGGCCATAGTGGAAATTAAGGTAATGTGTATCAAACCAAGGAGGTTGCCTAGATTGATGATAGATCTCAGTGTTATACCTTTCTAGGAAAGACCGAGGTTAAGGCTTCCTATGCCATCATTAAAGTTACTATTATCATATAAGATTATACAGATACTATTTCATTTGATCAATTTTCCACATATTTTTATGTATTTGTTAGATTTGTTTTGGGATTAGATTTGATTTTTGATATACTTTACTCTTTTGTATATATGTATACTTCGTTAGAGACATTATGGTAGTGATTCAGGTATATCGTGTATTTACTATCTTGTTTGTGGGCTTCAAACGTGGATAAATTTAATAATCTTGGATATGGTTGATTTTGACATCATCATGGGTATAACCTAGCTATCTTTCTATCATGCCATTCTAAATTATAATACTAATACTATGAATTTAGAAATTTCTAGGATGGATAAGTTAGGGTGGGAAGATATGTATAAGTTTATACTTATGAAAATTATATTTTTTATTTAGAGTTAGTTAGGAAAGGGTGATCGGCCATTTTAGATACCTCCAAGAGGTTAGTGTAGAGTCTCCTTCCATTGAGTTATTTCTTCTAGTGTTAGATTTTTTGGAGGTGTTTCCCATAGTCTTATTGGGTGTGCCTTAGGACAGAGACATAAACTTTTGTATTAATCTAGAGTTGGGAACTCACCTCATTTCTATTATCGAATGGCTCCGATTGAGTTGAGAGAAGTCAAGACTAAATTACATAATTTAATTAATAAGGGATTCATTCTTTCTAGTGTTTATCCTTGGGGTGCTCCAATGTTGTTCATTAAGAATAAAGATGGTAGAATGAGAATGTGTATTGACTACAAATAGTTGAATAAGGCTACCATCAAGAATAAGTATCCTTTTACCTTAATAGATAATATTTTTATCCAGTTATAAGGTGTTTCAGTTTTCTCTAAGATCAACTTGAGGTTGGGTTATCACCAGTTAAAAATTTAGATTGATGACATACCTAAGAAAATATTCAGGACTCGGTATAGATATCACAACTTCTTGGTGATGTTATTTTGTTTGACTAATGCGCTGGCAACTTTCATGAGCTTGATGAGTGGTAACTTCAAATATTTCTTGGATTAGTTTTTAATTATTTTTATGTGATGATATTTTAATTTACTCTAAGAGTAAAAAGGAGTATGCAGTTATCTTCACATTATTTTAGAGATTTTAAATAAGAGTCAATTGTATGTTAGGCTATCTAAATGTGAATTTTGGTCATCTTCTTTTCCCTTTTTGGGGCATGTGATTTAAAGAAAGGTGTTAGTAGATCCTCAAAAGATTGAGATTGCTAAGACTTATATGTTTGGTCTAGCTTTATGACTGAGGTTAGATGTTTTGTGTGTCTTGCTAGTTAATATCGCATGTTGGTTGAGAATTTTGCCTCTGTTGCTACTCAGTTGACAAAGTTTATCTAGAAGGAGTTGTTATTTTTATGGTCTGATAAATGAAGGTGAAGCTACTCACTTGCCAATTGAAGGTAAGGACCTCTATATTGTTTTGTGATGCTTTACATTCTAGTTTGGATTTTGTGTCAATGAATATAGGAAATGATTACCTATTCTATAAGGAAATTGAAGCTTTATAAGAAGTATTATCCAACCCATGATTTGGAGTTAGCAGTATTTATATTGTACTTAAGAATTGGAGAGACTACCTCTACAGTGCCAAGTGTGATGAGCTTACAGACCATCACAACCTAAAATATATTTTCACCCAAAGGTTTTTTGTCTCGACATAGAGAATTTAGATGGAAAATAAAAGAATTTTGATGTGACCATTCAATACTATCCAGGCAAGGTGTCTGGATTATTTGGGTGTGTCAAGGTTGCCTCTAGCTAGAGAGATTAAAAATCTAGCTTCACAATTCCTATAATTTTGTGTCTCTGGAAGGGGTAGAGTGTTTGATAGTTATGAGGTAAGGTCAACAATTTTTTATTAAATCAAGGCAAGACAATCTAAAAATATTAATTTAAATAAAATTTGTAATGAGGTAGTGAGTGATGAAGCTTTCGATGCCACACATGATGTGTGTGGGGTGTTATGGTGATAGGGCATATGTGTACATGCTTTGAGCTGTAGATATATGTCCGATTTTTCTTGCAAAAGCTCATGGTTCTCCGTAATCTATTCATTCAAGTGAAACCAAATAGTATCATGACTTGAGATAGCTCTATCTATTACTAAAGATAATGAGATATATAATAGACTATGTGTCCAACTGACATTATTATGAGTAAGTGAAATGTGAGCATCAAAGGTCTACAAGTTTACACTAGATGATGTCTATTCCCTAGTCGAAATAGAAGAGGATAGTCATGGATTTCATTATAGGTTTTCTAAGTACCATGGGGCAACATGACACTATTTGGATCATTAAGGACTGGCACACCAAGTCAACTCATTTCATTCTAGTTAGAGTATATTACAGCTCAAAGCAGCTTTCTAAAATATATATCAACGATATATTGAGATTAGATAGGTTGTTCTTTTCCATCATTTCTGATAGAGGAACCATTTCACCTCTAAGTTTTAGGATAGGTTACAGGAAAAGTTGGGTATCAAGCTCAATTTTATCACTGTTTTTAATCCTCATACTAATGGACAATCAGAAAGTACTGCTCAGGAACTTGAGAATATGTTAAGAATAGTGTGATTGATTTTGCTAAACACTAGATAAATTTTTATCATTATGTAAGTTTTCATATAACAAAATGGCTCCATTCAAAGCACCCTATGGGAAAGGGTGTAGATCACCCATAGGATGATTTAAAGTTGGTGAAGAAATCTCATAAGAAAATCAGATTCATTAAAGGTATGTTGTTGGCAGCACAAAGTAGGAAAAAGTATTATGTGAATCATAAGGTAAGGGACATGTCTTTCAAAATTAGTGAGCAAGTATTGGTAAAAGTATCTCTTATGAATGGAGTTATGAATTTTGGAATGAATATTAAGCTTTACCCTCGATATATTTCTTTATCTAAGGTTTTCGATTATGTGGGTCTAGTAGCTTAGATGTTAGAATTACCACCAAGCCTGTCAGGGATCCATCTGGTGTTCTATGTGTGAATGCTCAAGAAACACCATGGAGATATTGATTATATCATCAAATGTGACCCAGTGTTAATTGATAAGAATTATGAAAAGAAAGAGGATCTAATTGAAATTCTTAACCAAGATATTCAAAGATTGAGAATAAATAAAATTAGGTCTATAAAGGTTCAGTAAAAGAATCACCCGACAGAGGAAGTAACTTTGTAAATTGAGATGGATATCAAGACAAGTACACTCACTTGTTTTAGGATACAAGCACTCTCTTTCTTCTAGCTTACATTATTTTTCTTTTTTGAACATTCGGGATCAATGTTGATTAAATCGGTATTTGTTGTAATGACCCGTTCGGTTATTATATGTAAGTCTCGCATGCAAAATTTGGGTTAAGTTTTTTCCCAAATTGAGAGTTAGAAACTTTACGCTATGCTAGTCTTGGATGAAATCTGAGCTGGGTATGGTATAGGGTAATTTAGGAATGTATTAGAGTTAGTTGTTTTGATTTGATTTTATCATAGCTAAAATGATAAGGAATCCATAGGAATTGTCAAAAGTTAATTTGGGTGAGTAGAACTCCCGATATCTAATTTGAAATAAAGGGGTTGGTTTTAAATATCAAAATTTGAGGATATGTTGCAAAAATGGCAAAAATAGGATAAATACAGAGTTTTTGCCTCGACTACCCTATCTAGTTGTTGGAGGTCCGCTACTACTGTGCTACTATAGCAGGAATTTTCTCGCTATAGTGGGAGTAATCTTTGGCTAATCCTGCTATAACAGAGGGATCCCACTATAGTGAGTATGCTATAGTGGGATAGTACTACTATAGCGTGATATGCATTGATTAAAGCAAAAAATACCTCAAAATGTTATTTTCGTTCCACATTTTTATAAGGGATGGGAGAGGAAATTTTGGGTGAATTCCACCAAACTTTTATCAAGTTCCTTTATTAAGGTAAGTTAATCCCTTCCTTTAACTGGTTTTTCAATTATTAATCCTTAGAATCACTAGTTCATGGGCTTAGCGGAGGATTAAACTTGTCCTAGATGATTTTTTTGCGCAAATGTGTGAACTGAGTAGAAAACCTTTAGGTTTTTGTTAAAAATGGTTAATTTACTATTGCATACTTAGAATTCACCATTAAATCCATGTTATGGGTAGAAATAAGGTGGAGTGATATTAGAAAACCCTAGAATGGGAGGAATGATTAGGAATTTGGCCTTAGGGTTATGAGATAAGGTTGTAATCCTTTAATATACCAGGTCATTGTCTGAAATATTATCACGTATTATTTTTAGACCACAACCAAGCAAAAATTTAACGGAAAGGCACAACTCATGTTCAATAGAGTGGTTCAATCATGGATGGAGGTAGGTGATGATTTAATGTTGTTGAAACCAAATTTGACTTATGAGTGCATACTAACCATTTATTCATATATTGTTACAATGCCTGTTCAAATTAAGTAATTGGTTAATTGATATTTTAAATGTTTATTACATGCAATGAAGTTATTTTAAAAGTTTGTTGATTTTACAATTGTAATTTTGTTTCCATTTTAGTCGTGATTATTGTGATATCAGTTGATTATTATGGGATGTACTGGTATCTAGACATCTTTTCAAGATGTATATTATTATTGTGGGATATACTGGTATTTGGACATTTCATGAGATCGATTTATATAAGATTGATAGACACTAGATGTATGAGATTTTAGTACATGTACTAGAGTTTGTCCCCTGCAGGTCATGGCTAATGGGCATCCATAAGACTCTTAGAATATGTGTACAAGGTATTTGTGAGTGATAGTTCCATGAGAAAAATAGGTTTATGTGTTAACTTTTTATATTTGGTTCTTTGAGTAAATCGAATTTACGTCTTGATTTATTATATTTGGTTCCTTGAGTGAATAGAGATTTATAATTATTACCATTGTTTTTGTTGTAGTGAATCCTTGAGTAGTCCGAGCTAAATTGCATTGACATATCTCTTTATTTGTCTATTTAATTATGGTTTTTACAGATGGTTAGCATATTGTTGTTGATTTATGGTTTGCTAACTTGGATTCTTGTTGGTGGTCATGGTCTTGACTAGAGTTATTGTCCATTTTGACTTGTATTTGACAGAATTCTTTAGTGTTGTTGAACAAGGTTAAGTGTCATATACTTGAGGTAATGTCACAACCCGATTTATGAGTCATAATGGCACCTACTCCATCCTGCTAGTAGGTAAGACGAGCCATTGAGTGGAGCTAGAACCAATGGGCTAACTTCGTGGAAAATGGCCTAAAAGTCGGAAATTAACAATTAAAGATTCAAATAGCAATAATATAAACATGAAGGTCTAACAAAAAGATAGAAAACCAACAAGAATCTCAAAACTCAGTAATGCTGGTACTAATCTACTATAAAAGAATTACGAGTACTGAATAGTCAAATACAATCTGTCTCAAAGATGAAAGAATAGATATAGATAAATTTAAGGAGAAAAAAGTTACTCCAATTGCAAGAGCTCACACAATCTCTAAAATCAACTTAGCACGAACATCGAATCAACGACGATAACTAGTACTCTAATATGCACCAAAAGGGTACAGAAGTGTAGTATGAGTACCAAAACCATGGGTATTCAGTAGGCATCATCAGCTAAATGAGCAAAATCGTGATATAAATACGACAATATACAAGATAACATAAGCTACGTCAAGATAAAAGGGAAAACTTTGAATTAAGTTCCGACAATGCGGTAGATAAATAAGAAATGCATAAAGACAATAACATAAAGATAAGTCCATTATAGCTCCAAGATTGGCCCCCATAAGTCAATAAGTGTGGAAAGGTAAAAAAACCAATGCAGTCCCCCATAAGACTAGAGGGTAACATAAAAGAAATGAAGGAACCAAACAATTGTAAATCGACCGGCTAACATACTATAACAAAGAATCTATCCAAACTTTACTATCTCATATATAGTTCCCAATATCGGACTTTAACTGGAACTGAATAGAATCATTATTATTTGCTGGACTTGATTTAGAACTCAATAGTATCATCATCATTATCATTATTTGTCGGACAAGAATCGAAACTCATATTATCGAACTATAGCAACAAACTATATCAATTGGTCATATTGATAAACTAATACATAAGGTTATACCAATACCACACCTATTAAATCATACCGTTAACCATGCTCGTAAGCTATTTCACTGAGTATAATCATAAGTTATTCCAGTGATCCAATCCATATCTATGAATCATATCTATAAGCTCTAAACCATTTCTACAAGCAATATCACACTTATAAGCCATATCTTATCTACAAGCCATATCATATCTATAAGCCATAATATATCTATAAGTCCATATTATTAATTACGTCGTTGTCTAAATTAGTGTGCTTGTCAATAGGCCATATTAGCAATTAAATTCAGAAGCCATGCAAATATCTCGTATATAAGTCATTAATCATATTCGAATGCCATATTGATATGTCATATATAGGTCATTAATAAAAGCCGAAAGCCATATTAAATATATACATAAGCCATAGCATTTATATAAGCTAATTAACCTTTAATAAAGCCTATATCTATAGCATTAAGCATATCAATAGGCTATGCTATTAATTATATTCGAAAATCCAACCAATAATTCCACGTATAAATCAAAAATCGATCTTATGAATTATCCCCCTGATTATACATATGAGAAATACCATTAGAGATACTCGAGATTAGCATCAAATATTCCATATCCAACTAACATACTCAATAATTATATACAAACATACCATTAATAAGAGTATATTATGCGTAAATGAGTTGATATGGTTATCACTAGTTTTGTCCTAAGGTGCGACAAAGGGGCCCACTCCTAATCCCCAAAATTCCTATTAGGCAACTTATACCCCAAACTCGGCTAAGGTATCTATGTTCACTCCTAGATGTCAAGTAAGCCATAATTAGCACTAAGATGGTAATCTCTCTCAACCATGAATAACTAAGGCAATTCCCATAACTTAAGCAACTAGGGACAATTCTACTCTAACATGAATAACTAGGGTGATTTTACCTACCTTGAGTAACTAAGGCATTTCAATTCTAACTATATGTTGCAAAGCTCAATCCACCCAAGCCATGAATAACTATGCTAACTACTCCAAGTCTACAGTTGTAAGTTAGCCTAACGGCCCAATTAAACTAAATTCTCTTATTCATATTTCCAGCAACAAAATCCCACCCCATATCTTGAATAGTATCATAATTATACTATGAGATAAGCCAAGGCTACTTGGGCGCTAATGAAATCCCAATGAATACACTAAATCACCAGTTTTTCCTTCCAAAAAGCTTCCACAAGGTGTCACTCTATTAAAATCACAATCTACCCATACAAATAAGAACAATGATACCCATATTGCACTTTTGTGCTTTGGGTCTAAAATTATGTAAATATCCTAGGTGGGGCCCATATCTAGAAATTGCATTTCCAAAGACAACTCAATGTCCCTCTACGCTCAAGGAATATTTTACCTAAAAATGGGTGAATTTTGATCTATAATGGTGCTAAAATCAACCCACCAAGCTTATAGGGATTTTACGAAAACTATGAGAATTCTAGCTAAAAATTAATTTGAACTCACCACAAATTTAAAGGAGAAATGTATAACTAATCTTTATCCAAGCCCCCAAAACACCCACAAATGTTCTTCGTAGACGTTCCCACTTTTTAGGGTTTAGATATCTTTGAAATGGATGGGAAATGATGAATAAAGGGCTAAATAGGGAATTTAAACCCATTCCAAGTGCCTGGATATTTCTTATGTGAACTTTGGATTGCTTAGGTGATACTCGTGATCTAGAAAGCAGACCATATGCAATCATATAATCGATTAGGTGATATCTTGATGACTGAGAGGTTGCCACGTATGCAACATTAGTATCACTTACGCAGTAACTAGCCACTGCCAGGTGATTCACTTAAGCGACACCTCGGGATTTATTAGGAGTAAAGTATACATAAATGAATTATTCTACCCTATTAAATTTGACATTATGGATAAAATAGTGCAGGCAAAGTTTCCATCTGAGGTTATTTCACTAAAAAATAGGTCCCACGCCTATTTGTCATTTCTCTCAACTTCCAAACAATAACTCGAAATAAGCCCAGGTGTCTCGGGACCCAAACCAAGGGTCTACCTAACATAAAATAAATATTACGGAGCTATTGGAATAGTCAAAATTTCCTTATAAGTTTGTTTGACTGAAGTTTTCTCCATGTAGCAAATTTGAAATAGTTAAGGCTTCAAAATAGGAAATTGGCTCTAAAAATAAAATGAACTAACCAATAATAGAGCTATCAGTTCCAACAAGTCATAAATCACTTGGGGCTACTATAAGAAAGCTCTAAACGGTGATAATGAGTAGAAATTCAAAAAATGACCGGAAGGATCATTACAATATCTACTACTAAAAAAAGTATCGTCCATAAAAGTAAGGGAATAGGATGTACCTGTAACCTCAAACAACTAGATACTCGGTTTGCATATTGTTGTTGATCCCCTAAGTAGCCTCCTTCTCTGGGTGGTGTCTCTACTGAACCTTAACCACAGGAATCTCTCTAGTCCGTAACCTCCTGACATCACTAGCCAAAATAAGCACCGGCTCCTCTACTGACATGCCCCAATATCGAGCTATGTCGAAGGGGCACCTCAAGCCCCCATGAATCGGAGGTCACCACGATAACCCAACCTAATCATCATCACAACAACCATAATGGTCGGTGAATCCCGACCTTATTATAAGATAGCAGAAACATAAGGATAATAGTAAAAACTTAAACAATATCTAACATTCATTAATGTCAATAGTCTAGCCCATATACCCAAGTCCATGGTCATCCACAAAGCCTCTACCAAATCAGACTCAATAATATGTAGGGACATACCTTCGACAATAGTCAAGTATAAAATATACACAAGTCCATGACAAAGGATAAAGTGATGATAGATGGTACTTCTTTTGAAGTATGGAAGCTCACTACTTAAAGGTCAATACTCGAACGGCTCGAACACCCGATCACTATGTAAAAGAAGATGATAATACTCCAGCCCCTATGTCACATGGGGACATAGAGTCTGGAGATATTTAGCGGTTGGAGTGCTAGCATGTAACTTGAGGCTAAGGATAAAATAGTGCATTTATTCAATCCAAGTCAAACCATCATATGCAATCATATTTACATTAGGATAATAACATATAAAGACACATATACATATGTTTATAGAGCATGCCAAATTATAGGGGAAGTCATACTGATAATTCTTAAACCATTCATTCATGAGACATAGAGTGAAGAACATTCAAACTTCCATCTTACCGATTTTAGGAGCTTAAACTTCTATATTACATTGGTCAAGGGGATCCGAGTGTCAAATAAACTCGACCAATATAACTAGTTTAACTAATTCATTAGTCAGGGGACTCGATCCACACAAACAACCACATACTCAGACATTCAATTAGGCATGAAACTCTAATCACATGCTTACACATTCAATTATGCATGGAACACTAATCACATGCTCACACATTCAATTGGGAATGAAACACTAATCAGATAATTATGCATTCAATTAGGCATACAACTCTAATAACATGCTTACACATTCAGTTGGGCATGGAACTTTAATAACATGCTTACACATTCAGTTGGGCATGTAACTCTAACCACATGCTCACATATTAGGCAAGGGACTATAACCACCAAACATTTTATAAGGGTAGGTATTTTAATCTCAAGAGGTCTCTTTAAATAAGGGACTCTAACCATAAGCCATTAGATGAAGGAATTTAACACCAGTTCTTAGACGAGGGACTCTAACCAAAAGTCATTAGACGAGTGACTTAACCACAGGTCGTGTTATTACCATTATTCATCTATATTTAATGGATTGAACCCATTTAGGTAATTCTAGTCACCAAGGCTACATATCAACACCATAGGCAACCATATGGTCATTGCTGAACTATTTAACCATTAATCGTATAGATGGGACCAATTCCTTAGTTCATGATACAATGAAAGATCATTTATGGTCATCAAGACCTCTACAAAAAAGTCATTCCTCATTACTATTCTTACACACACCTTTTATTTAAACACAATCCAAGTTATGTTTTAGGGACCATGTCCTATTTAGCCAACCAACTATCAAAGACATCCACTTACTTCTTGCATGGCCAAAAAGGCCTTTAGCAACCATTTACCAAGCGTTCACATTCATTAACAACATCTTACCTCATTCATTTCCACTGGACACATACCATAAATACTCATTTGGCCTTCACACAACCATTTAACCACTAATCACTTTATTAGACTAAATGCCTTAATTTAATCATTATTCCATTCAATTTATAGTCATCAAGACCCACACAACTATTCACATTTCATTATCAAGCTTATAGCATATTTTCACCACATTTTAGTTCAACAATCTATTCAAATTTAATTTAGTGATTAGGATCTTTAATCCTTTATTACACATCTAAAAACAAGGTCATTAATTATACAATACATGGCTCACAATAGCTTCATGATATCATTTAACAATCATTCATGCTTATTAGTCCATTGCCCTAATTCAAAAGATCACCAACATATGACTAGACAATTCACTTAGACATTTTCACAAACACCTTATGTACATACCTTTAACAAGGCTACTTTCAAGGTAGAAATCATCAAGATTAGGGATACTCAAGACCCTCATATTAAACCACATACAAAAAGCACGTACATATGCAATTCATCATCAATAACATGTATAAACACAAGTCAAAGTAAGAAATAACATTATTCGTATTAGTCAACAAAACCCCTTTCATTTGATTTAAAAATCACCATGTACACTTACTAATCCAAGTGTAACATTATAATGCCTCGATTCGCTAAACCAAAATGCTACATAATGTTCATGACCCCGAAGGACTACAAGCTAACCCATGACTGATATCTGTACCTATAACCTATATAATATCTCATAAAATATGCAGAAACATGAACTGTAAAGCCATAAGATTCAATATTCATACATATCTAAAAAATATTTTATAACAATACCAAAAAGAAACATAAATACTAAAGTCTGAACATCTAATCTGACATCTAGTCTGAAAGCCTCTAACTAAACTGAATAAGAAGTTGATGGGACATGTCCCCAACTAACTCCAAATACTAAAATAACTAAAAACTGAAATAGAAATGAAATTATCATGTTCTCTAATGATGAGGACTCACGTCTAACTCTGACTGCTATTCCTGGAATCTACTGCTGATTTGGAACTCATGCTTCTGAACCTACGATGTAACATAAGAGAATACACTATAGCGTAAATGCGTCAGTACGTCTGAATGTACTGAGTATACGAGTAAGGTAGGCTAAATAAAAAGAGTTATATGCATGAAAAATAATGACTGATATGAACGTGAGAGTACATACATGCATACGTAATTATAACTGAACTCGTGGAGATACTGACTACAGAGTCTGAATACTGACAACATGAGTGTACTAATAATGAGATTATGAAAGACTGAGTTTACTGATATTGATATGTAAATCCTAATAAGTGATGGATCTGATACTGTATTACTAATATAGTAAGAGATTGATATTGCATTACTAATAAATGAATGATTGTTTTGGACAGTTTGAATTATGAAAAAATGGTCTGAGTGACTGTATCTGACAGTCTTAAAGCTGAGTATTAATAGCATAAGTGACTGTATCTGACAGTCCATAAATCTGAAGGAAACTATCGGAGTTCAATTCTATTTTTGAGTTGACTATATCTGACAGTCCTGATATACAAAAATCTGAAGAACTATCTAAGTTCTTTACTGAGACTGGGTAGCTATAGCTGACAGTCCTAAAATCTGTAACTGAAAATGTGGGAAGTAGTTATCTAACCGAAATGCCCTAAATACGCTATAATAGCTAAGTTGGGGTCTAATCTCTGCCCCGACTGGAGGGGTGTCAACACCGCGCCATTGGTAAGGACAACTGTGAGAACCATATACTGGCAGGTACCCAATAAGAATGGTAGGAACCCGAAACAGATGGGTTAATCCACCTCATCAACCCTAATCTGATGGGTTAACATGTCTCAACCTACACTGGCTACGTAGTTTTGGAACACAAAGATGACTACTAAGAATCACACCCTAAACTGGTGGGAGAGTTCCCATCCTTGGGTTAACTCATTGCTAACTTCTACTCCCATGTGAAGGACACTAAACTGAATAACTAAGCTAAACTGAATAACTAAACTGATGCTGATTAACTGGACTGATACTAGTGGTATTTTTTAGCATAACTAAACTAAGTTTACTGGATTCCAACAACTGATGAAATGTACTGAGTTCTGAGGACTAGTAGAGAGTACTGAAATTACTGAGATTGACTGTGAATACTGAGGTTACTGAGGTTACTCAGCATTGAGATTACTGAGATTACTGGGCTACCGAGATTACTAAGATTTCTGAGTTTTCCTGAGTCATATGACTGACTGAATTCTACAGGTCATTGCTTGACTGAGAGTACCATGAAAACATGACATGGCTCTAGGCATACAACTATATTTTTTGGGTACAAGAACCCCCAGTACTCGATGGAAGGAAAATGACACAACTTGAATTTCTTGAGTACACGACCATCAAAATAATCCATAATACATGAGTAGGGGATTTCATGAAGTACATGGCCATCATAATATCTATCATGAATATAAGTGCTTATAATCAAGTCATAAATCTCATATTCTAATATCATGGGCATTCCGATAACATATACTATTCATAGTAAGGGCATGGAAACCATTCAAGAATAAGGGAACGGCAACATATAACATTTAGTTCATATTGTAATGATTTGGGGATATTAAACTTCATGTATTTATTCAACATCTCAAACATGGTAGGAAAAGCATGGATATAATTTGCATACATAATTCATATCTTCATCATCATACATGCTTCATGCCACTACCATAAGAATACATAATTAGCATGAAAATTCATATTGAAGGGTATCGCTAACATGGATTTGTCATGTGAATATCATGGAATCATGTAAATAGGAATTTCTAGCATACTAGGCATTTTATCAAATACCTTGCATGCATTCTTTAAGGCATAGGTGGATTTTGTACTTAGATTCTATTAAACCACCCAAAGTTCATGATTTTCAACCAACAACCACATATATTTCATGAAAACATCCTTATATATCATCTTGAAACTTAAACATCCATCATCAACATGTACATATTCATATCACCATAAAAGGTTTACAAAATAACATTTAAAAGCATGATTCTTGAGCTCTATGAATGAATTGAATCCATAGATGAACACTACGCATACATTCGAAGGGAGGTTCTTGATGATTGATGGAGGAATTTCCTTGAAATTGGATCTTCAAACTCAATTGTACAACCCTAGTTGTTTTTCTCTTTTAGTGCTCTTGGATGATGAGCTTTGAGATGTTAATAGGGTTGTAATGTATTTAGAAGCTATATATTTCGTAGGGTTAAGTCTAGGGACGTGTAAGGAGTGTTAAAAGACTTAATTACCCTTAAAATAACTCAAAACAGAGTGATTTGGGTACCTGGAAGTGACTTAAGCGGTGCCGTAGTTATTGCCTAAGCTAGGTTAGGCGGCGCCTAACCAATCGCCTATACTTGGGTTGGGCTGCGCCTAACCAATTGCCTATCCTTACTGTCTCTCACAGAAATGGGCATAACATTTCACTTGGGTATTGGATTAAGGTGAAATTGGTATTGTTGGAAAGCTAATTCAATTATCTAAAATTTGTAGGGTAGAAATATGCAGAAATACCACATTAACATCAAGTTATACTCATTCAAAGATAACCCTTGCAAAATCGAACACTAAAACTTGATGGATCCAAAAACTCTTAGCTTGTATTACCCTAAGAGACTCATATGAACATACTTAATGTATTATAAGCTATATTATCGATAGGATACTCATTGTAAGTCATGCACTAAAATTCTACTTACAGGATAGGAGGTTTCATACATAGGAAAAATGGTTCGTCTCCTAGCTTAGAAACATAGAGGGTATTACAATATCTCTCCCTTGGGAATATTTGTCCTCAAATGGAAATTAACTAAAGAGGGAGAGATGATAAGATGAAGTACGTACAATACATACACTACTGAAACATGGGTTCATGACTAGAATGACTGAAAGCTGAGCACAACATACTGAACATGCATATCTGATGCATGGGAAGCTGATTCATGAATATAAGACTGAGAATTCTAATGAAGTGAGTTTTCTCAAAATGAGAATGAATATCTGATGCACAACTGAAAGGATGAATCCATGCATATCTGATGCATGATTATATGACTGACATAATACGTAAATGCATAATTGAAAGTACTGATAAGCTGATCACACATATCTGATGCGTGAATTCATGACTAAACATACTCATGAACATGCAATGGTAAAGGTATCAAGTTTGAACTAAAAACTGAGCATGGAACTGAATACCAAGTTTGGCACTGAAATATTAACATGAGAACGAGTAAGTTTAAGGAAAACTGTTACCTTGAACTGAAAAGACCAATAAGTTTGAGATTAATTACTCCATATGCATGATTGGAAACATAAGAACATAACTGATTTTGGGACGTGGTAGATATACTGAATATCATGATCTAAACTAAATCTTGAAAACATGGCATACGAATTAAGTTGGAGCTTGAGGGTTATCTTATGAGTACCCCTTCTCCAAATTGGATTCATCAAAAGAAAACAGAGCAGCATGTTTATGTCATAAAAGTTTGGGGGTATGATGTATCTTCCCCTTGAGACACTATGACCCTCAAAGAATACTTACTTGGATGAGTTACTGAGGGAAATTGAGGCGATATTCAAAACACCTAGGAACTGAGTCATGACTGAATAACTAGGATCTGAAAATGAGACATGATACATAAACTGAGCTGAATACGAGTGCATAAATACACTAACTTATCTGATTAACTGAATAACTGATAGTTGAATACTGGATCTGCAAAGCTAAACTGTACTTAGCCTAAATAGCTGGGTTGAGATTTTTGAGTTTTATGGAGATAAGGACTAACTGAGTAGAATGAGGTATCTGAGCATGGATTCATGAAGTCTGTATTATTTTCAAATGGGAGACCAAGCATACAACATGGATCTGAGGTATTCTATAAACTGGGGCACTGAAACATTGGTAACTAAGTACTGACAACCTGAATGCTATGGTCAAGCATGTCTAGAACTAAACTGAGTTTCAAATCTGGTTATTGAACTGAAGATGACATTATAACTAAGCCTATAGCTAGTACAGAATTACTGAATTCAAGGACTGAACACTGATCACTGAGTGCTAGATACTGAAACTATAATTGAGTTGGCAACTGAGTTTTTGATGGCTACATGCTGGGGACTGACATAAGTCAAGGATCTAAATGTACACTTACACTTTGTACTTTCCCAACTTTTAAATACAACCCCTTGCTAGACACTTACTTGCACATTTATCATGACATTCAAGCCTATCTTTACAACTACACCCTCGTGCAAAGTAAGAATGCAACAATCTTCTCTTATCTAAACAATTACTCATCACTACACTGATCCAAAAGGAGAGCTAACTGGAGGAGTAAATCAGGAGGACCCAAAACTTGAATAGATACAAACTAAACTTGACACATGACTAAAACTTGAGGAATAAAATATCAATAGTTTGGATTTACCAATAAGGTCTGAACTGAGGATATACATAACATAGTCTAAATGTATCTGATCTGTAGGGGCATAGCATGAGTCATGGAAGCTAAGTATACTGGAAAGAATGATATCCGTACATGAGTCATGAGCTTCATGACTTGAGTCTAGAGTTTCTATACTCATGGGACATAATTCGTAATACTGAGGGAGCTAGAACTAAACCCCTTATACTGGGAACTGAAGGTGCACATAATCCCATGGAAAGTGCGTGAAAGTAGATTATGCTCATTGAACATAACTCATACTGCGAAGTAAAAGGGACTCCTTATGGTGGAAATTGAATTCATACATAATTATGGAAAAAGAGATACATAAGCATGGTTTGTGACCATAGAGTTGTTATGTAAGACCTGAGTGGATTTCGTGATAGCTAAAGTACAAATCTTTGTACTGAGAAGAGAATTGGTTGGGAATCGTCTTCCCTTATTGCTTTTCTATACATACTGGCACTGTTACTAGAATCTTGAGAGTCTGACTTGGTCACTTGATCTACCATCACATACCTACATTGTGTTTAACACCTGCCTATCTTACTAAACACATCATCTGATTATGTTTCCTCATATACTGCTAATATCATATTCAAACCTTCATGCTGAATTTTGAGTCAATAAACTTAAGTTTTTAGCTCGTACTATTCAAGCCTACTGATGATATCCCCATGAATACATAATCTGATCAAATAGAATAATAATATCCCAACTCTACTACTACTAAATTTCTGGGTTCAAGAATGAGTTCTCATGATCATGAATAAAATTTGTATGACCTTGGAACAATAATGAACTGATGGGATACTTTTTCAGTTTGTGGCTAATCCCATAACTGACTGTAAGGACTGTCTGAGAAATCACTATCTTTAGGACTTTGAACTTTATTGTTTCTATTACCGTAAAAGTAAGGTAAAATGTACATGAGGAGTGCATGATATGAATCTACATGGTTTCCTTATAGAAACTTGCTATAGCACGATCTTGAGACATAAAATAAGGGAAATTGTTCCTAAAACATCTCATAGCCTCCTGCACATAAGTGTGGTGCACAACACGCCCATGTACAAGACTCTACTTGATGCAGCTTTCAGACTTCCTAGGACATTATTAAACCTTAGGCTCTGATACCAAGTTAGTAACGCCCCGATTCGCTGAATCCAAATGCGACACGATGTTCAAAACCCTAAAGGACCACAAGCTAACCCATGACTAATATCTGTACCTATAAACTATATAATATCTCATAAAATATATGGAAACATGAACTATAAATCCATAAGGTTCAATACTGATACATATCTGAAAAATATGGTATAACAATACCAAAAAGAAACATAAATACTGAAGTCTGAACATCTAATCTGACATCTAGTCTGAAAGCCTCTAACTAAACTAAATAAGGAGTTCATGGGATATATCCCCAACTAACTCTAACTACTGAAATAAACTGAAAAATGAAATAGAAATTAAATCATTATGTCTTCAAAGGATGAGGACTCACGTCTAACTCTGACTGCTGATCCTAGAATCTACTGCTGATTTGGAGCTCATGCCTCTGAACCTCTGGTGTAACATAAGAGAAAGCACCATAGCACAAATGCGTTAGTATATCTGAATGTACTGAGTATACGAGTGAGGTAGGCTAAATGCAAAGGGTTATATGCATGAAAAATATTGAATGAAATGAACATGAGAGTACATACATGCATACATAACTGTAACTGAACTTGTGGAGATACTGACTACTGAGTCTGAATACTGATAACATAAGTGTATTGATAATGAGATTCTAAAAGACTTAGTTTACTGATATTGATATGTAAATCACTAATAAGTGATGGATCTGAATCTGTATTACTGATATACTAAGAGATTGATATTGCATTACTGATAAATGAATGATTGTTTCTGACAATTCGAATTATAAAGAACTAGTCTAATTGACTGTATCTGACAGTCCTGAAGCTGAGTACTGATTGCATGAGTTTTTATAACTTTTGTAATTGATAGCACAAGTGACTGTATCTGACAGTCCATAAATCTGAAAGAAACTATCTGAGTTCAATTCTATTTCTGAGTTAACTGTATCTAATAGTCCTGATATACTGAAATTTGAAGAACTATCTAAGTTCTTTACTGAGATTGGGTAGTTATAGCTAACAGTCCTGAAATCTGTAACTAAAACTGTGGAAAGTAGTTATCTAACCGACATGCCCTAAATACGCTATAATAGCTAAGCTGGGGTCCAATCTCTGCCTCGACTGGAGGGGTGTCAACACCGCGCCACTGGTAAGGACAACTGTGAGAAACCTATACTGGCAGGTACTCAATAAGAATGGTAGGAAACCTAAACTGATGGGTTAATCCACCTCATCAACCTTAATTTGGTGGGTTAATATGTCTCAACCTACACTGGCTACGTAGTTCTAGAACACAAGGATGACTACTACGAATCACACCCTGAACTGGCGGGTGAGTTCCCATCCTTGGGTTCACTCGGTGCTAACTTCTACTCCCATCTGAAGGACACTGAACTGAATAACTAAGTGAAATGAATAACTAAACTGAACTGATTAGCTTAACTGATACTAATTAACTGGACAGATACTAGTGGTATTGTTTAGCAGAACTAAACTAAGTTTACTAGATTCTAATGACTTATGAAATGTACTGAGTTCTGAGGAATGATTGAGAGTACTGAAGTTACTGAGATTGACTGTGATATTGACGTAGCTGAGGTTACTGAGCACTGAGATTACTGAGATTACTGGGCTACTGAGATTACTGAACTTTCTGAGTTTTCCTGAGTCACATGACTAACTGAATTCTACAGATCATGGCTTGACTGACAGTACCATGAAAACATGACATGTCTCTAGGCACACAACTATATTTTTTGGGTATAGGTACCCCCAGGACTCGATGGAAGGAAACTAACACAACTTGAATTTCTTGAGTACGCGACCATCAATAACAATCTATAATACATGAGTGGGGGATTTCATGAAGTACATGGCCATCACAATATCTATCATGAATATGCGTGCTTATAATCAAGTCAGAAATCTCATATTCTAATATCATGGGAATTCCGACAACATTTACTATTCATAGTAAGGGCATGGAAACCATTCAAGCATAAGCGAATGACAACATGTAACATTTAGTTCATATTGTAATGATTTGGGGATATTAAACTTCATGTATTTATTCAACATCTCAAACATGGTAGGAAAAGCATGGATATAATTTGAATACATAATTCATATCTTCATCATCATACATGCTTCATGCCACTATCATAAGAATACATAATTAGCATGGAAATTCATATTGAAGTGCATAGCTAACATGGACTTGTCATATGAATATCATGGAATCATGTAAATAGGAATTTCTAGCATCCTAGGCATTTTATCAAACACCTTGCATGCATTCTTTAAGGCATAGGTGGATTTTATACTTGTATTATATTAAACTACCCAAATTTCATGATTTTTAACAAACAAGCACATATATTTCATGAAAACATCCTTATATATCATCTTGAAACTTAAACATCCATCATCAACATGTACATATTCATATCATCATAAAAATTTTACAAAACAACATTTAAAAGCATGATTCTTGAGCTCTATGAACGAATTAAATCCATAGATGAACACTACGCATACCTTGGAAGGGAGGTTCTTGATGATTGACGAAGGAATTTCCTTGAAATTGGATCTTCAAGCTTAATTATGCAACCCTAGTTGTTTTTCTCTTTTAGTGCTCTTGGATGATGAGCTTTGAGATGTTAATAGGGTTGTAATGTGTTTAAAAGCTATATATTTCGTAGGGTTAAGTCTAGGGACGTGTAAGGAGTGTTAAAAGACTAAATTACCCTTAAAATAACTCAAAAAGGAGTGATTTTGGCACCTAGAACTGACTTAGACGATGCCCAAGTGATTGCCTAAGCTAGGTTAGGCGGCGCCTAACCAATCGCCTATGCTTGGGTTGGGCTGTGCCTAACCAATTGCCTATCCTTACTGTCTCTCAAGGAAATGGGCATAACGTTTCACTCGGGTAATGGATTAAGGCGAAATTGGTATCATTGGAAAGCTAATTCAATTATCTATAATTTTGTGGGTAGAAATATGCAGAAATACCACATTAACATCGAGTTATACTCGTTTAAAGATGACCCTTGGAAATTCGAACACTAAAACTTGATGGATTCAAAAACTCTTAGCTTGTATGACCTTAAGTGACTCATATGAACATGCTTAATGTATTATAATCTATCTTATCTCTAGGATACTCATTGTAAGTCATGCACTAAAATGCTACTCATAGGATAGGAGGTTTCATACGTAGGAAAAATGGTTCGTCTCCTAGCTTAGAAACATATGGGGTATTACAAAAATACATGGGTTTAGAGTTATTTGATAAGGGGAAGATGTAGATGCCTTAAACAAGATGATCTATCAAGAACTTGACTCCTCTTTATCTTCTAGATGAGCATTCTTTAAATCCTAACCTCCAATCTTGTTTCAAGAAACTTTGAGAGTTATTGAGAGACAATTTAGGATGTTTGATACACTCAAAATGTGTTTAAGGAGGCCATATAAACTTGTATATTGAAGGGACTTTAGGTTTAGGGTGTAGGAAATGACAACAAGGCCCCTAGTTAAAAGATGAAAATTGGTTGTCCAGGTGGGTACGACTCACTTGAGCCAATAGTACCCTAGGGTACGACTGGTACCTTGAATCAAACCCTAGGCCCCACCTAGGTCATCTTCACTGATATTTATACTACTACACACCCTGGAGTCGTATCCAAAGGATACAAATCATACAGTAGCCATACACAACACTCGTACCCAAAAGAGTCCATCTACACTAAGTGTCAAGCTCTATATAACTTACCTAGGTATGACTCATACCGTAGTATGCAAGTGAGGGAAGGCCAAGTTGTATAGAGGACAGAATGCTACCCTCTAGGTTGCTGAAGGTATGATAGGAGAGGGAAAAGTGGGTACTACTTGTATCCAAAAGGTACAAGTGGCTTGCAAAATCGTACCTTGGACAATATTGAGTGTTTCATTCTCCCCCACTTAGTATCATTCGTCCTTGAATGACGTGTAAGGCAAACACATTCACAAGTTAATAGGTAACAAAACATCAAGCCAACCTTTAACCACGTTAGAACACAAGGCATACAACAAGAATAAGACACGTATAATTATTATTTCCAATCGACTATTCATTTTAATTGCCGTAGGATTCCAACTCATCATTTATCAAAGATACTCATTCGATTCAAAGCTTAGGAGAATAAACCCATCGACTTTCAAGGATATAAGAAAACTCAAGCATTAGGAACTTTAATCCTTTGTTCAATGAAGAAATAAATCAATCCTAAGCAATGGGGATTTTTAACTCATCATTTTTCGAAGAGATAAACAAAGTTAGGAACTCCTACACACATCTCAGGAATGAGCTTCTAGAACGAGAAAAAAAATTAATGCAGATACTTGGACTTCATGTTTTCCTCTGCCTCCCAAGTATCTTACTCAGACTATTGGTTCCTCCATATAACCTTCACCAAAGCCACTTCTATCATTTAAAACCGATGAACTTACCGATCCAAGATCCTTAGCGGGATACCCCCATAGGGGAAAAACTCTGGAATACCAACACCCTCCAAGGGAATAATCAATGAAGGATTACCTATGCATCCTCGAAACATAGAGACATGGAAAACCAGGGAAATGGAGTTCAATTAAGAAGGAAACCCCTCTTATAGGCACATTGCCAATCCCTTTCGAGACCAAATGGGAACCAACATAACAGAAACTAAGCTTACCCTTTTTACCAATTTGTACTGCTCTTTTTATGGGAGACACCTTAAAAAATACCCAATTAGTAACACCAAAATTTTAACCCCTACGTCATACACCCGGATAGGACTTTTTGTGACTTTGAGTGGTTCTCAACCTCTCACAAGTCGCCTTCACCTTTTCTAATGCTTGGTGGACTAAATTGGGGTCAAGTAACTTATCCTTATAAACTCCATACCATCAAATAGGAGAACGACAACTCCTACCATACAATGCCTCAAAAGGAACTATGCCAAACCTAGAGAGCATATTCAATTCTATTTAGAGTTTATCAAGATACCTCACTATGAGAGTCTAAATCTAGCCATACACTACCTCTATATTCCAGCTTATCCAAAACTAAAGGGAGCAAACATAAGCCATTGGGTTCTATCCTTACATTCAACCCAAACACTACTCTACTCTTTTACCCTTACAATATGGACACCATGAGTAGATGGCATGGAAAAACTATAACCAACCATTATAGCCAAAATCACCAACATAGGCTTAAAACCCAAAACCATAACACAACTATGCCATAAAGAACAATCCATACACTTGTCTTCCCAGACTTCTTAGGTACCCAACACAAGAAGGGTCATGGAGGAACTAAAGTGCAAGGACCACTCACTCCAATCTAGGCAATACCCTTAGTAGAGACACGACACTATAGGTATGAAGTGCTTCATTATAACCACGTAGGTCATTAATGAGATCCATCCCAAAACAATAAACCAAAAGAGGATTATATAGGATTGGGACCAAGAGACACACCACCACATACCTTTTTGGGGATCTACCATGATCCTTTCACTAGAGATTGATTACATGACCAAGAAAAGATACGAGTTTCAACCAAAACTCATACTTAGAGAACTTGGAATACAAATGAAGATCCTTTAAAGCTTGCAATAGAGCCAGAGTTGATCGACATAATCCGCCTCACCCTTAGAATAGACTAAGATGTAATCAATAAAGACAATTACAAACATGTCCCAAAAATGGATAAAAGACCCTATACATCTAGTCCATGAATGTTGTTTGGGCATTGGTCAACCCAAAGAACATGATAATAAAGTCATAGTGATCACACTGGGAATCACCTCGGGAAACTCATTAACCAGGAGAAAGGATTCTAGAGTAGGCTCTTCCAATTTAGAATTTTTAACTTGGACCAAATGATATAAACACCCCTTTGAAATCAACATTTTGGGCTTTGAGATTACAAATAAACCTTCCCTTAGGCTTTAAGTAACCACCTCTCCATACAATGATGGATCATTAGGGAATTTAAACATGAACCTACGGGTTTGACAATCTAAGGAAGCATATCATGAATGCAACCAATTTATCCCTAGAATAACATTAGAGTCAACCATCTGCGACTTTATCTAGTCTATAAGAGTTTCTTTACCACTAATAGATATGATACCCCCTATAGACCTTTTTAATAATCTCAGAGTCTCTTACTAGGGTAGAAATAGAAAAAGAAATAGATAGATTCCTGGGACCACAATCACGATGCACAACCACCTGTGGAGTTACATAAGAAACAATAGACCCTTGATCAAGCAAGCAATACACATTATGAGAGAAGAGTTTTAAACATACCCACGTCAGTATTTGAAATTACCTTAGGCTCTCGAGGGATAGTAAGAGGATTGAGATGGTCTTGACCAATGTCGGAGTTAGAAGTGGTACCCCTTAATGCAGAAGCTAGAAAAATGGTAACCGACATCCTTTTTGACCAAGTGGTAGCATTATAGGACACTTCCGTTGAATATGACCCAATTGACCATATTTAAATCACTGATTCAATCCTTCCTCAAAACAACCATGGTTTGATTGACTGCAAAACTGACAAGAAGGATAGGTGAGTGAAAATCGAACCCTGCTAACATAATCTTGGGCACCTTATGCCTTACGAGCATTATCAATCTAAAGTCCCCCACCTCCTAATGGGTTTGAGTAGGGAGCACTATATGTGAAAATAAAACTATAACCCACCAAATACTTTCTTTTGGACCACTTTTGACCAACCTAAGCCAATAGAGCAAAGGAGAGATGAAACCTAGCATTTTGAGATAACAGAGAAGAAGCATCACCCCCAATAGTAGTAGTAGTAGGAATAGGTGGAACCCCATGAGGAGAGTTAGATGTCAAGACCCTTCATCGGGTTTGAATCCTAGAAGTTGGACAAGCATTGTACATATTACCCCCAGTCGGGACATAAAGGTTTTCCCGAACATCAAATCTCCTTAGATATATGATCTGAAATTTGAGTAAGCAAAAATCAAAGAAATCTAAGACTTTAGACTCTATATAGCTTGAGATTAAAAAAAAGGGGGAAAATTCCTATATATCTCATAGCCCTTCTCTTACAAGTGTGGTGTGTCTTACACCGATAAAAGAGACTCTAATTGATACGGCTTTATGGACTGCCAACTGACCATGAACCTAGGCTATAATAACAACTTGACACACCCTAAAATTGGGCCATGTTGTATGGGAAACTTAAGCCTACATGTATCGGAGGTCGCCCTAGTAACCCAACCTAATTATCATCATAACAACCACAAGGGTTGTGGAATCCCGACCTTATTATTATATAGCAGAAACATAAGGATAATATTCAAAACATAAACAATATCTAATATTTTATTAATGTCAATAGTCTAGCCAATATACCCAAGTACACAGTCATCCACAGAGTCTCTACTAAACCAGAGTCAGTAATATATCGAGATATGCCCCCGACAATAGCCAAGTATAAAATCTATACAAGTCCATAAAAAATGATAAAGTGATGACGGAAGGTATGTCTTCTGAAGTATGGAATCTCACCACATCAACGTCAATGCTCAAACTACTCGAGCACCCGATCTCTGCGTAGAAGAGAAAAATGCTTTGTCCTCAATGTCACTAGGGACAAGTGTTCAAAGATGGTTAGCGGTTAGAGAGCTAGCATGCAACTCAAGAATAAGGATAAAATAGAGCATTTTTTCAATCCAAGTCAAAACATCATATGCAATCATATTTACATTAAGATAAGCATATGTGAAGACACATATACATATGTTTATAGAGCATGCCAAATTATGGAAAAAGTCATAAAAATTATTCTTAATGAATTTATTCATGAGACATGGATTGGAGAACTTTCAACATTCAACCTTACTAATTTTAGGAGCTTAAACTTCTCTATTACATTAGTCAAGGGGAACCGAGCCTCAAATCAACTCAACCAATTTAACTAATTTAACAAATTCATAGTCAAGGAACCTGATCCATATACACAATCAATTAAGTTTGGGACTATAAGCACATACTTACACATTCAATTGTACATGGAACTCTAATCGCATGCTTACACATTCAATAAGGCATAGAACTCTAATTGCATGCTCACATGTTTAATTGGGCATGGAACTCTAATCATGTGGTTACACATTTAATTAGTCATGGAACTCTTATCACATCCATACATATTCAGTTGGGCATGAAACTCTAATTCCATGCTCTCATAGTAGGTAAGGGATAATTTGCATAAGCCATTTCATAAGGTGACGTATTTTTACCTTAAGAGATCTTTTTTGATAGGGACTACAACAACAATCCATTAGATGAGCGACTCTAACTATAAGTTCTTAAATGAGGTACTTTAACCACAAGTCATTAGAAGAGGGACATGAACCCAAGTCATATTATTATTAGCATTTGTCGACATCTAAACTCTTAACCCATTAGCTCATGTATTAACATCAATACAATTCATTTCGACATTATGGGATTGAATCTATTTAGGTAATTCTAGACACCAAGGCAATATATAAACACCATAGACAACCGTATGGTGTTTGACGACCCAATTTTCCATTAATCATATAGATGGTTCCAAGGGCTTAGATCACAAAACAATGTAAATGAATTTATGGTCATCAATACTTCTACAAACCAATCATTCCTCATTACTATTCTTACACACACATTTCATTTAAACACAATTCAAGTTTATGTTTTAGGGACTATGTCCCATTTAGCCAACCAACTATGAAGTACATCTACTTACTCTTTTCATGGACAATAAGGACTTAAGCAACCATTTACCAATTGTTCACTTTCATTAACAACATCTTACAACATTCATTTCCACTAAACCAATACCATAAATACATATTTGGCCTTTACATAACCAGTTAACCACTAATAACTTCAATAGACTAAATGCCTTAATTTAATTATCATTCCAGTCAATTTATGGTCATCAAGACCCACACAACTATTCACATTTTATGAGCAAGCATATACCACAATCTCACCATATTTTAGTTCAACATACTCTTCAAATTCAATTTTGTGATTAGGAACTTTAATCCTTTATTAGTCATCTACCAACAAGGTTATGAATTATACAATACAAGGCTCACAATACCTTGATGCTATTATTTATAAATTATTCATGATTCTTGGGCTATTGCCGTAACTAAAAACATGACCAACATATGACTAGAAAATTCACTTAGACATTTTAAAAAACACCTTATGTGACTACCTTAAACAAGGCTATTTTCATGATAAAAATCATCAAGATTCAGGTTACTCAAGACCCTCATGTTAAACAATATACAACAAGCACCCACATATGATATTCATCATCAATAAAATGTATAAACACAAGTCTAAGCAAGAAACAACATTATTCATCATTAGGCAACAAAACACTTTTCATTTGATTTCAAAATCATTATGTACACTTACTAATCTAAATGTAAAAAACATCAGTTTATAGGTATTTGACAAGGGGAAGAGGTACATACCTTAAACAAGATGATCCATCAAGAACTTGACTCCTATTTGTCTTTTAGATAATCATCCTTCAAATGCTAGCCTCCATTCTTGCTCCAAGAAACTTTGAGAGTGTTTGACCTACAACACCAACTGATATTCAAAGCTTCCTGGATCTAGCTAGTTACTATAGGAGATTTGTGGAGTGTTTTTCGACCATAGACTCCCCATTGACTAAATTTACCAAGAAGAAGGTCAAGTTCTTGTAGTCGGATATGTGCGAAATTAGTTTTGAGAAGTTGAAAGATAAATTGACTTCTTCTCTAATTTTGACCTTAGTCAAGAAAAATAGTTATTTTGTGGTATATTGTGATGCTTCTCGCATTGGTCTTGATTTTGTGTTGATGCAAATGGTAGGGTGGTGGCGTGTGCTTCTAGTCAATTGAAAGTTCATGAGAAGAACTACCCTACTCATGAAGAACTACCCTACTCATGAGTTAGAATTGCTAGTCATGGTCTTTGACTTGGAGATTTGGCAGCATTATCTCTATGTTGTTCAGGTAAACATCTTCTCTGATCATAAGAGTCTTCAGCATTTATTTACTCAAAGGGAATTGAATCTTCAAAAAAATAGGTGTCTTGAGTTGTTGAAACACGATGATATTAGTCTTCATTACCATCGGAGTAAAGTTATCAAAAGTCCTATGCGGATATGCGGCGTAGGGACCTTGAGTTTAGTGTTGGCGATTGGATGTTCGTGAAGGGAGTAATGCATTTTGGTAAGTAGGGGAAATTTAGTCCCCAACATGATTGTCCCTACTTTATTATGAAAGGGTTCACAATGTTTCCTATGAGTTGGAGTTTACTTCTAATAGGGATTCCATTCACCCGATTTTCCATGTCTCTATGTTGAGGAAATGTGTGGATGATACTTCTTTGGTTGTTTCCTTGAAGGGTGTTGGTATTTCAAAATTTTTGTCCTATGAAGAGGTCAGGTGAGGATCTTGAATCAGCAAGTTCACCGCTTACAAATGGAAGAGGTGGCTTCAGTGAAGGTCCTATGGAGAATAAAAAGTCCGAGGAAGCTACTGGGGAAGCGAAAGAAGACATAAAGTCCAAGTATCTGTATTTGTTTCCCGTTCAGGAAACTCGGGATTTATGTTGGAGTTAATCTTCTTACCTTGAGTTATGTCTTGTCTATACAATATTTCAAGTCCTCAAACTTTTAATTTATTTATGTCTTGCTAGACCTTAGGTTCAAGACCCCAATGCTTTGAATTGATTGTGTCTTTGTCAAATGATTGGTTTAAGTCCCTAATACCTTGAGTTGATTCATGTCCTTGATAGATGATAGTTTCGAGTCCCTAGTATTTTATTTGAGAAATTATTTTTGATAATTCAGTGGTTTAAAGTCCCTAAGTTGAAAAATAAGTGAGTGTTTTGATAAGTAGTGGGTTTGAGTTCGAAAGTTAATAAAATAAATAGTCGATTGATAATGAGCATGATATGTGTTGTGTCTTTGTTGTGGGCTTGTTCCTAACTTGTTTAAAAAGTTGGTTTTATGTGTAATAAATGTGTTAACTTGTGCTTATGCTGGCCTTACCCGTCATTTAAGGACGAATGATCCAAGTTGGGAGAATTGAAACACCTAGACTTTGAACCATTTAAAAATTCCATCATGACATGTCTCTAGACTTGGTACGACTAAGGGTACCACTCATACCCTTTGGATCGGATTTGGTGACCCCCTCTTGTTCCCTAGGTAGTGTGGTGAGGGTTAATCACTGTCCTAGGTATGAGTTAACCGCACCTTAAGGTATGAGTCAACCAAAACCAATCGAATAGAGTGTTATCTTTAACTAGAGTGGACTGTTTTTGGTACGACTAGTAGGTATTTTTTAGGGCATGAATCTTAACCCTTGTATATGATTCAATAGTGTGGAGTCATACCCTAACCAGTATAGATAACTAGGAGAATCCTAGGGTCCGATTTAGGGTACCATTCGCACCATAGGGTATGGTTGACTCAAGTTAGTCATTCCCAATGTCGCGGACATTTTCCATCTTTCATTTGAGGACCTTATGGTCATTTAATAACCTCAAAACCCTAATTCCCCTAACTATATAAGTGTATATGGACTCCTAAAACTCATTTTTTTAGTGGATCAAACATACTAAACTCTTTCTCAAACACATTTGTGAAGAATTACAGGCTAGGATTCAAGGGTGGCCATCTAAGAGCAAGTTAAAGTCAAGTTTGTTGGTGAATCAAGTTGTCTATGGCATGTAACTCTCTCCATTGTTAAATAAATCCAAAAACCATGTATTTTTGACTTGGATTAGTAAGTGTACATGGTGATTTTGAAATCAAAAGAAAAGGGTTTTGTTGTCAAATGATGAGTAATGTTTGTTATTGCTTGGACTTGTGTTTATACATGATAATAGTGATGATTTGCACATACCAATTCTTATTGTATGTGGTTTAATATTTGGGTCTTGAGTAACCCTAATCTTGATGATTTCTACCATGAAATTTGCCTTGGTAAAGGCATGCACATAAGGTGTTCATGAAAATGTCTAAGTGAATTGTCTTGTCACATTTTGGTTATGTTTTGAACTGGAGAAATGGCCCAATAAGTATGAATGGTTGATAAATGATATCGTAAAGGTATTGTAAGCCATGTATTGTGTAATTTATGACCTTATTGGGTTAATGGCTGATAAGGTTTTAAAGTCCCTACACATGAAAATGAACTTGAATTGCGTGATGAGCTAAAGTTTAGTAATAATGTAGTATAAGATTGCTAATGAAATGTGAATAATTTGTGAGGGTTTTGATGACCATAAATTGAATTGTATGATGAATTGAAATAAGGCATCGGTTTATTGAAATGGTTGAGTAACAAAGGCTCCCATGAGGACCATATGGTCATGTATAGTTCGAATTAGCTTAATAGGTCAAAGTCCTTAGGCACGAATTGAATAGATGATGATGAATAGACAAAGGTTTAGAGTCCCAATGTTGACTAATGATGGTCGTAATGGGTTGAGGTTAAAGTCCCTTTCCGAATGAGATGGCATGAGGTTAAAGTCCCTTGCCTAATGAAAACTCTTATGTTTAAATGTAATACCCCACACTTCTCCTAGTTCAAATTCATCTCTAGAACATCAAAGATCTTTCTTCAAAGATGAATATATTTTATTTCATGAGAAATTTTTAAGATTTTGACTTTTTATCACGTGGGAAATTGAATAAGCTTTCCGTCGATACCAAATTTGTCCAAATCTGACATTCGGGCGAAAAGTTAGAGCCATTTTAGTGAGATAGTGTACCACTAGGTACATCAGCGCGTCGCGGAGCCAGCCAAAATAACAATTGTCAAATTCTAGAGAGCCTTCGCGATTCTACCACATCGCAGTGTCTTTCCAAATTGCGACCAAGGTGGTAACGCAATTTCTACCGTGCCGCGCCAACGCGCAGTTTCCTAATTGTCCAATTTCCAGTAAGCTGGCGCGATTATGGCGCGTCGAGCCAGCATGTAAAATCAGGATATTTTTCCAGTTTCAAATTTTAATTCCAAGGGAAATATGGTCATTTTGCTACCCTTATATATACTCTTTAACACGGGATCTCTCATTATTTAACCCAAATATGCTAGTCTTCTCTCAATTGTCCTCAAGAACAACCTAGGGTTTCAACCCAAAAGTTCAAGAACTCAAGATTCCTCCATTAACTTTTCAAGAATCAAGAAACTAAGGTATGAAGATGTTGATTCTTGGGTTCCTTCCACCCTAGAAGTTAAAGAATCCTTTTCTAAATTCAAAGATCTTATATTTATGAGTTTTCATGATTTATGTGAATTGAAGTTCATGTTCATGTTATTGTTGAGTTATAACCCATGTTTTAGAATACAAGTTGCAAGCTTTGATCTTTTTATGAGTTGAACTGCATTATATCCATGTTAAATCCCTAAATCTGCAAGTTGATTGATGTAGTATTTGTTGTGTAACCAAAGCATGCTCCCCATATGTTTTATAAAATGCTTATGTGAAGAAATTAGAGACATTATAGCATGTTGACAAAAAATCCCCAATTTCGTGTACGTTGTGCATGCCAAGTATTTGTTTAAAATCCTTAGTAAATGAGTTGTGAAATGTTAGCATGAAATCCCCTAGTTATGTGTTCTTTAATGCATGTTAAGTGTTAGATGCAAGACCTTGTTGAATGGAGTATGAGCCAATAGGATGTCTTCCTATACTATCACATGTTTAAGATTTCCAAGTGCTTGAAGAGATGTTTTAATGATTGTAATGGTGAATGAAAGTCCATGGTCATGATTATTTAAGAAAGGTTATGTTTTACTTTTATGTTATCGAGTCCTCAAGGTATTTATACTCGACAAATTAGCTGCAATTCTAAAGCCCGTGTCTGTTTACATGATAATCTCAGTCAAGCTACAATTCTTAGAACTCAGTTAATTACAGAATTTAGTACTCTCAGAAAGTTTTAGAACTTAAGAAATTTTAGTAATCTTAGTATCATTAGAATTATAGCCTCAGTTCAGTACTCAACTTAGATCTAGTAGTATTCAAGTGTTCAGTTTATACCTCAGTAGTATTTAAGTAATCAATTTAGAACTCAGTATCATTTAGTCAGATAATGAGATTCAGTAGTATTCCGTCAGATAATGGAACCAAGTGAACTCAGTCAGATCAGTCAAGAAATATAAACAGTAACAAATTCAGCTCAGTCTAGAACAGTCTAAGAATTTGTACAATATCTATTCAGCTAGGAGTAGGATTCAACACCGAGCGATGGTAGGGATGACGACTTCCCTACACTCCAGAACTGCGTAGCCATCACAGGATAAGGAGTCACCTATCATATTAGGCTTGACTACCAACCAGGTGTCACCCGTTATATTAGGCATGGCATCCTAGGTTCAGAGAGACATGTCTTTACCTGTGGCATGGTACTAACACCCTTCCAACTAGGGTTACAGGTTGGACCCCAATGAAGCTAGAAGGGGTATGTTGGTTTGATGAATACCTCCCACAGTTTCAGTTTCAGATTCAGTCTCAGTAATAGAAACAACTGAAGAGATCACCCGTTATATAGGCTTGATCTCAGATTCAGACAATCATATTCTTTATAACTAAACTCAGAGGTCACCAATCATATAGGCTTAATCTCAGAATCAGAAAATCATATTCATTATCAGTAGACTCAGAGGTCACCCGTTATATAGGCTTGATCTCAAATTCAGACAATCATATTCATTATTAGTAAACTTAGAGGTCACACGTTACATAGGCATGATCTCAGATTTAGAAAATTATATTTATTATCAGTGTACTCAGATATCACCCGTTATATTGGCTTGATCTCAGATTTAGACAATCATATTCATTATCAGTAGACTCAGAGGTCACCCATTATATAGTCTTGATCTCAGATTCAAATAACTATATTCATTATCAGTAGACTAAGAGGTCACCCATTAGATAGGCTTGATCTCAGATTTAGACAATCATACTCATTATCAGTAAATTCATAGGTCACCCATTGTATAGGCTTGATCTTAGATTTAGTTTATCAAGTATCAGGAATTATTACCAGTAAACTTATAGGTTATCTGTTATATAGTCTTGATCTCAAATATAATACATCAGTATAAGTATCAGCAAGATTAGACATCAATCTCAATAGACTCAGTTATTCTGTCTCTCAGTATTAGTAAACTCAGACATCAGTACTAGTAGACTCTGTCATCAGTAAGTCTGTATTCAAAAACCAGTATTTAGAGTTCGTATTCAGCTTTACTGAGATTCCAATTTTCGTTTGTGCATTCATGCATATGTCCTCATTTAGTACTCTCATGTTATTCAGTTAAGCTATATTCATGCATCAGACCTTGTATTTATCCGTACCTCATCTATCATACTAGTAATTTCAAAGTACTGATGTATACTTTTCTCTTGCGCTATGGTGACTTTTACCATAGGTTCTAAAGCGCGAGATCAAGAGCACTCTTAGCAGTCCAGACTCAGTCAGCAATAGTAGACATAGAAGTGAGTCCTTTTTATTCAAGGATGATCCTTATTTTATTATGGCATTAGACTCGGCTTATTTTTAGTAGACGGAGTTAGTTGGGGAAATGTCCCATCAACTCCACAATTCAGATAGTTTAGAGGCTTTTCGGACAGATGTATTAGTATTTAATTTTTAGTATTGAGTATTTTTAGATGTTTGAACCTTATGGCAATTTTCTACCAGTTTTCCATATTTATTTTAGTATATTACTCCGTTCTCGAGTACAAATATCAGAAAAGGTTTAGCTTGTAGTCCTTCGGGATCAGGAGCACAGTGTGGCATTCCAGTTCCAGAAAATCAGGGCATTACATTAAAGTCCCATAATCAATGAGATCTCATGAGGTTAAAGTCCCCTACAAAATGAAACGACATTTGGTTAGATTCCCTTATCTAATATGGGATGAGATTAGAGTCCCTTGCCACATGAATGCACATGAGGTTAATGTTCCCCGCCGAATGAAATGGCATGTGGTTAGAGTCCCTTATCTAGTAAGGCATGAGGTTAGAATCCCTTACCAAATAAAAGTGTATAAGGTTAGAGTCCCTTGCCTAAATGAATGTGAGTGTGTGGTTAGAGTCCCTTGACTAATGAAAAGTGAGTGTGGTTAAAGTCATAGGCCTAGTGAACAATGTTCGTATCTATAAGTGTGGAAGGTCAGAGTCCTCCACTTTATGTCTAATAATTGAGTGCCTCATGAGTATCAATAAGACTTGTTCCCTTGTTCGGCATGTGATATACCTATATGTATGGATAAGTGTATAAATGTGATTGACTATGATATTTTGACTTCTTGTTAAATGATTATGCTATTTTATCCTTATTCTTGAGTTACATACTAGCACTCCAATCACTAACCATCTCCGGATGCTATGACCCCATACGACATAGGGGCTGGAGCTTCTTCTTCTCTTCCTTTGTAGTTAATAGGAGCTCGAGGCAGTTCGTGAGTTGACATTGGAGTGGTGACCTTCCTTACTTTGGAAGACAATCATTCTTGGTCTATTATATTTAGACTTGGTTTGGCTATTGTTGCGGTCTTGTTCTGACATATACATTTCTACACATCGATATGTATAGAGGTATTGTGGATGACTGTGGACTTGGTATATTGGCTAGTGTGTTGATAATTATTAAATGGTTAGACATTGTTAAGTTATGACTACTAGTATTGTTTCTACTATCTTACTGTATAGTTGGAGTTCATCCGGCTCTTGTGACTTTTGTGATGATTAGGTTGGTTTAGAGGGGCTATCTCTGGTTTATGTGGGATTGAGGTGTCCATACAACAAGTTCTGGTTTTGGATTTTGTCAAATAGGACTCAAACCCCTTAGCTAAAAGTATTTCAAAGTAATTAGTCATTTTAGGACTCAAACTCATTTAATCAATTGGGAGTCAAACCCATTTAATCAATTGGTACTCAAACCCATTAAGCCTCTTATACCATGCAAATAGTTTTAAATATAGTTAAATATGCATACTTTTTACATTCAAAATAAATTTCACAATATTGGGCTGAGGTTGTTACAAATTAAATTGTCAATATTCACAAAATTAGGGGAAATCACAATTCCCTAGTTTATTATCCATACTTAAGCACCCAGCACCTACAAGTTTAAAACTATTAATAAAGCATAAATAATGCATAGTAATTCATGGGATAAAAAATTAAGAACCAACCATGCCAAAACCCTCAACCCATGTCAAAACCCATATTCAATTTTGCATAACAAATTATATAAGTATCATTGTTTATGGAAAACAAGTTTGAGGGTAGAGTCACATGCCTGAAATATTCACAATTATGGATAAGAAACCTTGAATTGACCCATAGATGCTCAACCTTTAGGAAATCCTAGGTTGCTTTGCTTGAGAGAATTTGAGAAAGAAAAGGATATGTTTTGGTTGTGTTATGGGTGAGAATACGTCATAAAAGGGTCTATAGGTCGTGAGTTATGCTTAGGGAAAGAGGGAAATACCTAGAATGTCCTCAACAAAAAGACTAAGAAAATGTCTCCTAATTGCTACAGGTCTCACAATGACTTGGTAAGACTCATTATGACTCATCTCCACGAGTCATAGTCAAGACAGTGTCTTTAGGAATACACAGTTTTCCCTTGCAACTCGTATAGAGTCATTACGACTCATTGAGTCTAGTCGTACTTAAGACAAAAAGATTTTAGGTAACAAGCTAGTCAGGCTACGATTGGGACCTAACAACTCTTTATGAGTCTTATGACTTGTGGCCTCAAGTCATGATCAAAACAATGACTCAGGAAAATCTCACTGGATACCTTATTACTTGGGTCCTTTGATCTATAATGATACCTTACAACTCGTAGGATAAGTCGTTGTCAAGACAGTAAGGATAAAATATCAGAAATTTTCAAGGACCAAAAAATCGAGTTTTTACAATCTCCCCCACTTGGATCATTCGTCCTCGAATTATAGGTCAAGGAATTCATAAGCATGATTTAACATAACAACACAACCACACTTCCCTTTTTAACAAAGTGAGGAAACAAAGATATTAAGATCACACACATACCTTAAGCATGATTTCCCGATAGAAGAAACAAAAACCAATATTTGGTCCTTATGTCCTTTGTAGCCTCCCAAAACATTTCCTTCATCGCTAAATAAAGCATTAAGTAACCCACAAGTATACTACGCTACCCCTCTATGATTTAGCTATGAACACAACATTCCACCATATCAATATCCTAATTCCTCCACAAAACACATCACTACGGGGGCTAAGTATAATTATGTATTGTTCCATGAAAAAATCTAATTCAATGCTAAAATCTAACATGGAATTGAAAGTGCTAACGTAGGTTATAAGACCTTATGTTGCATACCCATCCAATATCACTACCCCATCTTTACTTGCTACCACAAGGGTTTCACCACATCTCCCTTTTTTAACTATTTTACATAATGGAAGATCATCTTAGTCTCCTATCTTCATCAATGGCCTTACCCCAAGTTGTCATCCCAAAAAATTTTCACATCATAGAACATCCACTCCCCTTTCTATAGCACTACTACACTCCCATAGCCACTACTATACTACCAAAAAAAGGGTCACTACATAACTAGAGCACAAGCACTAAGGATGGGAGGGTTACTTCTCAATTATGACCGCTATTAGTCATACTAATAAAGGCAAGACCCGAGAAAAGAGGTACATTACCATAGGCACATAATATTTAGTTACAACCATCTACATAAGAAATAGAGGGTATCTCCAAAATAAATATTACATTGCATTAGTCCTTCAGACCGAACATTGTAAGGAATGCTAGTGCATATATTATGGGTCATATATCATCAAGCTGAGATTTTTATGTTCAAGAAGTAGGACTAGTTTTTCCGCTCAAAAATATTCCATTTCATTCTAAGGACTAACAATGGTCATGATTTTGCATAGACAAGGTAACTTTGGGCTGGGACATGACATAAAATGAATCGGTGACAAATAGAACGTATAGTTCCTTATAATCAAGCATAAAGTAATACATGAGTTTATGGATGAAAGATTCTTAGAAAACTTGGACGTTAGGCATAGGCATAATTTTAAAACGCAAAACATCGGTAGAGTGCCCACCTACCCAAAAAAGGAGGTAATTGTTTGAATATGAGTAGATTTACCACGACTCTTCCTTGAAACTTTCCACCATGAGAAAATGTTAAGATCAACCTTAGTTCAGCATCTTCCCCATAATAACTATAATATGGAAGCATTACCCTCCAAGGATACTAATCTTAACCTTTGCTATCCCCTATAGCTATCACCTTATGAATCACACCCTCATGAGCATATAAATTCACTCTAAGATATTCAATAACATGGACTAGGGACGCTTGGCATATGCATACTTAAAATATCATCTAACAAGGTGCTAACTGGGGCTTGACATAATCTTATAAAATTAATACTCTTACCCACTTAATGTCTTATCCCTAATGCATGTCTTTAACATTTGACCTCTGGTACATATCACAATTACCCACACTGTTATTTCATGTGTTATCAACCTAATCTCTTCCATATATCCCATCAAGCCTACCAATTTACTCCCAAAATCTCTCATTAATATCCTCGAGCCAATATCCTTTTTACCACAATCAACATCTAAAGTTCAAACTTAGTGGATAGCAACGATCATGCACAACAAAAAAAGTACCCCACAAAATATACCATTGTACCCCAAAAAGATGTTACCATAAATTCCTTATTCAGTTGCCGATAATCTATACATAACTAGAAGGAACCATCTTTCCTACAGACTAACAGAAAAGAGCATCCCCCAGAAAATCACTAGGGTGAATAAAACCTTTATTAAGAAGATCTTTCAACTGCTAGATACCCTTCCTATCTCTAATAGATCTATTTAAGTTACCCAATTTATCCGCACCCCCCTACAATTGGTATCAAAGCCTATGTTTTTTAAAGTTATCGAAAGTAGTATATATTTGGATTTATTTGATTAATTTATTAATTATGATAAAATTAGATTTAGATATCCACCAAAATATTATAAATATTGTTTAGACGAATAACGTACAGAAATTACAAAAATATAAAGAATTAAAACAAATAATATCTATAAACATAAAGAATTAAAAATAAGGATAGAAAGACTACAGTATAACATAATTGTCGGAGTTAGTAAAAATTCAATAAATGCACAAAAATAAGAAATATCAAATTTAGAATCAACAATAGATAGTCTAGAATATATATATATATATATCAACATAACCTATATACATTTAAATAAAATGAACAAAGAAGAAATTATAATAGATGAAAAAATATATGAAAATCATGAAGAATTAAAAATAAAAATAGTATTCTCTAATTTAGGGAGGAGATATAAGAAAATAGGTGAACATCTATATTTAATGTTACAAAAAGAAGAATTAAAATTAGAAGATAAGTTAGCAGCTATGGTAAGAATAGAAAGAGAAAATGAAGAGATAGACAGAAAAAAGGAAATAGATAAAATAAAACAACAAAAAACAGAAGAAATACGAAAAATAGAAGCAACTAAAAATAGTAGGATTGCTGAATTATAAAAAGAACTACAAATGCTAAAAGATTTATATGAAAAGAGACAAAAAGAAAAAGGAGAAAAAAGATAAAGAACAAAAATTATTAAACGAGATAAATCAATTAAAGAAAAATTAGAAATAAAAAATAAAGAATCGGAAACCAGTGAATTAGAAATAAATACAATAAATGCTGAAGAAACAGATAATTATGATTCGAAAGACAATGAAACATATATAGAAATTCTAGAAAACATAGGAAAACTAGAAATTAATGAAAAACAAGAAGTAATTAATAAGAAAAATCCAGAACTAATAAACACAGAAGTAAATGCTCTAGATAAAAATATAATACATACTACATCAGAAATAAGAAAACCAACATATAATTACAAAAGTAAGTTTAAAGGATATAATCCAAAGGATGAATATAATAAATGAACAACAAAACAAATAATTAATGACAACTTTCTAGATTTAGACTGTGTAATAGACACAAATAAAACAATACAACTATGGGTAGGATACATGTCAAAACAATTATTAGATATTAAAATAGATACAACAAATACACCAGAATATATAGAAAAGACATTAATAGGAACAGTAAAATTATGGTTTTTAAACCTAGCCGAAGCAAGTAAAAAAGTATTCAGATCTGATAATAAAATAGAAGGAACATCAACAACAACTACTAAAATACTACCAACAGAAATATTGGAAAAATATGAAATAGATATAAGAGATGAATTTAGCAGTGTAACAACAGAAAAAGAAGAGCAAAATAAAGAAAAAGATACGAATAGGAATTTAATGTTAAAATTAGCAATATGTAATATGTGCTATATAGATGAGTATACATGCACATTTAAAGAATATTATTATAAAGGAACATATAGTATAGAAGAAAGTAAATAAAAAAGAAAATTATATCTTAGTAAATTACCTAAACCATTTAGTTCAAAAATGATAACAAGTTGGAATGAAACAAAAATAGTAGATACCTTAGGAGCAAGAATAAATTTTTTACAATAATGGTATAGAAATTTATGTGAAAAATATAGAGAAGAAATAAAAATGGAAAAAACATTAATAAGAAATTTAGCATGTTTCAAAGATAAAATAGCACCTCCATTTGGATGTGAAGAAAGATATTATAAGAAAAGAAAAAGACATAAGAAATATAAGAAAAATATATTATATAAAAAATTATAAACATAAAAGACCATATAGGAAAAAGAAATCTATAAAAGAATGTACTTGGTATAATTGTGGAAAACTAGGACATTTAGCTAAAGATTATAAATTACCTAAAAACCTAAAAAAAAAATATAATAAATAAAAATACAAAATAAAGAATATATGAGGATAGAGTATATAGATTACATATTAGAAAGTGAAGATAGCATATACGAAATTTTGGAGAATGAAACAAATAATGAAATAGATAGTGAATTGGATGAACCAAATAACTAAAGAAGATATAAAAATAATAACAAAGGAAAAATATTTAAATGAAGAAGGAACAGATCAAAAAATAATATTTGACAGTAATATATTTGACGAGTTAGACTTAAGTGTAGAAAAAATATTTAAAATACCAACAATAAAAAATATATTTTGTAGAAAAAAGGAAGAATACTATGTAGTAAGCCAAAAAGACATGTAATAGACTGTAGATATGTAAAAGGAAGAGCTTGTATACCACTAGTAACAAAAAGAATAATTAATAAAGAAATAAACGACATAAAAAGTAAAGACCTAATAAAATATGTACACCTTGGAGGAACAGAGATTTTTATAAAAGCATGTTATAGAGAAGGAATAGATACACCAATAGAATTATATTTAGCAGATGATAGAATTATAAAACCTATAGAAAAAAGTATAATAATAGCCATAAAAGGAAATTTAATATACCAAAAATTTAAATTTATAATAAGTGTGAATTATTCAATAGCAAAAACAGATAAATCATTTGTATTATATTGAAAAATATCAGGAATAGAACTAACCCTAGAAAGTAAAATATTTACAGCAAGATGTAAAAATTTATATGTATTAACAACAAAACATAAAATAACGGGAAAAAAAAATTAATAAAATACAAATAGAAAGTCCTTTCAAACAATTTGTAAAAACAATTGATAATAATGATTATAGTTACAAAAATATAGACATAGAAGAAGATTAAGAAATAATAAATGACAGAATAAGCATATCAAAAAGAATAGCTCATGAAAAACCAGAATAATCAAACTGATCAAAAAGAACAAGTTATGAAACAACTTCAACAGTTAATTTAAATCAATATTATATAACAGAAACAATAAATAAAAAAAATATTTAATACTCTTCAACACAGGACAAGAAGAAAATTATATAGCAAAATATCTAGTAAAAAGTGAAGAAATAAAATCTAATAGTAATATATGCCCAGATCTACCGAGGAGTCTAATAAACATTAAAGATATAGCTGAAAAGGAAATAATAATAGGAGTTAGAAAAATAAAAATCGGATTTTAAATAAAAGAAGAAATGCAAAAAGCAGAATAATATTAGGAATAAAATGGTTAGAAAAAGTAAAATCATACAATATAGAACATACACAATTATCTATAACATATAACAAAAAAAGATTATTCATAAAAAGAGCTTTAACATGATATGAAAATATATGTACTTGTAAAAA
Source organism: Capsicum annuum (assembly GCF_002878395.1). NCBI lineage: Eukaryota > Viridiplantae > Streptophyta > Magnoliopsida > Solanales > Solanaceae > Capsicum > Capsicum annuum. The sequence continues at coordinate 50,744,079 of NC_061112.1, forward strand.
TAATAGTAGAAGGATATTATAATAGGTATTATACGTCTATGATAGATACAGGAGCAGAAGCAAACTAATGTAGATACAACTGTTTACCAAAAAGTAAATGAAATAAATTAAAAATATCAATAGTAGTCAAAGGATTTAATAATGAAGGAAGTTTAATTACATATAAAGCTAAAAATGTAAAATACAGATATAGGATAAAATAATAACAATAAAAGAAATCTATAATTATGAACTAACATCAAAAGATATGCTTTTAGGAATGTCATTTTTAGATAAATTATACCCACATATAATAACTAAAACAGATTGGTGGTTTACAACATCATGTAAATAAAAAGTAAGAGCAAAAAGAGTTAATAATAAAATAAAATAGAAAACTGATTGGATAAAAGGATGTGAAAAAATTACACAAAAGTTAGAAAATATAAAAAAATACAGAAGACACAGTAGAACTAGTTGTATTTTCGATAAATAAAAAAGAAATAACTATATTTTCAATAGATAAGGTAGAAATAATAAAGAAAAAATTAAGACTATTATATAGTGAAGATCCATTAAAAGGATGGGAAAAACATAAAACTACTATAAAAATTGAATTAATAGATAAAAATAGCATAATAACTCAAAG